>NW_028327172.1:17968571-18277225 GCF_987537825.1 Furipterus horrens
CCCATTGCCATTTATTCTAAAAGAAGGAAAGAATGGCTAGAGTTGACTTATTGTAAATAAGCTTCACAAAAGCTTGGCAGGCAGTAATGCTTCACAAGATAAATCACCTGACAACCATTTTGTTTCTATAAGTAAACATTAAAATATAATATAATTTCAAAATAATTATGAATACCAACTGTGTTTCATCATTTGATATTATCCTGTGATATTCAGATTAATAATTGTATTTCCTACTAATATGGAAAGTTCAGCTTATAAAAAAGTTTATAGTATAGGAAAGGTATTTGTAATATTGTCAGTTTTCTTTCTTTCTTTTTTTTTTTTTTTTTTGAGCCATAAAGATTAATATATTTTAAGTGTCTGTTACAAATCCAGAAGCATTCCTGGAAACCTAGTAAAATCATTAAAATGTCAATATCAGGTGTCCTTAAAGTAAGGACAGCTGTTGTTTGTGAATTTTAGATATATTGAATTTTTAACATTCAGTGAAGTAAAACAGACTTGATTTGTTTTTATCACCTTGACATTTACTTTCAATCAACAGAGACTATGGGCCTAGTATCCAGCTTAGAGTTATTTAAATCAGATTTCATCCGATGTCTTGGAGGTATGATATGAAATGTCAGCAACTAGGTAGAATTCAAGAATAAAGGCATCCTGACCTCAGCTGAATATTAACAACTTCATGATATGTGCTTTGGAGTTTTGAGTTAATTTCTCTTAAATTTCATTTTCAATCGAAAAGAAAACCAATAAGGGACTCTTCAGAATTTCAACAATTAAGAGTAGGATATGACTCTTACCTTGTTTTCCAAGTCAAAGGAGGTGAAAGAAATGGCATCGGTAGGGGGGGACTTAAATTGCAGAACACAGAATTTAATTACTTGAACAAACTGTTGCTTGTGCGATTTTATGAAATCTCATTCTCTTACTAAATAGTACTCAAAAAGCAAGTGCTTTGTTCTATTTGGTAAACCTTTTGCTCTCGTGCATTTAGCGTGATGATAGGTAATCGCAGAGGTTACCTGTAGTTTTTTTGATTCTCTGATTTTAACTGGAGTGATCATATGAGTATACCAAATTTTATAACTTTGTCCAGCCATTGACCTTGTTTTGAACTCAGATCTTCTCAATAAATAGGTGTGAAGGGAGGTAGGTTATAAAAGATGCAAGACATTTGATTTTACATATAGTTTGTGTAATTATGATATATCTTATATTGGTGGATTAGATTCAACTTTGTATTGGGTTGGCTAAAATATTTGTTTGTTTTTTTTTCCATAAAATGGTTCTAGTAGTACTTAGTTGTTTTGAACTTCATTTGAAACAATTTTGTTAGAGTGTATTGTGACAGCTGTCACATTAGCGTGCATTTATAAAAATAAACTTATTAAAATTGATGTATTTTTGTGTAGCCATTTTAATATTGAAGAGGGAAGAAAATAACTAAGTTTTTCAACATATTATGCTTTATTATTTCAAGAAAGGTAAAAATACAAGTGAAATCCAAAAAGTGATTTGTGCAGTGTATGGGGGGGGGGCTGGTGCTGTGACTGATCGAATGTGTCAGAAGTGGTTTGCGAAGTTTCGTGCTAGAAATTTCTTGTTGGATAACATTCCAGGGTCAGGTAGACCAGTTGAAGTTGATAGCAATCAAATCAAAACTTTAATTGAGAACAGTCAACGTTATACCACATGGGAGATAGCTGACATATTCAAAATATCCAAATCAATAAAGTTATTGGTGAAAATTAAAAATATGTCTCTTATTTTACAGAAAAAACCTAGAGCCATCTTATAGAAAAAATAAATGAACTTGTTGAACAACCCAATACTTTTTTAGACATTAATTTTATTCATATTTCAATATGCTTACTAAAAAGGTAGTTATGGTTGTTATGGAATTATTCAGTAATAAAAATAAACACCTCACATTTGAGATTTTTTTAAAGATGAAATTGTAAGTGGTTACATATATAAACACTACAAATACATGGATAAAATTCAGTATTCATACTGAGAAAACTTATTTATATGCTGATTAGTAAGTTAATAGAAATTATAGATGAATATAAGGTGTTAAACAATGCCTCTCATTAATATTCTTTTTAGCTTTGTACTTCATGTCTACATATTTAGCTCATGACAGTTTTAGCTAATAAGTAGATGATGCTTTCTTGGAAAGTTTGGCAGATAAGCAACATTTTATATTTTAAAATATGATAAATCATGCATTTATTTTATCTAAAGAATAACATACTAGAAGAAAAATATTAAATATATTTTCAACTCTAAAATAATTTTACATCTTTATATTGATTAAGTTTTAAATATTATCAGTGAAGTCACAGTTAGCAGTTAAAAATAAATAATAAGGGACAGAGCAAGTTCATCCTCTTATGACAAACATGATTTGGAAATTTAAATAAGAAAAAACGTTTTACATAAGAACCTTATGCTAAACCCGGTTTTTCATAATGAATATTTATAATTTCAAGGTTACTCAAAATTGGACATGGAACTGTTCTGCTCTTACAATGTAGAGCTGAACAGAAATTTACCCAGACGATAAAAAGATATAGAATACTGTTGTGTAAATTTGATCCTGTATGTGGGTTAAAAATTAGGCTCATCCCAGGTAAAGAGGCTCTCCTGGGGGAAAGAGAAACCGGGAAACCTTTTAGTGGTCAGTGATCACTCATAGTGGACACACACAAAAACCATTAGAGACCACAGATGATCAGCAGGCTTGATGTAAGCAGTGGTGCTGGGTTATGGGTTTGCACACAGGAGGTTGGGGCACTGAGCTGGGAGCTTCTTAAAGGCCTCACGATATATCTTTTAGTCTCCCAGTGCTTATGCAGTAGAGGCCAACAGCGGAGGGGGCCGGCCTCCAACACACACCCATTTTCCAGCACTTATTAGATTTGGAATCATACAGTGTGGAATGCTGCAGAGATGGTCTAGGAAAGAGGAAACGTGGACTTATTGTAGACTTTCCAGGTAAAGAAACCAAGAATCAGCCAGGTTCCCAAGCAAAACCTTTGGAGTCCAAGTAAGAGATATAAAGTTTAACCAGAGGTAAGTTGAGCCTTACTAGAAGTCTAACCAAATCCTACAATGAAACGATTTTGATTTGAGATGTCCAACTTTATCCTATCTTCCTCAAATGAAAAACAAAAACAAACAAGCAGACAAACTAGCCTCTGTAGATAGAGAGCATCACTTGGAGGGAGGCTGTTTGCTTCTTTTATTCTAGACACGACAGCAAGCAAGAAAATATTACCAATAATCAACATAGGAGAAAAAGATGCACAGATGATATAGGTGGTATAGTTATCAGGCAATAATTTTAAAATAACTATAATTAATATGTTAAAACATAAAAGAAGAGGAATAGAAACATAAAATCATGATAAATCTTAACACAGCAGGAACCTATATTAAAGAATGAAATGGAGATTCTAGATTTGAAAAATAAAATGTATAAAATTTGGAACTTGATCATTTAAGCAACAGATAGGCTACATCACACAAAATAAGTTTGGTGAACTAGAATATATGTCAGTTGAAAAAAAAACCCTAAAAGTAGAGACCAAAAGGGGAAAAATAAATTAAAAAATAGGTAAGAAAATGCGAGGCATGCTCAAAATTCTAAGAAAGATCTCTCCTGAAACTCTATAAAGGGAAGAAAGATGCTGATAAATAAATGTTGATAAATTTACTTTTTTCCTATAATCTTTCAGAATCCTGTGAGACGTCAGGATGGAGCTGCCACCTACTCAGGCATTATACTATTATAATTGAGTAAGGAGAGTTATAATTTTCTTGACCAAAATGCCTAAGCAGGAAAACAAAATGCATCTTTTTGTATTAGAAAGACATCTCTCTGGCAAATTAAAGATCTGTTTGTCAATTAATTGGATCATTCGAAGATTATTTTAGACACTAAGTCCTCTCAGAGTGTGTTCTGAAGGCCATATAGGAATAAAAACTAGCAAGAAATAAGGAAACACAGTTTCTACTGGTTGTTCAAGGAAAGTCATCTTGAAAATGTAAAGGTCATTTTTAATATGAAGAATGGAGTCATTCTGGAGGTGATAAAAATGTCAAATGATCTGGAATTACAGAAACAGCACAGTCGAGCATATACAATATGCCACAATGCAAGCATCTACTTTATAAATCGGTAGTCTGGAGGGGGTCACAGAGAGCTTAAAGACAGAGGAAAAGAATAAATTAGATATTTTCAAGATCCATTTGGTATTAGTAGCTATAGTTCATAAAGTTATATCACTGCCCATTGAAATTTCAAGTAGTCTTGCTGATGGTGTGATTCGATTATAAATGAGAACCTGCTTTAGTAAATATTGAAACTTTCTTAAATCAAATAATAAATTAATGTCTTTCTTCCTGAAGCCCCTGTAACACTTAATAAGAAACTACTAATTCCACCTACATATATTACAGCATTATGACTCCATAAAATTATGTATCGGTTTCAGAGGCACTAATATCTCCAGAAAAAAAAAAAAAAAACATAGTAATCATGATGCCTCAAATGGGTACTAAAATGTTTGAGACGCTTTTCAATTATTTTTATCAGCGAGAGCGTTTGACAATAAAACCATCGTATCTCCAAAGAAAAGATGCTGCATAAACCTCTTCTACAGTGACTGCTAGAGAGGCAATTAGGAAGTAAAAAACATAGGTATAATCTCAGTTTGATGTATGGCATAGCCCCTGCATCACAGGAAAAGGTTGGTTGAATGTAAAATCAGGCAATTACAAATAATATTTATATTTGGCATTTTCTGTGAGAGTGCATTTAAATACAGTTTGTAATCATGTATAATGTATCAGTACAATCCTTCGTGTTGACCTCTCAACAATACAGAATTGTTGATTTAAATATCTGGTCTTTTTCATTGTGCCTAGTAATGAATGGACAGGAATTGTTATTTTTTTTTTGTTGTTGTTGTTCAAAAACATGCCTAAGTGATCATAATTACTAATGAAAGAATAATGGTTGGTGGTTTATCATATGCTCAGTACAAACCCTAACTAAAGAAGTGTCCTGGTCATTTCATGTGAAAGGGATGTGTGCATGATGAATCGACCACAGAGGTGTTCAGCAGGAATACACAATGGAGAGTATGGGAAACTTCTATTAAAGGCATCCACTGAATGACTCCTTTGACTATAATAATCTTTGCTATTTAAGTTTTGTTCAAAACTTGAAATAGATAGCAGCTTGTTTTCACTTCTAATGGGGTAATTATTTGAAGAAAAAAACTTTCAACTGGCAAGAAGAGAAGCTAATAAATAAAATATCCAGTTTTATATAATGATTGAAAAAGACATCAGTGAAGAAGGAAGAAATAAGACTCTAAACAACCAGTAAGGTGATCAAGTTGTGAAATGTCCTGGATGGCAATAAAATAATTCTTTTTAGTATCCCAATATCTTTGGGACCTGTAAAAGATCTAGAACTAAAAGATCTGGATCATACCATTTATTTCTCCAGAAAGTCTCAAAACCCCCAGTAATCTGTGAAACAATGTCCAAGTGCCCCAGACTGTCTTAAAAACCTTTCAGCATCATTTCTGACTACATTTTTCCATATTCTTTATGTCTGAAATAGAGCATCGAACTTGCTTTCCCTGTCTAAACAATGCTGGGTTATTTAAATCTCTCCTCATTTACAAAACTCTTCTTGATGCTTTCAAACTTATTGTTGACTGGCTTTCCCTGCCATCAAAGAATACCTCATAGAAACATCATTTCAAAATGTCTTCAACAAAAAGTGATTTGTAGTTTTCCACACTATCTGTTCTAAGAGACAGAAAAGCAGGTTCTTAGTCACATTCAGTTGGGATTCCTCGCAGCTTAACAATGAGGCTTCCACAAAACAGGCATTTGCTAAGCATGTTGAATCCGCAAGTAAATGAGGAGATTATTCTGATTTTATTTAGCATTTGGGGTAAATTAGACTGCTGCATATCTCTTTATGACTGTTTTGTTTTCTGAATTGTAGGTGGCTTACATCAGAATTTTGCAAAAAAGCAGGTCTTCAGTTATGTAGAAATAATAAGTATCAAGTGGTGTGTGTACAAGAGAGAGCAAGAAGGAGAGAGAGTGGGGGAGAGGGAGAGAGGGAGAAAAATAGAGGGAGAAGTAGCATTTCCAGGTGATACTCTTATAGTCATTAGTAAGAACATGGAAATTCATGCTATCTGCCATCCCCCCAGGTATTCTTTTCTTCCCCATTTTCCTTTTTTATATAATACAATTAACTTCACAAATTCGCAATAGAAATTTTTGATAACAAGGTGCCAACCTGCTTGGCAAATGTATTTTAGGAATTTGTGGCTACTATGATAAATTTAGGACATGTATAATCTTCCCTTGACCTCTAAAGTACACATGGCGTAGAACTTTTTGACTTTGGTTGGATTTGAAGAATAGAGATTGATGCTTTTCACTGTACTTTTATCCTGAAGATTTCAGAAAGAGAAAGAAAATATCATAAGTAAACCTGGTCTGGAAAGATATCCAAAGTAATTTTTTCTGTCTCAGAAGTGGCAGATAGTTGAGATAAATGCACCACCTTTGAAGTGCTTATCTGAGCCACGCAGAAACGCCTACTCTTGGTCCTGCTTTCTGTTTGTAGTAGGATAGAGGAGTTTGGACCCCAGGGGGTTGAGCAGAGGGGAAACAAGATTGAGAGGTTGGGTTCGTGTATTAGGACTTTAACGGGGAAAACGTAAGTTATGTCATGTCACTCTCCTCACGCCCTTTAAAAGACTTGGCTGAAATGAGCAATTATATCTATATCTCCATTATCTTCATCTATACACACATATAAATTTACATACTGTTTATGGGTTTGTATATATGTGTATATATATATGTGTGTGTGTATATATATATATGTATATATATATATATATATATATATATATATATATTGCACAAAATGATCTTTACAATTACAGTTCACATTGTAGTAGTTTCAGGTGTAAAACCCAGTGATTACACATTATATAGCTTACTTGTGATCATCTTGCTAAATCTTGTACCCATCTGACACCACACATGGTTATCACAGTATTATTGACTATCTTCCCAATGCTGTGCTTTATATCCCATGACTGTTCTGTACACTCACATTCTTTTATAGACTTTTTCTTAGCAATATTTTGGAGATAGTCTCATAATTACAGATATTAATCTGTAACATTTTGCAGCTTTAAGTTATTTATTGCATAGTTATTCTATCATTTCCATAACAAACCAGAATCAGTAAGTATTCAACTAGGAGAACAAAACAAACAGGAGATGTTTAATAGGAGATTTGTTGCAAGAAATTGTATTACAAGGTTGTGGAAGCTGGCAAGGCAACTCTGAAACCCAGAGGGCAAGTTGTCAAGAAGGGTAGGTTGGAACTCGCAGCGTGGTTATCAACAGGTGGGATTTCTTCCATCTCAGGAAAGATTCAGTTCTGCTCTTAAGGTCTTTTACTTGAATGACTCCGTCTCAGATAATCTCCTTTACATATTAAATTAAAATCACTATGGACTTTGATGACATCTATACAATATCTTCACAGCTACACCCAGACTGGTGTTTAACCGACTAAATGGACATTATAAGCTAGCCAATAGGCACATAAAAATGGCCACCACAAAACCATTTTTGGTACCTTTTTAGGTTTATACTGTATATCTTTTATATCTTTGAACATATGTCTTTTGAGTGAATTATTTTCTTGTGACAAACAACAAAAGACGTTGTATTTTATATTTTAGCACATATCACTAATGTAGAATATTTATACCAGTTTCTATTTTTATCATAAGTGTATGCGTTTTTCTTTCCTACATACTTTACACAAAGTTAACATTGTTGAAACATCTACAAATTTATGATGTCCACAATTCCTGAAACAGTATTTAGCAAACAAGTTTAAAAAAAAAAATTCCTGGATTCTTGATAGCTATAGCAAGAATCCCTTTTTCCTAGACAAAATGCACCTAAATCTATAGCTTATTTAGATATATTCATTGGAAGAATAGAATTCACTGTATAAAATTTTCTTTAACCTTATATTCGGATATATATCATTTCCTTTTCCTATGTAAGGCCAAAAATCATATATACCATATAATAACTATAACTTTTCTTAGGTTTAAAAGTTATGATAATTACTTTTTTAGCGTTATCATCCTAGAAGGGAAATGTATAGCCTAAGATCTTGGTTTAGCCACTCCTATAGTCCATTTCTAGAATATTTATTCTTTAGTAATCCAAAAGAACAAGGATTTCTCACTTGTAAGTGGTGACAATGATTTCTTTTTAAGAGGATTATAGTAAGGATTAAATGAAATTATATATGTGAGAGCTTGGCCTGAGTTTTGGTATCTCGTAAACTGTTAATGAATGGTAGTTCTCATTGCTACTACCTTGAAAAGTAAGAAAGTCTAATAGAAAATCTGTTCCTCCTCTCCCCACACTGTCCATCGGGGTTTGAATCCTCATTATGCCAATTTTTAATCTCAGGGGAATTGCTTAGCTTCACAGGTCTCTTCTTCTTACTTAGAAAATAGGGATTATAGTAATATTAATCTCACAGTGTGTTATGACTATTAAATAACTAAATGAGGAAATTTAACATGGGCTTAAGAAAACCCAAATGTCTATAAGTTTTAATATTAGCTATAGAATGTTGCTTTGATTAATATTCATTGTTTCCTTTTGTTATATAAAACAAACGTCTTGTTTTGCATCATTTTGCAGGGTAATTGTAGCTTTTAAAACAAACTATTTTCCAAGTCCAAATTAAATAATCCATCTATTGACCTACTTTAAATAAACAGGGTTAAATTAAGCCATTTTGTTACCTTGCATTAAAAAAAAGCCCTTGAGTGCTCCAAGCATTTGGCATCTCATGGGTGGGGGCAACGCTTTGCTTACATTAGTGAGGTAACTATGTCCTTCATTGTATCAGCCGTCACCCTCCAGTGTATCCAGACGCAATGAATCCCAGGCAGTGTCAGAACAATTATCATGCTCTATTAACAAACATAAAGAGAACAGTATGTTTTCCCCTGTTATCCAGGGTTGTACTTTTTACCGCTGCCTCTCTAGCCCGTTATGGTCCTACAACAGGAGGCACAAGGACAATAATAAATTAAAGGCGACTTCAAGTTTCACATGTACTCTAGTGTACAAAGAGAACCGAGCTAAAAGATCAGTTCCATTTGCTCTTTGTATTCAATATACTTTTGTGGAAAAACACTGATGAATGTACTGAGAAGCGGTTTAATTTTGTTTTAAAATCTCCTTGGATGAAGAATCTAAAAATGTACCTTGCAGGCTGGTAACGATTTGGCAGAGCTATTTATTATGACACGTAAAACTTGAACCACAGCCAAAATGTAATGTGACTCCACATGCTACATGAGTTTTGATTATTGATATTTTAATGAAGTTGTTTTGAAAAGCATGAGAAATTAAAGTGTAAATGAATAATGATTAATTACAAGTCAACAAAAATAATAATTCTCTGCAGAGATGGATAGCCTGTTATTACAGAGCAAATAGTCATTTGCCAAGATGTCTGACCAACTCCTGAGAATAATTATCAATTTGAGCCAAGGGAAAAACCAGAATCTACACAGCTGCCCCAGAAATGTTTAAAATCAAGAAATGTAATATAATATGATAAAATATAATAACATAACATAGTATAATGTAATATTTATTATTGCAGTAATTCTAATAAGTATTTAAATATGAGAAAATCATTCAAAGTTTAAGGAGGAAATACTATTAAAATTATAATTATAATTCACATTGGATACACATTTAAATATGAATACTAATCCAATTCATACCTATACTTAAAATATTTATATGTAGTTCCTGTTATTATAGTGATGGAGGCTTTAATTATAAAATGAGTGAAGTTTGGGAAACTCTTGAAAATGTGTGGGTTTCTTTTTCATATGAAATAATCTCATCTTTTTCTTCTTCCACAGAGCTCTCTCTCCTTCCTTGTTCTTTATATTATTGATCTTACTTACGGTAGGGTTCATCTGTTGTTTCACAGAACTTAGAGATGTCCCCACAAATCATAGATAGGTGATTTGATTGTGCTGCAGTCTCCCCAAGAGCTATTGATCACAGTTGTCTTCCTGTCTTTTCTCGATATCTGAAAAATTTGTCAGCTGTCAGGGAGCTGGTTAATATATCCTGGATGATGATGATATCCATTAGCTTTCAAGTGGATGGTTTGACATCCTTCAGCAAAACTCATATTTTTACACTTGTACACGAGTTTAGTCTTTAACTAAGGAGTGACTGTCACTAACTTTGGTAGGGTTGCTCCTCACTTTGTAATTGGCTTGAAACAGACTCCCATGTAACAGATGTAATACATCCAGTCAATATGAACGATGCTTTCTCTACATTTACTCCGTTGATTGGTTCCTTGACAACTGGTCGTGAAAACAATTTGGCTTCAAGTCCTTAATACTAATACTGAATTCAAGACTTCTACAGAAAATCCTCAAATCAAAACAGAATGAAAAACCTGATGCAATCAAGCTGCTAATTAGATATGTATGAACCAAATGTTTTGTTTTGTTTTGTTTGGTTTTCATTTGGTTCCATGACTAGTCTCAGTTCCTCACACCTGTAAACCCAAACTGGGATGCTTCTTCACAGTGAGTCTTTCATTCATTAATAGAGTAGGCAGAAAATTCAGATTGGAAATTTCCACTGTGATAAAAGTGAGTAACCTTATAAAATCAAAAGACTCCCTAGCTACTTACTCTTCTATGAGCTAACACATTTTTGTATATGTCTAAGAGTAGGAAATATTTTACTAAAGATACACAGGATACAGAATAAAGAGATGAGCTGTTGATTTAGGCTTATCTAGCAGCTAGCTCCAGACTACCTGACAATTCCTCAATCTCTATGTAAGTCAAAAATAAATTTATCTAACAGGTGATTATATTTTACATGCCTATTGAAGGGATGTATTGTACTGTACAACTGTGAAGATTTCCCATACATTTATGTTAATCGAACTCAAGCAATGGCTCAAATTTCAAACAGGTGTCCTTTAATCAACTAAGTTTTCTTTATTGTAAAGTTTATACAGAAGTTTTCTGGAATCAGACATGAGAAATAAACTAAGAATGTTGACAGGTAAGACTTATGAAATAATTTTTTATGGACATTAAAACTAGTTACTGAAACCAGCTGAATAGAGAGAATAGAGGTTACTAGCGGCTGGAGTTTGGAGGAGGTGGCGAAATGCTGGTCGAAGCGTACAAGCCTTCAAGTCATAAGATAAATAAGCTGTGGGGATCTGATGTACAGCATGGTGACTATAGCAATGGCATTGTGTTATATACTTGAAATTTGCTAAGAGAGTAAACCTTAAGCAATTTTGCCACCACCACCAAAAAGTGGATATATATAAAAATGATAAGGTAACTATGTGAGATGATGGATGTGCTCATTAACTGATTATGATAATCCTTGGTAATCCCTTCACAAAGTATACATGTCAGATCATCCTATTGTACTTTTTTGAATGTATTCAACTGTACTTGTCAATTAGACTACAATAAAGTTGAAAAACTTTCAAAATAAAAATGAAACAAATAAAGGACTTGAGCCAAAGAAATCTAATGTAGGAACCAGCTTATTTAACAGAGAAATTCATGGCTTCCCCATCTGAACTGATGAGCCACCTGTATGTCTCATGTGCCCTTGTCTGTCTTGTACACAAGCATGTGTGCACAACACAGGCACAAGCTCATACCTGCACACAGAGAGGGTGACTGAGAGAAGAGAACAGGGCAATCTAATTTCTTCTAAATAAGGCTTAGGTCCCAAAAAGCCAATTTTAAGATCTATGTTCTATGTTGTTCCTGCTCTATCTTTGTAGTCCTATACAAAGGAAAGCCCCAGTGTTTATAAGCAAGTTTGTTTCTAATTATAGGTCATGACTAGCATATTTATGAAATTATTATGCCTAAAGGCACTAATAACAGAGATGTATATTTTAAAATCAGAAATAACCATTTGGTTCAGTGGACTTCCTCACAAAGATGAGGACCAGCAAATACTGAGTTAAAGATCATTATTCTAATGAGCCCAAATAATATCTAGCATTAAATGATTCACTTGCAGAACAAAGTTTGATATATTTCTAAACTTTTTTTTTTGTATTTTAACTCATTTAATTCTCAACATGATCCCATGGTATAGCTATTATTATCTCCAAGTTTCAGACGAGAGAAGCAAAGCAAAGGTAAAGTAAGTAACTTGTCCACATTCAGACAATAACAAATTAGTGAAGCTTGAAGTCTGAACTTCAGAGTGAAATCTTAATATTTGCATTACATTCCTTCTCATAGAGTTAAACACAGGATTTCCAACATAGCAATAATATAAAAATAAAAGTTGAAAAATAAGTGAAATAATTAAATTGTTCACACATAGAGACAATATAATTGCATACACACATACACACACAGGAAACTATATGCCACTGGTTGAGTGTTTGAATGAACATTAACTTTGTTAACTTCTCAGTGATATTTATAAATATTGAATATTTTTCATTTATATACAGTCTATTCAAGTTCCCTGTAAATAAAGAAACACTGTTACTCTCCCTAAAACAATGCTGCAGCTTGGCAATTCTATTTCATGCAACTTTCAAAGTACTTTATTTCCCGTTTAGTGCCAGTAGATAAATTAAACAGTTTCTATTATTTAGCATACAGTGTTCAGGACTTCTGGAAATGAAATTACTGTGAATGTCCCCAGACTTAAGAAATCACCAAATATGTGAACAAACACTACTACCAGCAATAACAAAATGTAAAAAAAAAAAAAAAAAAGTCTTAAAAAAGAAAGCATGCACACATTGTTAATATCTGAGAGGCACTTGAGTGGGGAACATCATGTTTTGCTAACATCTCTATAAACTGAACTTAAATTCATCTTGTAGTTCCTAGAATGAAAATAAAATGAATTATTCTTTCCCAGCCTGACTTCATAATCATGGTAGAACCAGAGCAGTTTGCTCCAGGCTCCCTGACAATTTCTCAATCTCGGTATAAATAGAAAATTATTTTATCTAACAGATGATTATATTTTACATGCCTACTGAATGGCAGGCATCATATTTGGCATCTGGAATACCAGCTTAAATAATATATAGTATCAGCCCTCCAAGGATATTTGGTCTACTAAGCAAAGTCAGACAAATATAATAAAGTGCAATGAAGTATGATGCATACATGATAGATGATTGAATAACATACTATGGGAGGAAATAAGAGGAATATCTAAATCAGACTTTGATTCAAAGGGCAGGGTCATATTTCCAGAGGAATAATAAATACCTGAATTTTTAAAGTATATTTTATTGATTATGGTGTTACAGTAGTTCCAATTTTTCCCCTTTCCTCCCTTCTGCCCAGTACCCTCCTTCCCTCTAGCAATCCCACCCCCCTTAGTTCATGTCCATGGATTGTGCATATAATTCTTTGGCTTTACCTTTTTCTATATTATTCTTAACTTTCCCCTGTCTATTTTGTACCAACCAATTATGTTTCTTAATCCCTGCACCATTTCTCCATTTCTCCGCCTTCCCCCTTCCAGATGATAACCCTCCAAATGATCCCTGTATCTATGATTCTCTTCCTATTCTGGTTTGCTTAGTTGGATTTTTTTAAATTTTTTAAAAAATAATTAAGTCATTAATTTTGGGGGGACCCCTGCTCTGTAACAATTCCCCCCTCTAAAACTTAAGACACTTTATAATCTTATAAATTTTTTAACTTGAGTGAAAAATGTACAATATCAGGCAAAGATATTTGCCTGTCTGAATTCGTGGTAGCAGGACACCATATGCCTTAACTCAATTAACCTCATGCCATTATGTAATTTATTATGATAAACATCGCACATGGCAATGTAACCTGAGATGAGGCCAGAGAGGGATGAATGTGCTAAGCTCGAGAGTTTGGAATTGGTTTTGAAAGCTATGCAGAATTACTGAAATATATAAACAAAGATTTTGAAGATGAAGATGCTTTTTAGATAAATTTCTCTGTTGGTAGTAGAATAGATAGATTGGAGGAGACCCTAATTGGAGGCTAGAAATCTATTATACTACTGTATTAATCCAAGTTTTAAGAGGTATGAGTGTAGGAAGGATGAATGATAATAAACATAAGAACTATCATGAAATTAAAGCTATAGAGTATGATCAGATATAAGGTATGAAGTAGGGTAGACAGAAAATTAGAGGACATATTCATGTAACTCCCAGATTTTTGTTTTGGACAAATATGTTCTTGCTACTATTGTTTTCCAACAAAATAAATACTGGAGGGAATCATGTAGGGAACAAAAAATGAAGAACTTGTTTCTTGGATATTTTGGCTTTTATGTGCTAATGGAAGATCCAAGAAAATAATTTCTGTTAAGCTCCACAGTAGTGATTATCTGAGAAGTGAGGAATGATGATACAGACTCAGGAGTCATTGAAATTGTACATGGTAATGAGAGCCACAAGTTTTTGAATTCACTGATTAGAAATGTAGACCTCTGAGGGGCAAACTGACAAAGAACCAACCACAAAGGAGGTCAACTAAGATTTGCTCAGGCAAATATGACAGCTATACTCAGTAAGGTGGTTCATATAAATTATTGCCTAAGGGTGTAGACATTAGAGCCAGACCATAAAAAAATCAAAATCTTGCTCTATTTCTACGTAGATATATCACTATCAGCAAATGACTTAAATGCCTTGGGCCCATGTATTAATCTTTTAGTAGTACATACCTTATAGGGTCACTGTCATGATTTAAAATAGTAAATTATTTAAGTGTCTGGAATGTCTGGAATATGATAAGAACTCCACAAATGTTGGCTATTGTTAGCATTTTGAGAT
The DNA here is from genome assembly GCF_987537825.1 of Furipterus horrens. Classification (NCBI taxonomy): domain Eukaryota; kingdom Metazoa; phylum Chordata; class Mammalia; order Chiroptera; family Furipteridae; genus Furipterus; species Furipterus horrens. The sequence continues at coordinate 17,983,567 of NW_028327172.1, forward strand.
AAAATTGATAATAAAATACTATATTAGTTTCAATGATTCAATATTTGTATATATTGCAAAATGCTCACCACAATAAGTATAGTTAACATCTATCACCACGCATGGTTGCAGTAATTTTTCTTGTGATTAAAACTTAAAAGATCTACTCTTTTAGCAACTTTCAAATATACAATAGAATGTCATTAACTGAATTTGACATACTCTATGTTATATCCCCATGACTTCCTTATCTTAAAATTGAAAGTTTTACCTTTGGACTCCTGCACTCATTTCGCACACCCCATCTCTGGGCACCACCAATCTATTCTCTATATCTATGTGTTTGGTTCTGTTTGAGGGTTGTTTTTTTTTAAGATTCCACATATAAGTGAGATCATATACAGTGTTTATCTCTCTGCCTGACATATTTCACTTACCATAATGCCTTCAAGATTCATCTATGTTGCCACAAATGGCAGTGTCTTTCTTTCTCACGGATGACTAATATTCCATTGTACATACATATATATACCACATCTCCTTTATGTATGCACCCAGGTACTTGATTTGTTTCCAAATTTTTGCTACTGTGAATAATACTGAAATAAATACAGGAGCGCATATATCTTTTGATACTCTGCTTTCAATTCCTTTGGGTATATACCCAGATGTGGGATTGCTGGATCATCTGACACACCTATTTTTAATTCTTTGAGGAAATTCCATGTCGGTTTCCATGGTGGCTGAACCAACCTACATTCCCACCAATAGTGCACAAGGGTTTCCTTTGTCCACATCCTCACCAACAATTGTTATCTCTTGTCTTTTATTTATTTTTTATTGAGCATGTAAACTCTGAGAAAGGAGACACTAAGAAAAGCTCCTGGTGGGCAACAAGGCTCAAATGATAAAACAAAGCAACAAAGACTAGCAGCCATTTCTGTGCAGGGGCTTCTCATGTAAACTGCACTTCATAGGGAAGCTGGTGCTGAACGGCCTGCCTGCACTCTTTCTCCCATCTGAGCCAGCCCTTATAAAGGAGTTCCTGGAATCGCAGTTCACTCAATAAGAATGAGGCTGTCCCCATCCAAAAGGAGTTGTGCAGCTCTGACCAACCAGGACACCTCTATTCCAACGAATCAAGGTAGTACCTTTCGGTCCAATCAAAATGTTAGAATTCGGAGTCCTCATTTGCATGTGGACGAACTAATCAGAGGCCAGGGGTGATAACTGCTGTCTATCTATATAAACCAGGTCCCCTCTGGTTCTGGAAGCATACTTGACCTTTCCACTAACTGAAGACTATATTTCCCTGGCTGAGCTGAAACACCATAAATGTCTCAGCAAAGCAGAGCAGAGCAGAACAGACCAGAGGAGGCCAAAGCAGGCTGGTACAGAACGGAGCAGACCAAAGCACAGCAGGGCGGACAAGCACAGTGCAAAGCGACCTGTATGGAGCAGAGCAGAGTAGAGTGGACCATCAAGGAGCATAGCAGAGCTGCCTAGCTGGAGGGGCCTGGCCCCAGGGCTGCCTCATAGCTGTGCTGTTTTTAAGGCTGGGCTATATCATAATTGAGCTGTTCTGCACTAAATAAAGTTTCCTTCTTTGCCACACCCCATTTTGGGGATTCCTGTTAGCGTTCAATTAGTGTCAACAACCATCAGTGGACAAGCATAATTGACATGCAACATTATACTAGTTTCAGGTGTACAATATAATGAATCGACATTTAAATACATGGCAAAATAATCACCACAGTGTTTAGTTGTCATCCATTCTTGTTCAAAGTTACAATGTTTTTTCTTGTGTTGAGGACTTTTAAGATTTACCTTCTTAGCAACTTTCAACTCTGCAATATATCATTATTGATTATGGCCATTATACTGCACATTAAATCCCTATGGCTTATTTATTTTATATCTGGAAGCTTGTAGCTCTTGACCTCTTCCTCCTGTTTCACCTTTCCCCAAACCCTCTTCCCTCTGGCAGCTGCAATTTTTATTTATGTTTTGTTTATTTTTATTTTGTTTGTTCATTTTGATTTTTTTAGATTCCACCTATAAGTGAAGTCATAGAGTATTTGTCTTCTGTGTCTGACATTTCATTTAGCTTATTCCTTCAAAGTCCACCCATGTTGCAAATAAAGTAGTCCCTCTCTATATCGCGGTTCACTTATCGCGGCCTCACTGTATCACGGGATTTTTAAGAATAGTATATTTAATTATTTATCACGGATTTGTCACTATATTGTGGGATTTTGTGGTACTGTATACATATGTTGTTAAAGTTACAAAGATTTAAGAGTGTAGAATATGTTTAAGAACATAAGTAGTGTTTATAAAAGTGTGGAAAATGTTAATAAGGGAGTGGGAAAGGTTAATAAGGGAGTGGAAAGAGTGTATAAGTGTGTGGGAAGGGCTTATAAATTCTTAAAATATATATAAATACTAAAATAAATGTAAGGTTCCTACTCCACTGATTTTCACCTACTGCGGGGGCATCTAGAATGTAATACCCACGGTAAGTGAGGGAATGCTGTAGCAAGATTTCATTCTTTTTTTTGGCTAAGTAGTAGTCATTGTACATATACCATATCTTCTTTACCCATTTATTCATCCTGTATTGGCTATTATAAATATATCTTTTCAAGTTAGCATTTTCATTTTCTTCAGATAATTACCCATAAGTGGAATTGTTGAGTCATATAGTAGTTCTATTTTTTAATTTTTTGAGGAACATCTTACTGTTTTCCATAGTGGCTGCACCAGCTGACATTTCCAACGATAGTGTACAAGTGTTTCCTTCTCTCCACAGACTAGTCACAAGGAATTTGTGAGGCTTTTCTATAAAATATTAATTTACTGAGGGTAAGAATATGTATTTGGTGGTATATGGCGCCTAAGATAAAAAAGAGAAAGGAGAAAAGTAATTGAAGACAGAATATTCTCCTTATCCAGGCCAGAGACAATGTCTAATTTCTATGAAATTAAGATTTCCAGCAGTTGGTGCATGTGGGCTCTGAAAATCTTCATTGATTACTTACAATGTCCTTTAAAGATTCAAGTGTTTTTTCAACTGAAAACTGACAAAGAATTAAATAGATTTTCATTTTCGCATATAGTTAAAGATTTATTAGTAATTATCTGCTAAGTAAATTATCCAAGCCCACTGAAATTTAGTATTCCTAAATTACATATGTTATTGGAGATATTGAAGCTCTAATATAGCAACTTAATAAGTTAAGCACAAGTTTAGGGACAGATGGCTAGTGACTATTTGTTATACAATAATGATTTCTGAGTAATGCGTTATTGGTATATCTTATTGCTGACTTTTTAATTATTTAATTATAAATCATTATCTGTTTAATATGTTGTGGATTGTTTGAACAGCCCTAGATCATTGCCTATTTGCATATTTGTGGTGTATAACTTTTCAGTAGCTAGGTTTTAAGACATTTATGTGCTGTAGTTAAAATATGAATCATTCATATTTCTTTTGCTAAAGGAAATGGACATATATTCCTTCAGATATTGCTTATAGAGTATAATAGCTCACTGATGATCTCCTGTATGTTGGTTTGGGTAAAGTGCATATGGAAAATTGCAAAATAACTTCAAGGTAAATGTAATTAAATTAACCCATTATATTCAAATTGGCAGGGTATTATGTTGTAAAATAAGGAATATAAATTAATGATGTATTTTAAAAAATAAATCTATATACATTCTGTATTCATTATTATTTGCTGTATGACAAATCACCTCCAAATTAGTGACTTCAAACAATATTTATTACTTCTCAGTGCCTGTGGATCAGTAATTTCAAAGGGACACAGTAGGAGTGGCTGGTCTCTGCTCTGTGTTGTCTGGGATCTCAGCTGAAATGCTGGAAGCCTGGGCAATAGAAATTATCTGCTGAAGCCTTGATTAAGGTTGGAAAAATTCATTTCCAGGTTGACTCATCATATGGACTGGTCGGTTGGTTCCTTTTCATATGGACTTCATATGCAAACCTTTCCACAGAGCTACAAATGTGCCCCCTTACATTTGCTGGCTTCTCTGTAGAGAGAGTGACCTAAGAGGGGAAGATGAAAGGAGCAATTCCTTTTATGACCTAGCCTGAGAAGTTAAACGTTGTCCATTATGCAATGTTTTATCCATTAGAAGGAGTCCTTGTAATGTAATTAGTCTTACATTCTATTGATGGGTAATTAGGTTCTGTGACTGTAATTTATTTTGCAGAGCTCCTAAAACCCTTGGCATTTTCCAAGTGATGATGGGCACAAATGTAGCTTTTGTTATTTTAATGAAGTTACTTTTGTATAGCACCTAAAGGTGTGGGCTGATAACCAAAGGGGCCAACCATGAATAGAGGGGCAGAGCTTTCAGTCCTCATCCACTTCCAGGGATAATATAGAGGCTAAAGGTTGAATCAGTTGTCAATGGCCAATTGACCCCTTCCTCTTTAGGATTTTGGTACACAAAACCTGGCGTTTCTAAGCGTCAATTCTGAAGCTTATAAACTTGATGCTTTCTTCTAGTATTTTACTTCCCTCAAACTTCCAACTGGCAAATGACCTCAGGGAACAAAGTAGAGTAGATGTGAGTCTATTGACATTGTCTTTCTTTGATATGCCTCCCTTAATTCCTCTCCAGAGATTTCAGAGAGGTGTTTGCTGTATTTTGTCAGATTTATGGTTATTTTTGGCAGAAGGATTAATCAATGCAAACTATTTTTATCACGGTTTCCTCTTTTACTCTTCTGAGCACTTTTGTAGAAAATTACTATTATTTCTTACTGACAGGTCATTTCGTTTGTAAATTCTATCAAAAGGAAAAATATATGATTATGGAGATATCTTTGCTGTAAATATTTTGCTTTGAAACTATTTCTTTGATAGAGGAATATTCTGATTTTCTTGTTTTTCTTTGTCTTTTTTTCTTTTAGTTGCATTTTCCAAGGAATTAATTTCATGTAAGTCCTTAAATATTATGTCATAAAGTTTTCATAATAGTCTGATTATCATTTCAATATTTGAAGGTTTAATTGTTAAATTAACTGTCATTTAAAAAAATTACATAAGAAATGCTATTACTTTTTTCAAAATCCAAAATATGTCAATATCAGTCTTCCTTTCACCTTTGTCCTTTATCAATCCAGTTCTTTAAGAAATTGATGGGATTCTATAGATACTATTCTGTACCTTACATTTGTTCTTAGTATTCTGCAAAGATTTCTATATTAAGATACAAAAAGCTTTCTCATTCTTTTATTTGGCTATGTAATATAGATATGTGATCATTAATTTGCCCATCCCCTTTTGGTGAACATCTAAAGCTTTGCTGCATTGAATAACATTTTTTATGTGTAGTTTCACACATATAAAAGCACATATTTAGGATTAATTTACTATAAACATAGTTGCTTAGGCAAAAAAAGTTACCATCAATATCTAGCGAATCATTAACTTAAAAAAGAGATGGGGGAGAAAAGGGAATTAGACATTGAACTTAATTAACTGAAAATCATAAGCCTATTTGCTTCACTGGGAGGCTAAAACTTTACCCACGGGATCACAGCATCGCTGCACCAAGGGAATTAACACTTCTGCCTTTCCACCATTCAGTACTGGATGGTTGAGGGGTGCAGGGGAAGAGCTTGACCAAAGAAGACTGTTAGTCTAACTAGGGGGTGCAAACCGACCCAAAGCCTGCAAAATCTTGGGAAGTTGACTGGTCTTTTCTGAGCTTGAGATATATAATCCCACTATTCTGTTGAGTGCTAGGAGTACATTTGCTAATTTTCATGTTCAGGTTTAGTAAATAATGCTAAAATTTGTTTCAAAGAGGGATAGAATTGTTTTGCTTAATAGTATTAGATATTGATCTGTGCCTTGCTGGTGTTTATGTTGGAGTACTTTGCTGTGTTCTCCTTATTTTTTAGTATGTCTTCAACATTGTTTATCACCCTTAGTGTCTTTTGTTCTTCATTTTCTGCGCCACATTTTTTTCTGTGGCTTCACAACACAGGAACACAAGCCTGATATTCTTCTGATATATTTCCATCTTTTTATAAAGGCTCTAGATTTCTGTTAAGTATTTTTATTTCATAGAGATGTCTGTGTCTTCTTTTTCTTTTTCTTCTTCTCCTTCTTCATGTATTATTTATGGCAAAGATATTAGACTTAATCATCCTGTATTTCATAAAAGTATTTTTCTAGGCATTTTAATCTGATGTTTATTTTTTATATTTTTTTTTTTTTTTTTTTTTTTTTGTCTCAGTGTCTTTTTCGGATCTTTTGCTGCTTATTTCCAACTTTGTATTTCTGAAGGGTATTTGTTCTTCCCGGATCAACTATTTAAAACCAATTCCTGTGGAAGAAGGAACTAGGATCACATTCACATCTTGCAGGTACAACAGATTACTCAGGATGAAACTATTACCCAATGTGAGACTATTAAACTTTATTCCCACCAGCCAAGGAAAATAACCAATTAGATCTTCTCCAAGATACAAAGGTAGCTCTTCTCTTTGCTGCCCTAGGAACATATAGCTTCCTGCAAATATGGTTCACCTTTGTGATTTTTCATTAGCCCTAATTCTTATGGTTCTTGGAACTTAAGCTAATGTAGGGAAGATTCTAATATCAGCACAATCACTTGTCTGTATTCTTCCAAACAGGGATTTAGGTTTTTATCTCAGGTGTATTTGCCACCTCTACTAAATAAACTCTTGGTCATCTCTGAAGCCAACAACTGTAGCATTTCTCTATGCGTAGCTTCTATTTGCATAAACCACCACTCAGCCCCCTCTCCTCCATGCTGATTTCCACTCATACTACAATTTAGTGATTTCATTGTCTCTTAATATCTTTGTTTCTATTTCTCATTCTTCTTGTTGCTTCTGGCGATTTTAAGGGAGGTAGTTAGAAAATGTTATTTTTACTTTGTTATCTTCCAAGTGGATGTCTGTGTTCATCTTTTATCTCTACCATTAGTTATATTTTATCTGTGACCTACTTAGCACTCTACATGATACTACTACTGTATTTTCTTTGTTTTTGTCTTACATTGTAAGCTTCTGAAGGCAGTTTTTAAACTCTTCTATATGCTGTGAAGTACTTAGCATAGTGTCTTACACAGAGAGTGTGTAAATATTATAACATGCAATTAATGGTGCTTGAAAAGACAGATAATTTAGCTCTATGAATAAAGACTTTGTTTAAGTTCAGTTTTGGAAAACTCAAATGAAGAAGATCGATTATAAAACATAGTCTTAAGTTTCTTTTATTATCAAGGGTGATGTTTGTAAAACATTGAATTGAATATTGTGTACAATATCTAATCTTGTTGAGAAACTGAAATGGAACTGAAAGGATCAGGATTGATATGACATCTGATCTCAGTTAAATTCAATTTAATTCAGTTCACAGGAGAGAAAAAATATTTCACTCATCAAAACAAATGAGATAAAAGTTGTTAAATTTATTGATTTAGATTATTATCATTTATTATGCTTTGACCAAATTGAAAGTCACTGGAAAAGTGTAATGGAATGATATGGACTAGGTAAGAGAGAGCTAGAATATTATGAATTAAACTTTATAAAACAAACTTGGTCTTGGTGATGTGGTGTGTTTTATATTGAATTTCATGGTATTTCTTATGTAGATAGAATATAATAGACTTTTCTTAGAGAATTTTGATGATAAATATATCTAAACACAAAATTTAACAATTCAAATATTTTTAGGGAAAGTAATTGTTCTTATACTCTTTTTACTTTACTTTCCCCCTTGTTCAACTCAACACACACACACACACACACATATATATATTTTCTTTTTAGAGTACATATTCTCATTCATTGTTCTGGCATGTTAACCTTCATGAATGCATAATACATGTAAAAGGCCAGATTACATATTCATAAAAGGAACCCACATTTTTATTTTTCATTATCTCACTCTCAAATAGAACATTACATTAATTCAGTTGAGAAATTACCACCCTACCAAAAAAAAAAAAAAAAATTTCAATTATTTTTCAAAATCACTCAGGCAATAGTTAAGGAACTAGGCATGGAGAACTGGACTGGTCTATGCAAAAAAAGGAAACTAGACCGCCATCTTACACCACACACTAGAATAAACTCAAAATGGATAAAAGACTTAAGTAGTTGTGATATCATAAAAAATCCTAAAAAAAAACCATAGGCAGTAAAATTTCATATATCTCACATAGCAATATTTTTGCTGATATATTGCCAAGGACAAGGGAAATAAAAGAAAAAATAAACAAACGGAACTATATGAAATTGTATGGGAGAACATATTTGCCAATGATACATTGCCAAGGATTTAATCTCCAAAATATATAAAGAGGTTATACGACTCAACACCAAGAAGACAAATGATCTGGTTAAAAAAATGGGCAAAGGATCTGAATAGATACTTTCCCAAGGAGGACATACAGAGGGCCCATAGGCATGAAAAGATGCTCATATCACTAGCCAATTAATTAATTAATTAATTAATTAATTTCTATACAAATTAAAACCACAATGAGATATCACCTCACACTTTCCAAAATGTCTGATATTAATAAATCAACAAAAACAAGTGCTGACAAAGATGTGGAGAAAAGGGAACCCTACTGCACTGTTGGTGGGAATGCAGAATTGTGCAGCTATTGCAGAAAACAGTATGAAATTTTCTCAAAAAACTAAAAGTGGATCTGTATTTGGACCCAGCAATTCCATTGCTGGGAATATACCTGAATAATCCTAAAACAGCAATTCAAAATAATTTATGCACTCCCATGTTTATAACACCACTACTTATAATAGCCAAGATTTGGAAACAGCCTAAGTATTCATCAGTAAATAATGAGTGGATAAAAATTCGGTGGCACATCAACACAATGGAATACTATGCAGCAGAAAGAAAAGGATCTCTAACTTCTGAGACAATGTGGATAGAGCTGGAGAATATTATGCCAGTCAATGAAAATTAAAATGTCATATGATCTCACTAATAAGAAGAATACAATGAACAAAATAAACTAATGAGCAAAATTGAACCAAAGGCATAGAATCATGGAACAGACTGCCAGCTTTAATGGCAGGGTGGGGAGAGGTGGGGATTCTTTGAAAGACTGTGAAGGAATTAGTCAAAGAAGATATATGAAGGACCCATGGACACATGCAATGGTTTGGGGATTGACTATGGAAGTGAGGGATGGGCTGAGTGGAGGGAAGCAAGAAGGGAAAAATAAGGATGAGTCTAAGAGCATAAACAATAAAATATTTTTAAAAATAAATAAAATCAAAGATAGAAAAAATAATAAGGGACTAGGCAAGGATATTTTAATAAAACATTACAAATGCAGATGGTGAGTCAGATTTGGCTTGTGTCAGAGTTTTCTGATCCCGTCTAGGGTGATTAAAAAATAAAAAGAGGTTGAGTAACATCTTCACAAAACTGGTAATCAGGTTTTTATTGAAAGGGATCTTCAACGTAGGAATCTTAAGGATAGGTGATTTCCTTTAAGTTTTATTAAAATATATATTTTAGTTTTCTTTATTTTGGCCCATATTATGCGTCTTTATATAATTGTACGGGATTTAAGTATAGAACAGAAAAAATTATATAGCCTGAAATAACTCACTTAAAGTGAAAAGTTTGTGACTTTTCCCATACACCCTCAGCAATTATTCTGTAATTATTATTTTTTTTAAATTTAACTGCAATCAGAGAAAGAATAAAAATAATTTAAAATACAATTGAATAATTAATAGTAGAAGGTTAATGGGCCTTATTTTTTGCCAATAAAAGGAAGACACCATACTCATTTCTACTCTTCAATTATAGAGGGCATTTCTCAAAAGCACCCCCAAACTACATACATAGTTATTTATGATACCAAGTGACTGAGTTTTTAATGTGTAAAATTCTTCATTATAATTAACAAAACATCTTGCAATGTATGTTTAATAACCATAACAACAATTTAATACACAAAGTTCTCATAGAATTGTAAAGAGCCCTTACCGATAAATTAATTTTACATTTTATAGATTTTTCAGTTGAACATTTTTATTGATGAGAATAACCAAGTACTTCAAACAAATGCTTAAGTTTAATTTTTTAATTTCAGATTTGGATATTAAAACACCTTTGAAAACTGTTGTGAATTTGAAGGGAAGAGAGTGAGGTTGTAACCTTAACTGAAGAATTTCACTTTCAGGATGAGTGGGAGTCCATGCACAGAGCTGACCATTTATTTTCTGTGCTTACCTCCAGCCACCTCAAATTTATATCATCTCTATTTTTTTTTAAAGTATGCCTATCTTGGGTTTAGTCCTACAGATTTCAAAAAATAAAAAAAGTAAATAATAAGGTGGGATCAAAGGTCATGTGAAACAGAGGGTTTCAATCAACCTGTCCAAATCAATGAACAATTTCTTTGCTTGAAGTATTGCCAAGACCAGATCAAATCTCAATTTCAGTGCATTTCAAAAGATAGCATAGGGCGATGGGTTATTCCAGAACTTTATTATAACAGTAGCCATAGAATTATTAAATAAATCACTAGAAATGCATTGCATACTGTTAGTGATTAATCATCATTATTGCAAAATATTTTTTCACTGAGTGAGTTTGCCATTCAAATGTTTTGTAGAGAATCAAATTGGCTGTTTGGCAGTTATTTTACACATGCATGGTTAAGATGTGTTTCTTATGTAGTAAAAGATTCATTGTCTTAAAATGTAGAAAGCTGAATTGCAGAATTAAAATTTGGTAAAATAGAATCAGCTTAGGCTTTTGATCTTTGCAAGAAACGCTGTACAATAAATATCTAGAAGTAGGACAACAGACAAATGATTTTAGTTGAATATAAACTTAGGAGTATTTAGAGTTAGAATGTTTAAATGGCTAATTTAAAGTAAAAAGGTATATATGTGTTGAAATAAAGATAAATACTAAGATTCCCAGTCATTGTCTACTCATTATCTGATACAGCTGTGAATATAGAACTAGAACAAGTGACAAAACGCATCGCATGTTGCAGTGGGTGCTGCCACTCAGCTTTTCCTCCCACATCTGTACAAAGATAATCGTGACCATAAGAATCATGGATTAGCCTGAAAATATACATTGGGTATCACAGCTATTTAACTGCAAGTCAGGCGATGTCATTCATATATATCTGATATTCATGATAATGAAAGTGAATTCACCTGTGATTAAGAAACACTGTGATCTGACCAGAATCAGTTCCACCAATTTTATGCTTTGTGACAGGTCAAAATATCTCTGAGTATCAGTATCAGAGTTTATATTACAATCAAGACAGACACTATATTAGTAACTGATAACAGAATAATCATTCTTAGAAAGTCATTACTACCATGAAGTCAATGATGTATGAAGATAATTAAACATTATGAAGATACTGCTTATAATCAAGGGAGTATTTTACATGGTTCTTTGAATATTATTCAACCTCTCTGGGGTAAAGCTTGACCTAATGTATAATATACTACACTAAAGCTTGTTTCACATTTGCAACAATTTCCCTATAAGATTTATTAGTAGTTTACTCTTTTCCATCAGACCATATGCTTCTTAAGAAATTATGTCTAATTTATTTCCTAGCACGATACCCTTCATTAGTATACTAATGGGAACATAAAATCCCTTAATAAACTTATTTTGACTGACTAGCAGTGCTTACTATAGAACCAATGCCTCCTAAGTCTCACCCACAAAATAATCAAAACACCAACTTTCTTTCTTCCCCTTCCTTTCCTTTCCTTCCTTCCTTCCTTCCTTTCTTCCCTCCTTTTTCTTTTTCTTCCTTCCTTCCTTCCTTCCTTCCTTCCTTCCTTCCTTCCTTCCTTCCTTCCTTTCTTTCTTTCTTTCTTTCTTTCTTTCTTTCTTTCTTTCTTTCTTTCTTTCTTTCTTTCTTTCTTTCATTTTTCTTTCTTTCTTTCTTTCTCTCTTTTTTTCTTATCTATGTGCATACAAAATATATAGATTTGCTATACATTTTAAACTCTAGTGAAAAATTTTTAGAGGAAGGTGACTGTCTAGGAGTGTGAATTGCCTAAAAAGAATAGTGAGTTTCTTAGGTCTGTCCAGAAGGTATCCAGCCATGCAATATAAAAAATAGGGACATTTACTGAAGAAGATACAGAATACGAGACTTTGTACATAGGACAATGATGTCTCAGTCCCTTTCAAAGTAGTCACCTTGGGACCTCACACAGTTCTCCCAATCACCATCAGCTGCCCCATTGTATTTTCCTGACTCTCATTGATGGCCTGAAATCTCTTCCCTTTCAAAGGCGATTTTAGTTTTGGGGAAAGCCAGAAGTGACAGGGCACCAAATTTGGGCTGTAGGGTGACTGAGTCACCTGCGCAATTTAATATTTCACCAAAACCTCTGCACCAGATGTAATGCATGAGCTGGTGCATTGTTGTGATGAAGCTGCCAATCACCGGTTGCCCATAGCTGTGGTCTTCTGAACCATTTGAACAGTTTATGTGAAGGACTGTCCAAGCCTAATGAAAAAAAAAAATTGATGCAGATTTGTGGTTCTACTTGCTCAGTCACTTTGATTGTGATGGTCACACAGTACACATGCTCACTCAACGGTGTCTACCATCCCTACCGACTAGTACAGTGAAGTCATCGTTGTTCATGCATGAGCATATCAGTCCACTCTCCTTGGCTGCCAGGTTACATTGATATTGTGCAAACCATTCTGGTTATACTAACAATGGCTGGAATTTTTCCTGGCAGACCTCGAAAGTATAGTAGTAGATTCATATTTTCTCATACACATAAGTTATCTATTGCATACTGTTGGTTCTCTTCCCCATTTAGTTCTGTATTAAGTATTTTAAGCAGTCCTCATTTTATATTTAATTCCACTCATCTGGTGTCTAACTTCATCTTTGGTCATTTACATTTCCATACTAGTGGGAAAAAATTACAAAATGTATTTTAAAATGTATTTATACAATTCCAAATGACAGTATCATTTTAAATTATTTACCCAGATCTTTGAAAAGTATAAATACAATTTTATTTTTGCCCCCCTGTAACAGACAGTTAAAAATATCAAAGATTTTATTAGGAACTTCTCCCATAGTTCAGACTCCTTGAAATCAGAGCTTCCACATAATAGAGATTAGTTTCAACTGTTCCATTATATATTGTGAAGGTAATACAAATAGTTAATTTTTTTAAAGAGCAGTTTAAATCCTCATTATTTTATTTAAATAGGTCTAAGTTTAAGAGTGCCACAAAATATGTATTTATAAATCATTATCTTTCAATGTGTTATTTTCCTTATTTTTTCTGACTTTAAATTTATAAATGTCTGCTTTACACAACATATTACAAAGTATGAAAATAAATATTTGATGTTGTGAAGAAAATAATTATTTTACCTTTAAATTTTATTGATACTATTAAAAATAAATATATTGAGCACTGGCCTGTGAACCAAGTGTCGCTGGTTCGATTCCCAGTCAGGGCACATGCCTAGGTTGCATGTCAGGTCCCCAGTTGGGGGCGCGAGTGAGGGGCAACCACACAGTGATGTTTCTCTCCCTCTCTTTCTCCTTTCCCTTCTCTCTAAAAATAAACAAAGAAATAAACAAACAAATAAATAATTTAAAAAAATAAATATAACCATGAAGTCTTACAGTTGTCAGAGATTGGAAGCATGTTTCTAAATTTCTTATTTCTGGACATTAACTTTTGGAGCTCCATGCTCTGTAAATTCAATAAATCCTTTTCTCCATTTTTAAAAGGGGCTAGATAGCTCTCTCAACAGTTCCATTTCACTCAAGTGATTTACTACTTTTCACTTTCTTTAAGTCCTAGGCTGACTTATTTGCAGAGTCTTTTATTTAGTTTGAGTTTTCCAGAATTAAAAATTGATCATTCTGGAAATTAGTTATAGCAATTGTATTTACCTACTAAACTAAATTAATAAATAGAAATCCCATATAAAGGGAAGTAAGCAGGCTAGCATCGAGAACCCTCAAGCCTTATGTTGATTGCAAAACACAACAAAGAAAAACTCTTTGTAATAGCTCTTCCAAACTTTCTTTTCCCCTCTGTAAAAAAGCTTTTTCCTCTTCATTGTTTTAGCAGACTTTCATGTGGCTAACCATGGTTGCATGTACTGAATTGCAAATCCCAGTTGTTCTCCATTTTTCTGGAGGAATTTCTGGCTGAATTTTTACTATCCATCCTACTTACAGAGGATTTATGGATGTCAGTATGATCTCCATAATTATTTGCTGTTTTGAATTTTATTTATTAGCTGATGATTTCTCAACAAATATTTAGTTAATTACTAGTGTGGGCTGGATATGTTAAAGACCAGAAAAATTCAGAAAGGACTAAGGAATCGGCACTACCATAAGTAATTAACAGCTTAATTCTGAGGTATGAACTATAGTCTTTGGGCCAATCCAGCTCACAATCCGTTTTTGTAAACAATGTATTAATAAAATATTCTGTACACATTTAAAGAAAATGTTTTGCATCTCTTTCTTTTTATCATCTGTTTCTTTGGGATGAACAAGTAGAATATATTCATCTAATTTTATACTTATGGTTTTCATGTTACATTGTATGAATGGGGAATAATAAACTATGAATACATACAGACACAGATACAAATATTTGTATATGCATATATATATATATATTTCTTAATGATACATCAAGTATTAATAACATTTCTTGATGCTGTATTTCTAGCAAGCTTAACTACTTTAATTGCACCCAGACAAAAGGAAAAAAAAAAAAAAGCATAGGCTATTGTCTGTAAAGATCATCAATGAGCATGAGGGTGTGTGACAGAAGAGGACCAGCTAAGAGGCTTGTTCATCTACCATTTTTTTTTTTTGTTTGTTTGTTTTTTCCTGATAGAACATTAATTTATTTAGGAAAAATAAGTAATTTATTTTTGTTTCATTTAATGTTATTTTATTCACCTTTATTTACCTTCCTCATTGATTCAAGCATGTGATTGACACATGGTTAATGTTCTGTCAGTAATTGTTGGATTACTCTGTAATCCCTCTAATGGCATCATTGGTTTCTGGAATTAGATCAGATATGCTTTAGGAAAAAATTGTATACGTAGTAAGTTTTGTTCCAATCTTAAATAAACACAACATAGACCAATGATTTATTAGTAGATGTTCACTAAGAAGTGAATGAATTGTAATTCAGTTACCAATTTCAGAAATAGTTTGTGAAACTATTCATCTAGAACCTAGGAGAGAACAATATTTTACCCACAAGTCATTCCTTTCTGAACATGTTTTTTGCACGGGTCTATAAAATCATTAAACTCTTCTAGGAACTAAGCCACAAATCTAATACTAAACACTAAGGCCCAATGGACTTAGCTACTGTATGTATATCTTTTTTGATATCCAGTGGGTGGTTAAGAAGCTGAATAAGCAAACTAAGAAGTCCAGATGAAGAATCTATTTGTCAAACTGAATTCCTTCACTAAAATGAAACTTAGCATAGTTGTTGAATTTACCCTTGGATTTAGCTTTCACTCTTTCTATCAACCAATATTTTACAAAGCTATGTTATTTATACAAGTGGACTCTTCTCCCCAATGCATGAGAGGTTGATTTTTCCTCTGTCTAAAGGGAAAGGCGGTAGCTGTGATTGTGGATGTTCAATCTGTACTGAACCAAGATTATCAAATCAGGGAAAGAAACAGAGAATAAATACACTATCTACCAGTTGCTTTTGTTCTCTGACCTTACTCTCCCTAAATTCTGACAATAGCCTCCTAACTGGCACCTATTTCCCGACACCCCCCTCACTGCCTTACATTTGTTTTCAATATGGCAACCAGAGCGATCCTTCCAAAAGGGAAGTTAGACTGTATCAGCTATTCCCCGCAAACCCTGCAATGGTTTTCTATTTCAATTAGAATAAATGTCAAAGTTCTTCCAACAGTTTAGAAAGCCCTGATTAATTTATTTTTTCCTCCTAACACCCCATCCTTTCAGATAATACTTTGTTTTCTGCCCTCATATCCTAGTACTTCCCTCTGGCTCACTCTGTTATAGTCACATTCCTGGCTCCATATTTAAATTCAGCCTTGTTTCTTCTTTAGAGATTTTGCCTCAGCCATTCTCTACTTTCCTTACTTTCAAGTTCTCTGTCAAATTGTATTTTCTCATTGATGTTGAAGCTGACCATCTGTTTAACATTGCAACCCACATCCATCTTGAGCCCAATCTCTGGTACCTTACCATAATTTTCCTATGTATAAATAGTATTTATTACCATTTATCATATAATAGAGTTTGCTAGTTTATTGTGCTTTTCTTTATTATTTACCCCTGCTGGAATAAAGTCTGGAAGCCAAAGTTTTTTGTTCTTTTTACTCGTTTTGTTGGAGCACCCAGAATTCCTAGTAGATGATCAACACAAAATTGAAGAGAAAGAAGAGAACTGTACCAGACTGATTGTCTCCTGTTGACCTAAACAAAAGATTGAATTGTCATCATATTAGAATAAATATCCTAAAATCAATAATAAGAAATTGTTTCAACTAAGTAATAAGAGAACATAATTATTTTTGCTAAGAACTCAGTTTTTGTTTTTGTTTTTGTTTTTTGTTGAACAACAGTAGGGGATTGCTTAAGTATGTGTGGATTTCTTATATACTTTGTGTACAAGTGTATGTAATTCACCTAAATAATGTTTTATAATTGTTTTACTTGTTAGGTAATTTATTTCTGAAACAGAGTTTCACTGTACCCAAAATCTAAATATATGGCAATAGCTCAGGGTATCATGGGTCAGTTAGTTTCATTGCCTAGTTCTTCAGAGAGGCAGATAGGTTATTTGATGTTCCAGTCTTTGTTTTCAAGGGAATGTCAGCAATGAAAAATTCGAAAGATAACAGGTGAAGAAGAAAGTTGCTGAGGTTCTAACAAGAGGCTTACAAAGCTTTCACTCCGGGGGTGGAGGGCAGGGGATAAGAATCTTGGAAAGCTGCCCACTTTTATTAGGAATAGTTCTGCAAATCTTGGTTTGTTATTTCTTGAGTAGGTGACCATTGAAGGATCATTTCTTCTTCTTTCTGGCACCAGCTGTTGGCAAGTCTCATTTGCTTATTTGTTTCATGTTGCTGGGTGGAAAGATCTATCAGAACTTTACTGTAGTCATCACTTAAAATCTTATTTGGAAATGAATGGATTAATTGGTATGGTCATAAAAAGTATCTTTTTGCATACTGAAGACCTGGGTTCTATTCCTGGTGTAATTATGCTCTAGCTATATGATTTTAGGCAAATCTTTCAACAAAAGTGTCTCATTCCCATATAATTATCTATCTATAATTCTACTAAATCTGAGATTAAAGTGATATAATATTATATAAAAGGAAGTATTTTAAAGGCATCATTCAACTGTGTAGTATTTTTACTATTATAGTATATTAAAATTAATATCAAATGCAGTCTCCCAGAATAAGTGTAATCAGTCAAAGGCAAAAAACAAAACAAACTATAATATTATGTTAAAAATACTAATATTATTCTGTGGTTGATGAACAAATACAAAATTTCCATAATTCCTACAGGTCGCTGTCATGACTAGCAACATACATATTGACATTGGAGGAAAGCTGTAGGGGAATTAAGGGTTATGGCCAGGGATGGCCAGAAACATAATGTAAGTTTTTCAAGGCAGCGTTTAATTTTGGTTAATTCACAATTAAGAGACTAATTATTCTCTGTCGTAATTTGAATATCCTCTACAATGTATGCTGAGTCAATACAAACAGATTTTAAGTTAGAACTGACTTGATGCTGTATTATTATTGCCAATGATAAAGAATAGTAGGACTCTTGCCTATCAAAATGCACAAGATGCTATGAAAATTATGTATTTTTGATACAGCATCACTGAGAAATAGACTCAAGTTCACATAAATTTGAACTATTTTCAATTACTGAAAATGAATGTAAGTGACATTACTGGCAAAAGAACCAAAACCTTCCGTCTATTACTCAACACATTCTTCCAGTGAGAAGTATATATTAGAAGTAAAATAATAATCAGACATTTGTGTGTTAGGCATATTGAGCACTGTGGTGGAAATTGAACATGAGTAGCATTGGTATATAAATTAAATGTTCAAATAACATTAGGCAATGATATAAGAATATTATACATATATAACTGTATGTAAAATCTATTTTTATATAAGTATTTTAGTGATCCAGAGGATTCTTGTTCTCTAGTTTCTTGACAATATTTCACACTCATGCAATATTTCACAGTCTGGATAGGTGAGATATTGCTATAATATGATATTTTATTTGAAGATAAATAGCTGGTTACATTTCCAGGAAGTTATGGTGGAGAAAACTAAAAAATTGCTTGTAAAAAGTACTAAAATTTCCCAGTACAGTTTTCTAAATAGTTTTCATCTAAATTCCTGGAAGAGGATTACTTACAAAGCTGGATAAAATCAGTTAGAAGTGAATTTTCAACAGTTTACTGCCACTAGCCATTGCAAAGTACCCCCAACTATCAGTAAGCTAAGCTCATTATGCTTCCTCTTATATCACCTTTGAATTGTTCTTGAGGCATTGCTTATTCTCTGGACAGCATTGCCAACCCAGTTTAGTGAAGCATGAGGCCTGCCCGTCAGCTTTCCAGCTCTGCTTTACTAACAGTTTGGAGGGTAATTACTCCCCAGAGGTTGAGCATGCCTTGTGCAATATGTGCTGAGCCGTCTGACCAGAAATTCTCATAGATCCAAGCCCCGTCTCCTGCCAACTCAAGCAGTGGGAGGATTCTTGGATGCTAAAATATTTTAGGCGCACAAAGCCAAGTGAGACCCCCTGGATGCTTTCTTGTAATTTTAGATTTCTAAAAGCAATGGATGCCTTAAACATGATATTTACTGTACAAGAGGGAACTGACGAGTACCATCCAGCATTGTTTCCTTTTATTTTCCTAGGTAATGCAAGGTATTGGAGTTAAGGAATTTCAAGTTGCAGAAGCTCTATTGCATTAAACTGGTACATTATGCCCAGTAGGGTACAACTGGTACAGCTCTGTATGACACATCAGATAGAAATGTCTGCCATCAACTCTCAGCCTTTAACCTTTGGTGGTATGTTAACAGATAAAATAAATTATCCAAGAGATTAAAAAAATAATAATAATGCTTATTCTCACTGAAAAGGTATAGCTAAAAATACAAAAGCAGGTGAAACTGACTTTTTGGTTGATAATATGGAGATGTTGTTTTCCTAACAGTCTTGACAAATTCAATATTCATTTGAAATATTAAAATGACACAGGGATTTGTAACAAGAATAAAACGACTTTATTAAATTATTATAATTGTTTATATTATGTTAGAATCACCTTGCTTGAAGTTAGATAAATAAAATACTCTTTTAAGAATAATAAAGAGAAAGAAATTCTGTGATAAAAGAAGAAAATAAAGACCTTAATGTTTAATTGTCTTTTAGAATCACTAATGAAGTATTATGCAAAGTAAAAGTGAACACCCACACTGATACTTTTCCCATTGAGCTTAATACCTAAATTAATGAACTAGCATGTGATTTAAAAATACAATAAAATGTTAGTAAAAAAGAAACATTTGATTTCAGGCACTTTTAGCACATTATTTGGAATGAATTGGTATTCTAGTTTATAAATTGCATGTAATCATAGTTGGGGTAACTAAAAATGAACATAATTTTAAAACTATTTTTGCCTAGAGATTAAACCTGAGGTTATTTGTTTTCAAAAGAGTCTTTATTTATTAAAATTTTTTTTGAATCTTTATTTAATGTAGCACTGTTATATGCCCAGATATGATAGTAGTGGCAAAAGATAAAAGATTCCTGTTCTTAAATATCCTTCTATTCACAGGACTGGTTATGTATATTCTCAATTTATTCCTTTGTGAAATGACACAGTCTTCTATGCTTACACTATTTCTTCAGTTGCATAGATGATTGAGGACATCCAGAAGAGCACTATATTGGTGGAAGATCAAGGGCATTTCTCTCACTACCTCCCAGGAATTAGGTTATCTTGAAGGATTATTATGCTTGAAGGAAGGATACTTGAAGAAACAATTATTCAGTGGCATATGTTTGTCTGGTACTGCTTTTCTACATTACAGCCATAATGACTATAAAATAATATAAAACATTTCTTCATAGAAGAAGATGAAGCATTTAAACAACATTGTAGACTGCATTCAACTAAAATATGTTGTTATCCACCTCTCTTTCAAACCTTTATTTAACTCAGGTTACATTGACTCTGTTTTCAGAGTCCTTTTTCATTAGCCTAAGTCAATCATGGTAGTGCATCTGTCTGAACTATGACAGTTCAGAAGCCATGGCTTAAAGCAATCAACATACAGTATTCCCTGATAATTATGATTGGTTCACAAGTAGGCACATAGTTTACAGTATCTGAATCAGAAGGAAAAGAAGGTTTCTACTTTAGGGTGAGATGAATAGTTCTCTCCACTCTACTAAATATGAAAAGGGAGCATGCCTCTCTAATACTGGAAGTCATTTTCATGTATGAGGAAAGACAGCCTGAATAAAAAATGGAGAATTATAGAGTTTATAGTTTCCTTATTGCAATTTTATGTGCGTAAATATATGTAATGCCATATTATATGTAAAAAAATTAACTTCCAAACGTTTACTATTTTAAAATGGGTTCTTTGTAACTTGAAGCTAAATGAATTCGAATTGATAAAGCAAAAATGTAGCAGAGTGGTATTAAAATCTAGTTCTGACTTCTAATTCAATTGTTTTTCAGGGTGTTTGAAATAAATGGAATATATATTCATTGACATTGTGAGTCAGCTAATTCTAATCCAGGATACCAAGACTTGGCATGCCCTGCTTTTATATTTGTCAAATAATTGACTGATTATTTGGATATTTAAAGAACAATAACTATGAAAACATCTCACTATTTAGGAAACATGACCATACTTTAGAATTATCTTAGAAAATCTAATCAAATAAAAAGTATAACCTATATTCCAAGTAGTTTAAATTTTATTTTACTTTTATTTATGTAAATATTCAAGCAGATTACTGTTGTTTATTTGACCCTATGCTTTTGGTATTACTTTCTTTTGTTGTGCCTAATACAGCTGCCAATGTGTTTCTAATTTGCAATATTTTTTCTGCAATTGTAGTAAGAAACTATGTACATTTTTAAATTTCAAAACTATATGCATAAGGATTTGTACAATTTATACTGTAAGAAAAGTTGGTTAAAGGGAAAAGGATGTGGATATGAATAAATGGATTCAAAATTATTTATTCAGCACTTAGTTCTCAAAAATATACTGCAGGCTCATTAAATATTGTGATTGATTTTGATAAAGTTGATCAGATGAGAAATTGATAGTAAATACTAATCAGAAAAAATAGAAGTAAAGCACATTAATGTTATAAGTTTATTTTCAGAGGAAAAAATATATAGAAAGCCATATTGATAATCAGATAGTAAGTATTGGCTAACATTGATTACAAGAGGGAGAGGGAATGTTTATTAATCTCAAGAGAAAAAATGTATATTTTAAATAGAGAGAATGTGTTGAGTCATTTGAGGACAGGTGAGCACAGATCAGACACAAGATGTGCACAGTGGACTGCAAACTATTTCATCCTTGGGAAAATAAAAGTCATATAAGCCAAGAGCAAAGATGCATTGTTCAAAAATGAAATTAGGGATATAACTGATACTGGGATCTAGTGGACCAAAATCTTTGTAGTTTAGTCACTGTTTCAGTTTCTTCACCATGGTGTTGATATTACAATAAAAAAGTCACCTGAAATTGGAGTTAATTGTCAAAGTGGAAGGAACTAACTTCAGTTTAGGAGAAGGTGGAGAGAGGTATTTGAAAGGAAATTGTATGGTAAACAGAGGATGAGTTCATAATAGAATGACCTTGAATTGTAAATAAAAAGGAATAAAACTGAGCCTGAACTTCTGGAAATTTTTAGTTACAAACATGTCTTATTTCCTTTTGAAGTTGTCATCAGAATTATAAATAATTAAATGTTTTGGACCAGCGTTGTCTAATTTGTCCTGGTCTGATGTCATCACTGCAGAGGGGAAAACAAAAGAAGGTTCAAAGCACATATATAAATGTGTCACAATAAAGATTATTTTGCTGCAACCAAAGCCAAACAGGATAAGGTTTCTCTCAACAAGATAAGGATTCATTTATTTTTCTCATATAGCATAAGTAATCAGGGCTGATATAATGGTTCCAATTGTCTAGAATCCAGATTCTTTCCATTGTTTTATATCTTATCATCAGTACCTCATTGATGAGCTTAAAATGTTCCCACTCTTGCTGTTGTCTCCAGCTTGATGATAATATGAACCTCTCTCAAATATCCACCAGTAGATGTCAAATTTAGGTGGGCCAGTACATTTTCTTTATTGAGCTGTATTACTCTTAGTTGCTTTTTTTTTTTATTTGCTGTTGAAGGAATTCTTACTCATTCAGGCTCTCAAAATCTCCATGAAGATAACTTCTAGTTTTCCAACCTTGAACATGTAAAGCTTTCATAATCTGCCCACAGCCTAGCACTCTAGCCTGACTGTGGCTGTACTCTGCCATGTATTTAGTATGGTAGGGACACAACTAATTATCCAGAATGTTCCATACATCATGGTCTTTCTTTCCTCTTCGTTTCTGCTCTTTTCCAGCTTGAAATACCCAATTCTCCACATCTGCATTTAACTTATCGCCCAATAATTACCTGAGATTGAGTTCAGGAATTATTTCTTTCATGAATGTTTCTCAATTCCTTGCAGGCAAAGTACCTTTATTTCCTTCCCTCAGCTCAACCTATCAGTATCTCAATCATTGTATTTATTAATATGTACTTTATTATTTGTTTTGTGACTCTGGATTTTGGAGCCACAATGAGCTGTATTCACTGCATTATTTCCTTCCCAAAACATGTTCTGGTACAAAGTAGAAGTTTAATAAAATTTTTGAGCAAATGAACCAGATAGTGAGGATACAGGAATTGGAACTGTCATTTTTATGACTCTCTCTGATAGATTTGTCTATGAAAAAATATATTGGGCTAGAAACCAAAATATCAGAACTGAGCTTGATCTTATAATTTACTACAATTTTTAGTCCATCCTTTCATCTGTGCTGATGACTTCATAAGAAGACCCTTTTATATGAAAATCATCACTCGTGGCTTCTCTTCCTACCTCTTAATTATCCCCTCTTACATGTAGAAATGTGACTAATACAATAAAATTGGAAGAAATAACTGACAGAGCTTCGGATCAACTTGAAACCTCCTTGTATTCACTTTGAGACATGTTAACCTGCAGACATCAGGTGTTTGGATTTGCTTTCTGGGATGCATTTTAATATTCTGCCTTTTAAGAGGAGTCCTGCAGTTTGTCCAGCTATTTGAGTGATGCTGTGTACAATCATACATAATTTATTTGTGAAGTATTAACAAGCCTGCTTAGCCACAAACTAAGCATCATCTTCAGTTGCTCTATCAGTAATAGGTTAATGTTTTGATGTCCTTCCTGTGTCCATATCTCAATGGTTCTAAATGACCATGAGCAAGAGAGAGACTCAGAACAATCTCAACACTACCTAAATCAGTAAAATCAGCCCTGAGTTGCAAAATTTTAATTGCCTATACCTGACATTATTAAGTGTTAGGATAATCAAATGAATAATACACAATACACAACTTCAAGAAACTCTAGTCTGAGAATAATAAGCACCTCTCCAAACATCTAAAATGTATAACCTCAGTACTTTATAAGAATACTAGCGATTCACCAATTTGATTGAGCATCAGGGTCATTGAAAAATTTCTGCAACTTAAGAATCTCTTTTAAATAACAAAGCTACTCAATCAGATGTTCAGGAATCTGATCTTCTTGTTTGTTTGCCTGTTTGTTTGTTTGTTGTAAGCTAACCAGGAGATTCTCACTATCAGCATTTATTAAAGTTCAGAAACTATCAGTTCAATCCCCTACCGATGACCTCTAATGATAGGTAACACTTCCAGCATGAGATAACTCACGTAACTTTGGGTATTACATAATGAGTTAGTTTAGTATTACAAACTTTTCATTTTTTTAAAGTTGTTTTTCTATTACAGTTGTCCCTTTTTTCCCCCATGGCTCCCCTACACCCAGTCCACCCCTTCTCCCACTGTCATTCCTCTCCCCGTTGTCCATGTCCATTGATTACTTACATTAGTTCCTTTACTAAACCCTTCCCCTACTTATCCCCTTCTCTCCCTACCCACCCCCCCGCCTTGATAACTGTTACTATGCTCCTTGTTCAATTTTGTTCATTTGTTTGTGTTGTTCATTAGTCTCCTGTATCAGGTGATATCATATGGTGTTTGTCTTTCATTGCCTGGCTTATTTTGCAAACTTTTCAATGCACTAAATACTACTGCATCTGTTGCTTCTGTGCGATCATCATCACACAATGACAACACACAGCCTTAAAATCACAAAACTGTTTTACCAGCAAACTTCTGAATCTATACTATACAACCTTAGTCAATTTCATTTTGTAAAGAAGATATCTTTGGAATCTATTATAAAATTAAATAATAAACTGTCACATAATGTACAGTATTGTGTTCTACTGAATACAAATTCCCCCACCCATTTTTTTTTCCAGATCTAACCTAGGTCTTACTACTTATTAAGTAATGTGTTTTCAGTGTTGACTTTAGTATATCCTGATTCTTTTATCCCAGGAGTTATGGGTTGTGAGAACCAAAGTGTCTTTATTATTTCATAAAACACCCTTGATATTTTTTAAGTTGTAAATAACCTAAAGTCCTGTACCCACATTTTTCACATCTATAGTAGTTGAGGAAGACTCATCACTTGAACTACTTAATTATCCTTCTTTTTCATTCTTGTCCATTATAGGCCTTGTAAGGAATCATCTGCCTTCCTTCCCACTCTCTACCCACCCCACCCTCAAGAATCTGTTATAGTGAAGAGTCTTCACTTTTTAAGCTGGGTCCTCATTTTTATACATTTTTAGATTATTTGTTCCACCTTTTTCTTCTCACCCTTTGTCATGTTACTCACTTGGGTTTTCTGTTTCTCATTGACTCAAGTGAAGTTTCCATGGAACTACAAAGAAAATGTCCATTAACTTACTTGAGACATCACTCAAAATGTCCCATTTTTTAGTCCTTGTCCCTATCTCTTGAAAACAGGCTCTGTAAACATTCTCTGATTCACTGCTACCTTAGCAACTAACTTCAATTACTCTTCTGAGTTACAGTACATAAGCATTTCCCCCTTCAATGAGCAGTAATTTAACTTGCACAAAAGTATGGTTCTTGACACTTTCAAATCCTAGGCTAAGCCTTGAAATCCTTGGGCACTTTTCCTGAAGCACCATTCATCCACAGACTACAAAGGACTTCATATTTTCTAACAAGCTATTTCTTTTTACTGCTTGGCACGTGGCATACTTCTGGGATCCTAGTAGACTATTCCAGCCATATTAAAAGTGTTGTCCCCTGAGATTGGAGGTTCACCCTGAAATTCTCTCAGTTCTTGTTTCTGAACTGTTACTATACATTATGGGTAATACTTTCCCAATATTTGCCATAAAAAAGTTGGCCCTTGTTTATAAGTGGTGACACCATTAATTTGACAGATAGGAGAATCCTGCTATATCTGAGGACTTGAATGGTACCAGATGTTACACTATTCTTTCTTCAGAAATAGGCTTGTGTCTTAGGATTTCAAGGTGTGAGCTTGACTCAATATCTGTAAAAAATACTTAGGCAGCTCCTTTTTTAATTATCTTCCTGAGAGTTACCAAAATTTTATTTTTTCAGCAAGTTTAGCACTCCTTGAACACTTAGCAGTCTTATCCAAATATGTTAGCTCTTTACAACCTCTTTGGTGATGCTAAATTCTGGTTGCATGTTTACAAAGTTATAAGTTGGTATTAGAACTAAATTACAGAATCTTCTGATGTGGATGAACTGAGATGCTCAATTTGTATAATACATTGCGACAGCAATGTCAGAATTTATTGATAAATTCTGATGGAATCAAAGTCCATGATAATCAGGTTTATGGTGCCTTTGTTTCCTGCTTTTGCATGATTATGCTTCTCTTCCTTGAAGCAGGAGAAAAGACCAAGTTTTGTTTTTTTTCCTCAACTACAGGTGATTATGATATTATATCATAGTTTCCCCATTTATCTATTTTATAAGTAAAGGAATGATTTTTAAAAAGTAGTGAGATGGAGATAAATAAAGCTTTAGGATTTTCTGAACAAAACCACCTGTCTACGGAATAAAGTGAGTGAGGGTCATCATCTACTTGCTAATGTTATAGGTCATCTAATGTGTACTGAGCTAATCCTTTACATGTATTGATTAAATTAAATCTCACAACACACCTGTGAGGTTGGTACTATTACCTTTCCCTTATTATGTAGATAAAAAACTAAAGTAAAATAAGGTTAAGTAATTTGTCTAAGTTCACTGGGCAAGTAGAGAATAGAGTCAAATGCTAATCCTGGAAGTCATATTCCAAAGAGGTTGAGTAATATTCACAAGACTACATAGTTAAATATATGTGCTTGTGTGTGTGAGAGAGAGAGACTATTGGCACGGAAAACATTAATCAGAATGTTTCAGAGTATATACTGCTCTTACAGGGTTTATTTATCATCTACCTCATTCTCATAAAGTGAAAAGATTTCACTGTATTCCTTCTTTCATATTATTTTCTGTTTGACACTAACAATTACAACGCAACTCATAAGAATAATGAATTCCTACCTGGAAAATTTATCATAATATATGGATTTGAAAGTGTAAGCCATATAGTTTTAATGCAGTGTCAACCAATAGTCTGATACAAAATAGAACCAAGTAAATGTAACAAATTAAAATAAATCGTTAAATGAGAACCAAAGAGTAAACTATAATCTTTCATATTTTTTTCTTAACAGAGTGCTTTATACCATAAATTCAATTAGTTTGAACTGAAAAGAGATTAATCAATTTCTGTGAGCTTCAGGTTTTTTAACAATGACTGAATTGGAAAAAAAAAATCATGTTCTCAGGAAAACACATCTCCTCTTTAATGATGTTCCAAACTAATTGCTTACTGTGTTTGGACTGTCCAGTACTCTTTTTCTACTACTTTCTTATTTTCAGAAATTTCCACAATTGCATATATATGTGTGCATGTGTGCACACAAACATGCACAGCCACATTTGTCATATGACATTACTTAATTAAATATTTCAAAATAAAACAACGTGGTCTATAAGGGAATCTACACTTACAGAGAGCCCAGAAGTAAAACAAATTGGACTTTATACATGTAGAGAGAAAGGAGTCACATTTAGTGTACT
Organism: Furipterus horrens; assembly: GCF_987537825.1. Taxonomy (NCBI): domain Eukaryota; kingdom Metazoa; phylum Chordata; class Mammalia; order Chiroptera; family Furipteridae; genus Furipterus; species Furipterus horrens. The sequence continues at coordinate 18,011,053 of NW_028327172.1, forward strand.
TTGGAGGAGAGAGTAAAGTTACAGGACAAAATGCATGAAGTCATAAAAGTGCTCAGACTCAGTTTCCAGGTAACATGATGGAAGAAAGTGAAAATTTAAAGATGTGGAAATTAAAGTCATATTTTAATTGCCTGAATAAAATACAAGTAAAACAATGATTTCTTGTGTGGTAGTGAGAATGAAATTTGGAATTTGAGATACATCAAGAAACTCAGAAATATTCACTGCATCTTGACTAATGCTCTCTTTTGGGCACAGATGTTGCCCTAGTGATCCACTGGCTTTCCCCAATAAGTTTTGTGGCGAAATCTAAAAATTGACATGAGATTTCTTCTCTCTTAAATTTATAGAGTTTCAGGTGCATGTAAGTGGCCCTGATCTAATGGGCATACTATGAACCTGAGGTCGAGAGCACAGCTAAACTAAGATTTCAATTTAAATCTTGTATACATTATCATACTCCAGTGACTAAACTGAATAAGAATGCTAGCATACTGTCTACAAAGTTAGTAAGTGCTTAATTCTTGCTGTTTGAAGGAATTAATACTTTCTCAAACACTTTCTTATCAAAAATATCTATCTTTCCTGACATTATGTAGCCCAACATTATTACAATAGAAAGTACTTTTATCTCCTAGAAATTATGCTTTATAAAAATTTGAATATTAAGTATATTGAAACTATGCAACACATAATCTGTGGTTTTAATACATTCACAGTTCATCAAGTCTTTTTTCATTTTCATGAATACAATGAATAATTTTAACCATTTTAGTTTCTAATTTAAAATGTGATAAGAGCTTTAAGTTTCAAAATGGATCTGAGCTTTATGGCATTGCAAATTGCATTTTCCTTTCTAGATGAAGAAAAGATTGAAATTCATAAAGATAAGGACTGTGTTTTCTATTTAAGGTGATTAGTTAGGTAGTTATACAGATAATTTGTTTTTATATTATTCAAATAACTACTTCTCTTATGGACATCCTGTTTCTAGTTTTGTGGTCAAATAATATTTGTGAATCATCTTAAAGTAACAATTGGGAAAAAATCCTGAACATTTTTCCATACTCTTCTAAAATCCCTTGAGAAATGTGTAATTGGTTGGAGGCCTTCTAGCAAAAATAAATTCCTGTTAATTATCACCTATTGGAGAAGTCCAATTGGTAAAGAACTCAGGGTGACCTATGGCCATCACTCACCAAAGAACTGAGACCCTCAGTCCAAAATTGTCAGTGAACTGAATTCTGCCAACAACCACATGAACATAGAAGCTGACCTTGGAAGTTGAGTTTTCAGATGAAATCCTATCACTGGCTGAGAACTTGACTGTAGTCATTTGACAGAACAAATATATCCAGTTACATTTTAATTAAGATAAAAAATAATTTTATAAGTATGTCCAATAAAATATTTAAGACAAAACATGCCCTGAACCACTACTTTGTGGGGTAAATTTTTACACAATAATAATGGAAAACTAATATATTATCATGTTAAATTTTAGCCCATTTTTAAAAATTTTATTTTATTTTTTAAAATATGCTTTATTGATTATGCCATTAAAATTGTTCCAATTTATTTTCCCTTTGTTCACTTCCAACCAGTGACACCCCTCCCTCCAGTTGCCACCCACTTAGTCCATGCACATTGGTTGTGCATATAGTTCTTCTCAACATCTTCCTGTCTACTCCACTTCCTCCTATTATGTTTCTTAATTCCTGTACCATCTCCCTCCCTTTCTCTCCTTCCCCCTCCCTGCTGACCTCCCCCATTACATTCCCCATACCTATAATTATTTTCCCATTCTCATTGCCTACTTAGTTTGCCTTTGTTTTGGTTCCCTAGCTTCTGTTGTTGGTTGTTGTGATACAGTTTTCATTTTAATGTTTAGTTTTTATCCTCTTTCTCCTAAGCAAGTCCCTTTAACATTTCACATAACAGTGGTTTGGATCTGATGAACTCTTTCAGTTTTACTTTGTCCTGGAAGCACTTTCTCTGCCCTTCTATTTTGAATGACAGCTTCACTGGATAGAGTAATCATGGTTGTAGGTTTTTGCTTTTTGTTACTTTGAATATTTCTTGTCAGTCCTTTCTTGGTTGCAGAGTTTCTTTTGAAAAATCAGCTGATAGTCTTATTGGGACCCCTTTGTACATGATTCTCTTCTTCTCTCTTGCTGTTTTTGAGATTCTCTCTTTATCCTTAATTTTTGACATTTTGATTCTAATGTGTCTTGGTGTGGTTCTCCCTGGGTCCAGTTTTTTTGGAACTCTCTGTGCTTCCTGGACCTGTAAGTCTATTTCCTTCCCCAAAGTAGGGAAGTTCTGCTTCATTATCTTTTCACATAATTTTTCAATTTCTAGTTGTTCTTCACCTTCTGACAACCCTATGATTCGAATGTTGGCCTGCTTATAGCTGTCCGATAAGTTTCTGAGCCTCTCCTCATTTTCACTTTGTGCTTCCTCTTTCTGCACTGGTTGACTGTTTGTTCCTTCCTTATGTTCCAATTTGTTCATTTGATCCCTGGTTTTCTTTCCCTCACCACTAGTTTCATATGTATTTTTGTTCATTTCAGCAGGACTAGCCTTCATTCCTTCCTCAACTTGTTTAAGATCTGCTGTTATGACTGTAAGCGTTTTTATAGCCAAAGCTCTGTACTGAGCCTCAGAAAGATGATCTATCTGCTGGTCCGTTAGATTAGATATTTGCTGTCTGGTCAGCTGCATCACCAGGATCTCTATCATGATCTGTGCCATCCTGACAGTTTTGTGTTTACCTTTGCTTCCTGGGCAGGGCTGTCACACCTCCTACGCTATAGAGGGTGGAGCCCTGTGCACTGGTCACAACCAGGTGACCTTTCTCACCACACTGTGGCATTTTCTGCGGGGGTGGGGGCCTAAGATGGATTCCTGCTGTTTTCTCTCCACTGAGAGACCAGGAGCCTCCTCCTCTACACCCACCACATCCGGGCCTCACCGTCCAAGGCAATGGGAGTCTGCCTTCCCTGGCTTTAGAATCGCAAGTTGACGGGTCTTGTCTGCAGCTCAGGTTGCTCCACAGGCACTTCCACCTCCCATTAAATACAAGTGTCTGTGCCTACTGCTGTCCCGCTGCTGTTGCTGCTGCTGCCACCGACAGCACAGCCTGACCTCTCCACCTCGGCTTCACCCCTCCTACCCGTCTGATGAGCACCACTTCTTTAAACTTCATACGTTGGACTTCCATTTATTTTCTGGAACTTCTGGTTATTTTTGGTTTTGTGGTAGTTGTATTCCTTCTTAGTTGTGGAGGGAGAGAGAGCATGTCAGTATAGGCCTCCATCTTGGCCAGAAGTCTCCTGTCTGGATGAGTATTTCTTCTTTATATCTTTGTGAGACTTCCATGCAGCTTGATTTTCTGGAACTTCTGGTTGTTTCTAGTTTTGAGGTAGTTGTATTCTTTCTTAGTTGTGGAGGGAGATGCAGCATGTCTGTTTATGCCTCCATCTTGGCTGGAAATTCTTAGCCCATTTTTTAACTAATCAAATTTACTTTGGATCTTGAGGTTAATGTATAATATACTCTTTCCAAATTCCTATTAAAAATTCTTTTTCTATGATCACATTAGTTAAAAATAATTTATTACAAAATAGTTGATAATAGACTCAATATATCAGTAGAGAACTCTATATCTGTTGGCACAAATTAATTATATGAGTGCAGCTGTGTTACTAAGATTTAGTCAGTTAAATATGTATTCAGTTTATTGGGTATCGTCTTAAATTTCTACAATTTTTTAAGAATGGACTCAAATTTTCTAGAGTCCAGGTGTATTTTGTCTAGTTGACCCACTTATTATCAGCATCAAAGATGTTTTGTTCAACTTGTTTTGCATTAATATTTCCTCATTGGGATACTGACAAACATGAGATGAATAGACAACCAAGTTAGACTTTGCCTCCTTTGAATATTAAGGTAATTAATCTTTAAAATATAGATTGAAAATAAGAATAGGGGTATTTTACAACTAATCCTTGAACAACATAGAATATTGGTGCAGACCTCTATATTATACTGTCAAAAATATGTGTATAACTTTTCATTCTCCAGAAACTTAACTCCTAAAAGCTACTGTTGACCAGAATCTTTTCTGATAGTATAGAGTTGATTAACATATATTTTGTATATGTATTATATGTTGTATTGTTGTATTCTTAAAATAAAGTAAACTAGAGTAAATAAAAAATTATTTAAATAAGGAACTCCTGCCATTTGTGACAACATAGATGGAACTAGCAAGAACTATGCTTAGCAAAATAAGCCAAGCAATGAAAGAAAAATACCATATGATATCACTTGATACAGGAGACTAAAGAAAAACACAAACAAATGAATAAAATTGAACAAGGAACAGAATAACAGTTAGCAGGGGGCGGGGGGAGAGAGAGAAGGGGGTAAGTAGGGAAAGGGTTTAGTAAAGGAACTAGTATAAATTAACCATGGAAATGGACAATGGGGTGGGAAATGCCTGTGGGAGGAGGGGTGGGTTTGGGGGAGAAAAGGGGGAAAATGGGACAACTTTAATAGAAAAACAATAAAATCAAATTTTAAAAATAATTATAAGAGAAAATACATTTACATTATTTACTGAAAAAATCTGTATATAAGTGAACCCATATAGTCCAAACCCATGTCGTTCAAGCATAACTTTGTTTCATTATCTCAGATATTTTCAACACTCCATGACCATCATTAATAGCAGTTTAACAATATTATTTGCAGATACTTTTTCCTTACATAGGATCAAATTCCAGTCTTCTTAGAGAAAGCCTATTGTAGGGAATGCTAGTCCAAAGGAAAGAAGAAAAGGTGGGTGAGAGGGATGGAGGGAATAATGAAGGAAGGAAAGGAGGAAGAAAGGAAGGAAGAAAAAAGAATGAAGAAAAAAAAGATTTCATTTTCTTTGGCTTCATGAACTTACCAGAAATTTGGCAATATTTACTCATATAAATTTATGATTCATTTTTACCTATGGGATTTTAATTTTATCATTGCTTTTTAAAACCATTTCTCCTTTGTTGTTCTTCTAGTAAAATATAAAGCTTTATCTCAACTAATTTCTCCATCAGATATTTTTTGATAAATTATGTTCTACCCTTTTATGAATGGTTCAGAGAACAGAGAATGGTTTAAACCATAAAACCAAATATATTAGAATTATGATTCATATGCTATAAATCATTTAATTCATGAATCATTAACTTACTAACTAAACTGTATCATGAAATATATTTTTTTCTGCAATGAAGTTGGAAAATTTTACATATACATTAATCAGATGTTAAACTAAATGTAAAAAAAAAGCGAATCTCTGATAGCATTTGACGAATAAGCCAAGTTATGTCAAAATGAGCAAATTATTTCAAAACATATTTCTCTGAATATTTCTAGAAGTAGTTTATCATATCAAGGATTTGGGTACATATGAAATTCAAAGGCAGGGTTTTAAATCCAGATTCCAGGGCTTAATCTAGAGATTTTTACACAGCTGCTCTGAAGAATGCACCAGACACACAGATTCTTAATCAAAAACCAACAGATATTCAAATTTGTTCTTACTTTGAAAACAACTTGCACTGTATGTCCTCCATACTTTGCATAATTTTTCAGAAAAAATGCATAGTTTTTATGAGACGTGAAGCTTTCATTATTTTCTTGTGTATCCAATAGAACAGAAGCCAGAGAAGCAGTACACCAGGGGCTTTGCAGTGGTTAGTAAATTACTCATTTGAAGACACCTGAATGCAAGGCTCATTCTTATGTGCTTTGGCATTCTGACCCTTTTATTATTCCATATGTTTTGTGGAGTTGAATAGAAACAATTGTTGTCTTTCTTCTAACCTTTACATAACCCTTACCTCCCCCCCTTGGATTTGGTGGAACACTTGCTCATTGTAAGGTGTGTAGAATCTAAAGATCTACAGAATTTAAAGGTCTGCTAATAATTGCCAGAGAATACTAATGATGAAGATGTGGAGTCTTTTCCCATATTCCTCAGGTGAAGGTCAGTAGAGAAAGTTAGACTAACTTACTTCATTCCCAGATCTCTATTCTCCAGCACCTTGCTGCTCTGCTATTCATTGAAGTTACAGAATGTTTTTGCATTAACTCTGTCACTTTCCAACACTTTTTTCAAAACATTCCCATTCCACTTTTTTTGTTTTTCTGAATGCACTGCTCTTCTGAAGCTCATGCACTCAGCCATTCTCCACAGGGAAATCATATAAGATCATGAACTTTCACTCACTGAAAGTGTTGCTACTGGGCTCACACCATTCCCATATATTCCTCAATTCTGCCCTCAACCTGTCTGGGTTCCATGCCTGCATGACTAACTTATCTGAAATGGCATCTTGTCACAGCTTTAATCTTCAGGCCACTCCTTTTCATATACACAGTTCCACTCTGAGGTTCTGGGACTTGTCTTCACCTGAGATGCTATTCCTGTGAAATTCTGATGCCTTGCTATCTAGACATAAATGCTTATCCTGACAATCTTTACGTTGCATGTTCTAAAGATCAAAATATATAAACTAATTACAAAATTTGAGAAATATAAATCAAACAGACAGAGGCTGCAAGAAGATGAAAGTATAATGTATCAGAAAATAAGAATTCTCAATAATCTTAAATAATAAGTACTTATTATTCAATACTATTGTTATTAATGAATATTCTTGTATTATTTTAATCCTTTTTAAATTATTAAAATTTTAGTTTTATGGTAAAACTTTATGCTACATGCATTGAAAAGACTATCTATTCTGTACTTGTTCACTATAAATGTCTAATAATTCTAAATATACTATCACAGATGTTCTCAAGGATTGAATCATACTTTACAAAAAATTCTAAGTAAAAGTTTCCATCGTTTGAGAGTTATCTTTTCAAGTTTGCCTAAGAGCCTATATGACTAGATTAAAAATCAAAACCTTTTGTTTTCCTAAGACAGTAGTAAAAAGTCTGCTAGATCATAATTCTTCAAAATCAAGGACAGAAATAATTGAAGAATAATCTTCAAGTCATATTTGTATAGTGCTTCATAATTATTAAGCAGTTATTACCTTCTAAGGGCTATCCTGATTCTTTTATATGCATTAACTTATTTTCTCAAACCTCCAGTTACCTATTCAATATTTTCACATGAATATCTTGCTGATGTTTCAAACTTTACATACTTAAACTGAAGTGTTTGAAGTATATCACCAAACCTTTCTCCCTTATCCCTCATTCTCTATATCATTAAATGATAACACAACTGACCAAGTATTTATGGCATCATTCTAAAGGTTAATCGCCCTTTCCCATTAACTATTAGAATAAGTAGAGATTTTAAATTTCAGTAAGGGTACAAATGATTTGAACTTCACTATTACCAACTGAACTCATTCATACATGAAATATGAAACATGGAACAAGCATCAATCTCACAGACATATTACTGAGCAAGCACAGTTTACACAAAGATTACATATTGGTTGATTACTAGTTTCAAAAGTTCTAGAACAGACAAAGTTAACCTACTGTGGTGGAAATTAGAACAGTATTTCCCCTCCCTCCCCGCACAGGGGCAGTATTGACTAGAAAGGGTGACAAGAACACATTCTGGGTTACAGAACAGGATGTACATCTCAGCTGCCTGGCGCAATTCACAGGTATATACAAATTTTGTATCATAGAAATGTATACTTAAAACCTATATGATCTTACTAACTAATGTCACCCCAATAAAGTTAATAAAAAATTAGAAAATAATAAAAATAAAACACAACCTTACTATACATTGATAACAGAACTGTGTAAGATGGAACTGACTTTGGTAAAAGAACCCTTGAGTTGTATTTCTATTGTACTACACCTAATAAGCTTATGGATTGGCAAAAGGCAGACTTCTCCTCCTCTGCTAGAACACAGGAGTTCCTTTTATTAATCTACTGATTTGGTTTCTGAATTGTTGACCTTTTGATAAAGAAACACATTTTTCTTCTCTTTAATTTACATTAAATCTAACCTATTTCCTTAGAAATCTATTATGTGCTAACTAATTATTATGTATGAGTAGTTCAGTCACAAATTAGACAATTTCACTGTCTACAAAGAGTTGATAGTTCTGAAGAAAGCAAATGTACTACTAGTAAATGGAAATACAAGTTGTCCAGACAACAATAACAACAGCAACAAATATTAAGTTAACCTAACTGTTAGAGAATGTTAATAATTATAAAAACAATGACCCATCTGAGGTACAATCATATCACTGGCAATGATCACTGTCCCTTTGTTAGTCTGAGAGTACACTTTTAGATAAACCGAGCACCCTACAACCAGAAGGACTATCTACCTGGGTTAACTGAATAGTCATAAAATCAGACATTTGGTGGTTAGTGTTGGATAAACAAGTTTTCAATAACTTTGAAGGCTCTTGCCAGGTTAAGAGTTATCTTGCCATAGTTTCTTCTTTGGTAGAAGATAGCAAACCCTAGGTCAGAGACAAAATAATATATAACTCACAGAAACACCATGAGAGAGTTATCAACATTTTCTTGTCCTGGGTTCCTGAGTCCCAATTTCTACAGGACAACACAAAGAGATCCACACAGTGGATTGAGTTACTGGAGAGGAACCCTGAGCATAAGAAACTTGAATCTTGCACAAGAGTCAGGAAACATGTCTATCCCACACTCCAGAGAAAGAGTGATATTGTGTTTAGGACACTGGGTAGTAGGATAGCATGCTTTCTCTTTGCTCTAAGGAGAGATACTTTATCTGTAAAGCTGATCAGTATACAAACAATCTTTGTAAATATGGTATAAAACAAAATCCATTAATGCCTCTTTTCACAAATTGTCATAAACACAAAAGACACATGGAGAATATTTTCCAAAATACGTTAGACCTGTCCCTGGGTTCCTTTAAAACATACATTCCTATATTGAACATGGTATTTAAGTAACTGCATTTCTGCATTTCAGAATCACTCTCTTTGACATGTCATTGCAGATTATTCTTAAAATGTACTTTTTTTCTGGGCAGACAAATGGGTTTTCAAACAATGTTCACTAACACGTAACAGGTAACAGTATATTATTGTCAAGTATCTTCTAAAAGAGTCCTTAGCCACGCTGTTACCCAAACATTGGTGCCATCAAATATTGGTGACCTTATTGATGCTGAATCCATAGTCTCCCTAATTTCCATGTATTTAGCTAATAACCCTAGACATGAGAGCAATACAAGGGCATGTGAAGTTAATTAAATTATTTTTCCAAGTGTTAATAATTAACTCAAATATTTATATGCCTTTATTTTCTTAGACACTATATTAATTTGAGTACAGTTTCTTGCATAAAAATTTAGTTTTAGTAACTAGAATGATTCACACATTTTATGTCAAGATGACTCAACATCTTTTGAATTCATTCATTCAGCACATAGTTATTGTTTTCTTGCTGTCTGTCTGGTGCTACATAGATCTAAAATACACAGCCATTGACTTTAATTTTCAGTTTATTTTAAAGGCACCTATTACATAAATCAGAAATTAGCACAAGTCTTTTGCTAGAAGTGAGCACAGATGCTAAGGGGAATTGAAGGAGGCTGACCTAGTTCTGACCTGTCAGCTACTATTATTGCTGAGTAGAAATTTGTTGGATGATTAGATGAATAGGTGATATGGTAGGAAGAAAATCCTGGTTGAACAAACATCAATAGACATCAATAGTCTGTTTTTACTGGGAAGCAGAATTTATATATATACCATACATAGAAAAGGATCTTGCCATGTATGTCAGGAGTTTGTAATTTAATTCAAATTTAACTTGAGCATAAGAAGATCTCCAGAGGGTTTTATGCAGAGAGTAGCATGTTATACTTTGGTGAGATAACAAACCTGAGAACGGACTGAAAGGCTAAGGTGAGAGGGTGGTGGTGAAATTGAAAGCTGCAGACATATATAAACCAGTTTAGGAATGAGAAGTGAGGATCTAAAATGGTATATCCACTTGGAAAACAGTATGATAATTCTTTTATTGATGAAGCAAAGCTACCATGTGACCCAATAATTATACTACTGCTTATATATGCAATAGAAAAGAAAACATATGTCCACACAAAAACTTTGAAACAAATTATGATAGCAACATTAATTATAATAGCCAAAAGGTACTGAATGCAAATGTCCATTAAAACATGAATGGATAAATCAAATTTTGGGTATTCATGCAATTTAATATCATCTGACAATTAAAAAGAAATAGGATACTGGTATATGTGACCCCTTGGTTGCACCTTGGAAACATGCTAACTGAAAGGAAAGCATCACAAAAGTCTAAACATTATATGATTTAATTCATATGAAAATCTAGAACAGGAAAATACATGGAGACAAAAGTAGGTTAGTGTTTGCTTAGGGCTTGGGGAGGATAAATGAAGAGGTAGGTAATAAGCTGCATAACGTTTATGATTAGGTGGTGAAAATGTTTTAAAATTTACTGTCAAGATAGTTGCACATACCTGTGAATATATTAAAATTCATTGAATTGTACACTTTAAATGGGTGAATTATATGGTAAGTAAATTATTTCTCAATAAGGTTGTTTAAAAAGAAAGAAAAAAGTAGTGCTGAGAACCTGAACAAAGGCGACAGCATTAATAATGAAGAGGAAAGGTTTGAAAAGGTTGACAGATATGAAGGGCTTTATGGCCAAATGAATTTCTTAGCTTGTGAAAGGTTAGGGTGGGAAAATGAAGGAAAAGAGAAAAGAATAATAATACACTGTGGTTATTGTTTTGAGAAGTAACTGAGTGATGGTGATTCCAATGATTGGGAAAAGGTCTAGAGGAATATTATATGTGTTTAGAGATAACATAATAATTTATAATTGATTCTGCGGTTTATGTGTTGAATTTAAACTGCTTGGGTGATATATGAGGTCTGTTTGGAAAAAGACAGAAGACGAACCATTTTTAATATAAGGAGAACAGTTTGTGCAAACTTACTGTAACCTGGCAGTCAGGAACATTGGACTGGAATGCACATATGTGAACAATGATGACTTCACTGTACTAGTCAGTGGGAGCGGTAGATGATGTTTGTTGAGCAAGTGTACTGTGTGGCCATCACATTCAAAGTGACTGAGCAAGGAGAACAAATCTTCAACAAATTTTGCATTAAGCTTGCACATCCTTCCATGGAAACTATTTGGATGATTTGGAAGGCTTTCGTGGAGGATGGAATGAGTGCAACACAAATAAAAGCATGGCACAAATGCTTCATAGATAGTTGAGAATCTGTTGACAGTAACCCACATTCTGGAAGGCCTGCAACAAACAGAGCACCTGAGAATGTTGAACATGTACAGGCTGCAATCAAAAAAGATCAGCGACTGACAGCGAGAGAACTACAAGCTGATCTGGGGATTCCAACAACTACTGTGTCTGAGATTTTTAACACAGGATTTTGGCATGAAACATGTAGTGACAAAATTTGTTCTGCATCTTCTGCTACCAGAGAAGAAGGAACATCATGCTGCAGTTGCTAATGACTTGATTCAAAAAAATTACTAATGAACCATATTTCCTCAAGAAGGTCATAACTGAAATGAATCATGGGTCAATGGCTATGATCCAGAAATGAAGGCCCAGTTGTCCCAATGGAAGTTGCCTGGTTTCCCATGCTTAAAGTGGTGCGGCAAAGTCACAGCAAGAACAAGATGATGTTAATTGTGTAATCTGATTGGGAAGATTTTGTCCATCACAACTATGCCCCTGCAGGCCAAACAATTAAGGAGTACTACCTCAATGTTTTTTATCAGTTGACAGATGCAACACATGAAAACCGACTACAGCTATGGGCAACTGGTGACTGGCAGCTTCATCACGACAACACATCTGCTCATGCATCGCACCTTGTGCAGAGTGTTTTGGCAAACTATTAAATCACCCAGGTGACTCAGACCCCATACAGCCCAGATTTGTCACCCTGTGACTTCTGGCTTTTCCCAAAACTAAAAACAACACCTTTGAAAGGGAAGAGATTTCAGACCATTGATGAGATTCAGGAAAATACAACGGGGTGGCTGATGGCGATTGGGAGAACTGTGTGAGGTCCCAAGGTGCCTCATTTGAAGGGGACTGAGGCATCATTGTCCTAGGTACAATGTTTCTTGTACCTTGCATCTTCTTCAATAAATGTCTCTGTTTTTCACAGCACATGGCTGGATGCTTTCTGGACATACCTCATATATGAGGATTGACAGTAGGTTGTTTAATATGGATAGATAACTCAAGAGAATCATCTAGGCTATAATTGTAGATTTGAGGATTACCTGTATCAGGTAAACAGTAAAACCACAAGTATAGTTGGTTTTTCTGGAAAGAATATCTTGAGACATGTAAGTAAAGAAAATAAAATTCTGGACCCACCATGGCAGGCAGAGAAAGAGGGGATTTGCAAACATTATTTTGGAGTTAATAAATCTATTAAAATAAGGTTTTGAATAAAATGAGTCATTACCAATTGCCTAGCACAGTGGCTTTCAAATATGGGAGTAATTGGCACAGATCACTTTATCCTCATGAAATCGTAAGAGAAGCCCCCATAATTTCAAACAGATAAAATACCTATTCTGTTCAAGGCAGATCATGCAAGCATGAAATTTAGGCTGTTTATATCCACTTAATAGTGAGAGCCACTGATTTGCTCATTGCAATCTTCTTGGACTCAGAGATCACAATGTGGGGGGGGTATTTATTTTACTTAGGAGAGAAATTTTGCTTCAATTAGAGATTGGTCAAAGAAGCAGGACCATAAGGATAATTACTCAATGAAATTGGGAGGGATTAGACCTCCCAATTGTGGGTGGAGGCTGAGGTCAAGGTGTTGCCAGAGACATATCCCTCTCAAGGTGTTAGGGAAGGATACTTTCCAATTTCTCAGAGTTTTGATACACCTTTCAATTGTGGTAGCATTATGCAAACCATTACATGGTGCTCTCCCTGTGTGCATGTCTGTGTCCCAATGCCCTCTTTTTATAAGGATACTGGCCATATTGCATTAAGGGTCCACCCTACTCCAGTATGACATCACCTTAACTAATTACTTCTGCAACAGCCTTATTTCCAAATAAGGTCATATTTTTGAGGGACTTGAGGTTAGGGCTTCACTATGTTAATTTGAGTAATGTTATTCAATCTACAACATTATGCATGAGGAGACATGAAATTATCCAGCAACAGTTCCTTTAACAATAAAGGACACAAGAAATGGTTCTTGGACATGAACAGAAGAGATGGTATCTGAACAATATAGAGGATGTTTATGTCATTGGACAATAAAACACATGAGATAGTACCTCTTCTCTATCAATCATTATAGCTGTTCATTAAAAAATCAATATACTTTACATGGGCCAATGATTTGTATAATAAATTGACAAATCAAACTACTTCTATAGATAGAGACCCAACCAAAAATTATTCTTCTAAAATCCATATACTCTGAGGATAGTCCTGATTGATAACATCCTTTATATTTTTTGCTCACATTTAGAATTTCATGCTTGGTTTTTAAAATCAACTAATATATGTTTGTTTGTTTCTTTTGTTTATTGTCAGTTTGCTGGAAAATTTTGGAGTATTTGCAACATGTGCTCCGTTTATTATTTTTTGTCTAAAAGAACATAGTTTAAATGCATCTACTTATCAGTCTATTTTTAGCTTAAAACACATTGTTACAGAATAAGTTATTAATTAAAAAATTAAAATCAACATTTCACACAAGATATGTACTTAATTGACTATCCAAAGTTACAATATAGTTTTCAGCATTTTCTTTCAGATACATGGGACTTACAAATAACTTCTTAATTAAATATTGTGAAACAGTACCGGCAGGAAAGTGACAATGTGCTGAAGAAAAGGCAGTAGATTAGAATACTTTTTCTCTTTTTTAGTCTAAATTTTACATTTAGGGTAATGGAGGAATACGTAAGATTATAAAATGCATTATGGTTTCATTTAATAATACTTAGTTACTTCAAGTATGATGGCTAATAGTTTAGGAAATACACTATACAATGTTTCAGTCTTTATTTTAAAGTGTTTAAGCCTATTCATTACTACTTCTGAACCTACAATTAGGATTAAAACCACAGTTAAAATAACAACATTAACCATTTGTTTAGAGATAGTTATTACATTCCATAAAATATATAATGATAAATTTTTATAATAAAACATAAATCAAATCTGATGTTTTAAGGAATCCAATGGTAAATGTACTTGCTGTTTTAAATAGGTTTTTTAAATCTCTTACTAATGTATCTCTTGTGTAAAACTTAAATTTTATTTATTTGATTTGCTTAAAGGAAAATAACCACTAATCACCAACTTTTAAAAATATATTTTATTATTTCCTAGACCCCTGAAATTATTATACATGCATGTCCTGTGGAAATGTCATTGATGAAGCAAAGACCAGAACAAGCCATTAGACATCCAAATCTCTTTGTAAGATAGAAAAAAAACATATTTTTCTCTGAATATTATTCTAAGCTGTGAGAAGACTTTCATTATGTGGAATGCCAGTTAAAAAGATTGACAAGAAACTATTACATATAGTTTAAGTATCCAGTTTGACATTTTCTAAATTTTCAAAAGTAAATATTATTTTCAAATGAGGAAAATATCCTCTTTTCTTTATAAAAGTTAAAAAAATATTTTTTTACTGAAAGTATAATTTCTCTTAATGTTTATACAAGATTAGTGTGTAGTTAAATGGACATTTTAAAATAGAGAAAAACCTTGCCAGGTTTTTGAGCAATTTTAGACCTTCACATAGATCTTGTTGACAGACCCCTTTTATAGAGTAATTTTGGCATCTTGCATGAGCTGAGAACAGCATCTAGAATGTCTATATGTGTATAAATAGAGAAGGTTCAAACTGACAAGATGCTTGATGACATGTCAAGAAATATTTGCAAATATTTCTGGTGTCAGCACAATTCAGATGCAAGTAAGAATTTGTCTGGCACAAAACCATTTATATGTAAACTAGTAAATAAGATGGAAGGAGAGGAAAGAAATTACATGATCTTTGTCACCCACTACTGGATTTCAAAGTAATTGGTAGATGTCCTATACTAAATGATCATTGGTCATAAAATTAAAAAGAGAAAAGGACATTTTGGCTGTTTGCTACAGCCAAAGAAGGCACAATAATTGTGTGATTAAAATATAATAAATCACCATCTAGAGTAAGTTATCTAGTGAGTTCATTATTTGTGATCCCAGTACCCATTTTGGGTGTAGGAGTGTCATTTGTTCAATATGATTAAATCTGTTCCAACCTAGTCATTGACACTAACAGAACTCCTCTTGCGTCCCTTGTTTCTTAATTGAGTGGAACGAGACTTGACATTCAATAACAGATACCTTGAAAAAAGAAATAATATCTAAATTTTCCTGTAATGGAGGACAGTGAGCAGTGCTACTCAGGCATATTTAAGTAAAATTTAGTACTTGGTTAGTAAATATATGTTGAATAAATATAGGGAGAAATTATAAATCTAATATAAATTAATTTGTTCGGTTATATTTTGTTTATTTTCATCTAAATATTAGTCATATATACTCAAAAGTTAAGTCAGAGAATTCTATTTAGAATATGTAACCTTCATTACCCTCAAATTGTCATGGTAAAATAGCTACAATAAAATGTTTTCATTTAAATGCTAATTTCTTCTGAAATATTTAGTAAGAAAAACAAATACTAATTCTTTCAATAAACATTGATATAAAACCTAGTATATAAAAATATCTGTCAAGGCTAAGGTATGCTTTGATAACAAAATAATACAAAATAGTGGCTTAAAGAACATGATTTTCAATTATGCTAGAAGATTTTTTTACATTGCCTTTACTTGGGAATCAGGCTAGTACAATACCTATTATCTCAATTTTTTAAGTTGCCAGGGCAGAGAAAAAAGATGGAAATGAAAAGCTGACACCAGCAATTAAATATTTTAGCCCTGAAATCACTATATTAACAAGTCTAGTGGAAGGTAAGAAATCATACCAACCAAAGATGAGTCAGTCCAGTTTCCCAAACTAAAATTTCAGACATGTGAGTAAACCAAGCAAAGTACAGCAAAACTAACCTGAAGCTGAGCACAGAGATATGAGGGAGCCCTTCTAAGATCAAAAAGACCACCCAGCTGAGTGCATTTAAATTGCCAATTCATATAACCATGAGCTACGCAAATGTTGGTTTTAGCCATTATTTTGGGGCAGTTTGTTTCACAGTGATAGCTAAATGATACATGGCCAGATCCAGCTACAAAGGAACCAGGAAAAACAATAATATATTGTACCCAGAAGATGGATAGCAAGAAAATTTTGGTAAATATATCTAATAACTACCATACAAAGGTTGTTCTCAGGACCTTGGGGGCACAACAAAGTTTAAGACAGAGTTATTAGGCCTCAGAAGTTACATAATGTTAGATGAGAGACAATAATAAATAAGTAAATATGATACTGACCAGACTATAATATGGTCATACACAGAATTACCCTAATTGGACAGGAGGGTGGATCCATGTATTAGAAAACTTTCTTCAGCCTGTTTTTAATGAATAGTCTGCTAGCAATGAATTATTTTTGTTTTCTTTCACTTGAGAATGTCGAAATCCCATGCATTCCTGAAGGATATTTTGACCAGATAGACTTTGCAGTTGACAGTACTTTTCTTACAGCTTTTGAAAAAATGTTGTGCAACTTCCTTCTAGTTCCCATGGTTTTACATGAGAAATCTGCTGTCATTCTAACTGTACATCCCTGAAGGTAAGATGTTGTTTTTCTTTGACTGCTTCTAAAAGGAAATTATTTTTGGTCTTTAGATTTTAGAAGTTTAATTATGAGGAGTGTTGGCATGAATTTCTTTGGGTTTAGCCCATTTGGGATTCACCTGGCTTCTTGAATCTGTGAAGGCTCAGCTGCCCATCTGCTTTGCTGCCACCAGGGCTGGGGAAAGAGGAGTGCTGACTAGACCCAACCTGCACCACCTTCTTCATTCTTGTTGCTGCTGGATGGGGCAAGTGTGAGCTCAGCTCACTTCGGTACCCAGCTGAGACTCTTGGTGAAAATTCAAAGTACTGCTGGCTTCTACCAGGTGGGGAGTGAAAGATCAGCTCCCTGATCTGCACTCTAGCTATACCCAAAACACACTCTCCTGAGAGGGAAATCAGACTTAATATAATTATACCGGGCAAAGCTTAGATGATCATATCTCCACTAGCCTTTAGATGTCACTTGGCAGGAGAATTGTAGTACATGCCTGCATTCACAGGGTGGGCATTCTCCCATGACCCAGGGGAATCCTATGGGTGATTTCAGCTTCTCCTTTGGTGTTTAGTTGAAATAGAGCAGATAATGCCAAAAACATGTTTGTTTGTTTTTTTCTAATTGTCTTCTTGGAACTCTTTTTCTGTTGTGCATGCCTGCTGATTGTTCCAGGTTGTACATTTCTGCACACCCTATCCAGAAAATATGGGAGGCAATAAGGAAACACAGAGAATGCACTGAAGTTCTGTTTTTCAAGTAATGAGGTCCCTACATCCCTTTTCTTTATATCATCTTTCAAAGTCTTCCTATGTTTGTTTTATTACCTTCAAGTTTTTATGCGTAACTTGGAATACCTGGAGGAACAGTCTCATGAAAGAACAGGGAGTTGCGGATCACTTTTAACTTTTGCTGGTGAAATAGGACATCTACAGGTAAGGAGGGAGTCGTACACTCTGGGAAAAACTTGTGCTTTAGTGTGAGTAGGTTTTCTAAGAGTGTCCTGTATGGGATGCTCTTCCAAAGATGAACAAAGTGTGAAAGGATGGAGACTGTAGTGTTCAGGAATGAATAGTCTGGGGAAGCTAAAGCAAACACTGTGAGACCGCATGCCTATACCCTCATTCAACTCTGCTTACTGAAGGCTGCTTTCTGACAGTAAAAGATGGGGCTACTGGAGATTTCATCCTGAAAACATCCCCCAGCAAGGGATGTAGCAGGAAATACTATATAAATACCTCAGCTTCCTCACCCCCAGTTGTGATAACTGATGCAAATTTTGCATTATATTCAATTGTTTTAGAGAGAGTTCTCTAAAGGTACTGAGCTCCAGTTTCACAGTGTACTGTTACTGTTTGATTAGAAACCTCACATAGAACCTTCCTTCATTCCCAGCTTCACTGTGCATTTTAGAAAAGTTGCTAATATATGCCATAACTCCATGATGCTGAGAAATTTCTACCTGTAAAATTATTCACCCTGAAAATAAATACTAGAGTATTCATCCCCTGCTACACACACACAAAACAATGATGACACATATGAAAAAAGTTAAGTATGTACTTGCTTTGAAACATTTCTTCATTTTTGAAACATCTGAAGAAAACCTGGACTCTAAAAAAACAGAGTTGGAAATCCCTGGCTTGAAGATTGTTTTCTTATAAGCAGTTGTTTGTGGTGTAAAAGTTATATGGTATTTATCTGATATATTGTAGTAAGGTTATTTATTACATTTCTGTATATTTCTACTGCGATTCAACTTGAGGAACTCAAATTGCCACTCATACATTAAAAAAATCCCTGGGGGCTCTTTTCTCTCAAATATACAAACAACAAACAGTTAAAATAGCCTAAGATGTAATAGCCCCATGACATAAAATCCGCATTTGCATATTTATCACTTGAACAAGCATATAAATCTTGTTTAGCTCAAGTTATTCCCTAAATTTATTCTTTTACAATATAATGAATAAAGTTAAAAGATGGGTTGGAAGATAAACTTTACCACTTTAGGATACCATGATAATGGGCACATTACTTCATTATTATGAACCTCAACTTCTTCATCTTTAAAACAATAATGGTAAATTTTCCCTGACTATCTCTCAGAAGTGTTACACAGAGGAAATAAGACAGCTTATATGAGTATAGTTTCTAGAATACAGAGTTGATATAGAACTCTTTCTTATTATCATTGATATAAAGATTATTGTTAAGATGACTTCTGCAAATGTCAGCTGAAATATTCAAGTCATCTCTCAGGCTTACTGTTTTCCATTTGAATTCTCCTAAACTTGCCAATATGTCACTCAAAAATTTCAAAACACTCTATTTATAAAACTAATAGTTTTATACCTCTAACATACAAGTCTAGAAAATGTAAATGGTAGATTCATCAGCTATGGTACCATGATATGGAATTCATCGAGATGTCAAATAAACAAGTATTTTCTCTTGGTCTTTATTGTCTAGGACACCAAGCAGGCTTTGGACTGACAGTTTTGTTCACAATTACAGAAAAAAAAAATTACCCATGTTAACTCAGGTAATTACATGAGAACATTTTATGATGGATTGGTCATTCAGGAAGATGAAGAAAACATTTCCTGTACTCCCAGGTTATTGAAAGTCCACTAGAAAGAACAAAGCTTTGGGAATCACACCATCCCAGTTTCAAAACCTTCCTCTGTGACTAACAACTTCTGTGACCGTAAGTCACAAAATTTCAAACTACCTACATTTCATTGTTATGGTTTGTAACACGATTGAGAATTTTTTTAGTATTTGTGTTGTGTAAAAACTAATATATCATTAAACTGTGTGCCTTAGCTATTTCTTGCTGCTAATAATTAAAATCTTAATAAAATTTTAAAAAGTTATGTAAACCAGTTTATTTGTATGAACTGAACTCACATGTAAATCTAACTAAATTAAATTTATCTAATTAACCTTACTACAAACATTCTTACTACCTTCTCAGTTTTTAAATATGAATTCTATGTACAAAATTTATATATGTAGTATTTATATGTGCTCCTCTTTGAATGTACAAATATATTCATTTTATGGCTGTATATATACTGTATCTATTTGATTGGTCGATGTATTTTGAAGATCTCTATGAATTCTGACTGGATATTTTTTATTCAGACTTTCTTGCCTTTTTCTTATGGTAACCAGGCTTCCAAGTAATGGAAGAAAACTTCAGAAACATGCAATTAAAGACATTTAGGATAAAAAAGGCATAGTCTGTTATTTAGAACAAATCTATTACTTCGGTAGAGTGAGTTTCTATTTGACAAAATCTTCTCAACTTAACTGAGGAAAAATATGTGTTTCCTGCAGGCCACAGATTCCACAGCCCAAAGCTTTAATAGCAGTTTTTGGGTCATCTGCCAAATTTAGAATTGATGGCATGGGGCCCATATCTCAGCTTTCTACACACCTTGACATGATCAGGATCTGGATTTCTGCCATGTTTTTCATGGCAGTGATTTGATTTTAGATCTTATGAAGACTGAAATTAATGAAATTCTGATAGAGGAAGTGAGCTCATCAACTTAGATAATGCAGTCTTCTAATGCAACTGTGTTTATGGACTTCTGTATTCCTTCAATATACTTTTATTTTTACCTAAGTTATGAAGAGTTTGTTTTAACTGCATGCCTAAAAAGAACATTATATATATATATATATATATATATATATATATATATATATATTAACTGATTCAACTCATAGCAACAAGAAACTTGGTGCAATGTAAGAATTTTTATCTATTCCACTGATGTATTTGTATCAGCATAGGACAGTGAATGCACACCCTGGGATCAAGTGCCCCAGCCTGACACAAACAAAAGAGAAGAACAGACATTCCTTGAAATTGCCTTTTTCATACTAAAAATTTACATACTTTTTGCTTTCTACTTCATAACATATCTTTGCTTATTTTACTACAAAAGTGATATTTCCCTAAATCTTAAAACAAAATTGATGCTACAAGATTTACAGTGTTTGAATCAGTATAGTGGTTATGATCAACGATTCTGCAATGGGACTGCTGATTTCAAATGCCGTAATCATTTTCTTCTAGCTCTGTTACTTTGTGCAAATTGCTTTATCAGCTCTACCCTACTTTTCTCACCTATAGAATGGATAGTATGTTACCTATTGTGATACAACTTACTATTAGTTTTGATTTTAAAGATGCCCCACACTTTTAGATCATTGAGAATGTGTGTCAAACTTTGAGAAAGATAAGTAGCATAAAATCCTAAGGCATGAGATAAGAATTTTTATTATAGAATAAGAATTACCATGGAAAATAATCATGAGGGGTGCAAATATTTCAGAGAGTTAACCAGTGTTTTTGGAATTTGGTTTCATTGTTTAGACACTCATACTTAATTCTCTAGAAAATTAAAAGAAAAATTTACCTTATCTGATCTGAGGAATTATTTTCAGGATTCCAATCTCCAAAAATCCTAAAGTGTCTTTCTCCTGAAATAAATAAATAAATAAATAAATAAATAAATAAATAAATATAAATATATATATATATATATATTTATACACATATATATAAAGACCTGACAGACATGTGTAGAATAGTCCGCCCAGCAACAGGATAAATATATTTTCTTCAAAAGTATATTAGAAACTTTCTCCAGAATAGACCATACATTAGTCCATAAATCAAGTCTCAGTAAAGTTAAAATAACATCAATAATACAAATTATGTTCTCCAACCACAGTGGAATGGAATTAGGAATCAATAAGAGAAAGTAACTTGAGAAATTCACAAATATGGAGAAATTAAACAGCAAACTTCTAAATTACCAGTGGATTAGAATAATCCAAAAGTAAATTAGAAACTATCTTGACATGAATGGAAATAAGACACAAAATACCAAAACTTATGGAATGCAGTGAAAGAGTGCTTAGGGGGAAATTTATACCTGCAAAAGGTCCATATTACAAAAGAATAAAGATCTCAAATCACTAACATAATCTTCCATCTTAAGACACTAGAAAAAAAGATTAAACTAAACTTCAAATAAGCAGAACGAAGAATATAATAAAGACTAAAGCAGAAAGCCCTGGCTGCTGTGGCTCAGTGGATTGAGTGTTGGCCTGCGAGCCAAGTGTAGCTGGTTTAATTCCCAGTCAGGGCACATGACTAGGCTGCACGTCAGGTCCCCAGTTGGGGGCATGAGTAAGAGGCAACCACACAGTGATGTTTCTCTCCCTCTCTTTCTCCTTTCCCCGCTCTCTAAAAATAAATAAATAAATAAATAAATAAATAAATAAATAAATAAATAAATAAACAAACAAACAAATAAATAAATTATTTTTAAAAAAGACTAGAGCAGCAATTAATGATGTAGAAAACATAAAAACAATATAACAAAATCTGTTTTTTTGAAATGATCATCAGAATTATTCAAACTTTAGCTAGATTGACCAAGTGAAAAAAAGAACAGAATTAAGTTACTAGGATCAGAAATAAAAAGGGGGATATTACTATAAACACAAATTGGAAAGATTATAAAGGAATGCTATGACCACTTGCATGACAATAAATTAGACAGCTTAGATTCAATGGACAAATTCCTAGAAAGTCACGGACTATACAAATGAACTCCAGAAGAAAAAACGTCAATATAAATAAAAATTCTGAGAATCTATGAATACATTAATAAAACTGAAAAAATTTTCTAGGACATTTATATGATACAAGATGATAATCAATCATATTTCCTTATATTTCAATTAAAAATATGAAAATGTAATGAAGAAAACAATCCTAATTATAATATTATTATTAGTGGAAATACAAATTGGTTCAGCCACTTTGCAAAACAGTCTATAGTTTTCTCAAATAGTAAATCATGACTCAGTATTTCCAATCCTATGCCTATACCCTTGTAATTGAAAGGAATCATGTATTAAATCACTTTTTATATCTCATGGGAAACTAAGGTTGTTTATTATGTAATATATAATGTTTACAGTATGTATTTAAGAAATTTACCATATTTTTCTAGGGGCAATATCTCCAGAACAAGTAGGCACTTTTCATGATAAATGTTTTCATGAGTAGGTTTTATTATTTTGCATTAGAATCTTCATTAACCTTCAGAATAAAGCATATATTGTTTGCCTATAAGAATTTTTCTTCTAAAGATATTTCTAAAACTTTAAAATTAAAAGTTGTGTACTAAAGAAGTGACTAATTAACCTGTTCTTTCAAACATTTATGTGGCAAGATGATTTTGCCTATTATTTTCTGATGCCTAAAAGCATTTTAAAAGTATTATATACATCATTTAAAAATGGATAGACTGTGTTTTGGTTTTTGAATCCCAAATAAAAACTTGTTTCAGTTTATTTAATTTCTCCAGAATGGATGTTCTTGGTGACCTTAGCATAAATCTTGTTTTTAGGTTCTGCAAGATCATCTTTGCTAATATAGTTTATAGTGTTAAAACTTTCAGGAGGAAAAAAGGATGTCTATTATAGATAAACCAACATGTTTATGGGTCAAAAAAATAAGTCAGTTACAAGGTGAAACTTTCATAATCTAAAGCCATTTCACATAACTTTTAAGAGCTCGGATTTTGGTGTCACAATGAAAACACATTGTGGTTAAGCCTTTTGTTAGATATCTGTCCTTGTACAATTTGCTTAACTCTGTATGTTTTAGTTTCACATCTGTGGAATGAGCATATTAGTAATACCCCCATCATTTTTAGTTTAGTTTTTTACATAATGTTTGGCATATAATTACTTAATGTATGTTAAAAGTGATAGTAATGATGATGATGATGATGATGATGGAAATATTTAAATGATTTTTGGACAAACAATAGGTGATACAACAGTTTAAAGATGACTTAAAAGCCAGGAGTGTGAGTTCTGGGACCTGCTTCAATAAAATGGGGAATGCAGCTTAGTTACGGAGTTAAGACTTCTAAAGAGTTTAGAAGTAACTAAAAGCGTTAGAGACATCAATGTAAATTATTTGGAAAGATATTAACCAACAGGCAATGAAAATAAATTTCATTATATGTCATTAAAGTTAGTGAGTAATTATTCTCAATTATATAGGCTTAATACACTGATGGATTTGGGTATCTTGGAAGACAAACAGCTCCTGGAAAGCCAAAATAGAGCAGAATCTGAAAACTTCAGAGAGGGAGTAAGAATCAGCAATTAGAAAGAAAGAGAGAAATAAATAGAAACAGAGAGAAACTACAAAAATGAGGCAGTTAGTAGAAGTTTTATGGTCTTTCTGTTTTTGTCCTGCAGGTTCAGCATGGGAGGATGACCACCCAGTGAGCAACATGTGCTGTCAAAGAAACCCCAAGGTAGCTTGAGTAGACGACCTAGTCAGACAACTCTAGGGACTGAGATAGCTGGAAAGTTATTGATCTTAAATGAAGGGGCTCTCTCTAAATCATCAAATATTGTGAAGAAGCATCCTAGGAATGCTCAATGTACAATTTCCCATATATACACTTATTCAGCTTCACACTGTAAGCCTGCACTCATTCTGCTCTCAGATATTCCCAGATGGCAAAGAGGGAATATGCCACCTGCCCATAACCCATAAAACTAATGGGCTGGGGAATTTCCTCTAAAACAATGCTGACAAGGGGTTAGCATAGAAAATAACAGCTCAGTCGCTCAGGAATCTGAATTAGTTTTTTTTAAACAACAGGGCAGCATACTGCCTTTAAAGTATGTTGATGTTACTAGAAGATATGTGTTTTTTTGTGTATGAGATGAAGCTCAGAAGAATGTAGTAATATTCTTTTCTGGAGACTACAATAGTGCAGGAAATATAGAGGCAACTCCCTGGGGAGCATTAGCCATGTCAACATATCTTTAAGGCCATTTTCCATAATTTTAATAGAATATTTAATTTCTGTTCTAGCTGTCCTTCCCCATGTGGTATTCAAAAGAGATTTGAAACTGATTCAATGGTCAGTGCTAGATGATATTCAAATACATTATTTAGTTTTAGGAATGTTAAAACTGAAACATTAACGTATTATCTGATATGTATGCAGTAGAAATTTAGATAAATAAAAGGACAGAATTTTATTTATTTACTTATTTATTTTTTATATATTTATTTAATTTATTTTTTAGGATTTTATTTATTTATTTTAGAGAGAGGGGAAGAGAGGGACAAAGAGAGGCAGAGAAACATCAATATGCAGTTGCCTCTCATGTGCTTCCAACCAAGGACTTGGCCTGCAACCCAGGCATATGCCCTGACTGGGAATTGAACCAGTGACCCTTTGGTTTGCAGGCTGGTGTTCAATCCACTGAGCCACACCAGCCATGGCTGGACAGAGTTTTTAAAATTTTAAGGACAAATGCTATATTCTTTCATTAATGTTTAAGGAAAATAAGAAAATACCAACATGGATTGGTTATGGCAGAATCTGAATAGTTTTAAAAAGAATCATCTTGATTATTTTTCAAGATTATGAAAAAAATATGTCTATTATTCACAATAACAATGATATTAATAATGACTGCAATGATACGTGTATAGTACTGAGTGTTAGGCACTACTCTAAGAACATTTATATATTAATAAATTTAATGTTCACATAATATTAACAGGTGCATAGAAAGAAATATAATGAAATAATGTTCAATAGATTACTATATCATTATGCATACACCACATAAACTGTATATGAAATTTTCCACTTTAAACCTACTCTTAAACAACATACACCTTTTTCTAAACATGGCAAGACATTTCTTACTTAAATTACTTTCCTGTTATATTTACCCCTTTTTCACTTCCTGTTAAATTTCTGTGAATATTTCTTTTTTTTTTTTTACTATGTTAGTTCTGTGCATATTTCAAGAGTACAATACAAATGGCCACTATTTTATCCTCTTGTTTCTACTCTGAAAAGTAAGCTATATACTCCATTTTTCTTCCATATGCCTGTTTATGTCATAATGCATTGTAATGATCCAATTAACTGGCATTTTTCTCTTTGTAATTGTAGCCTCTATACATTAGATCCTGTCTTTATTATGCTTAGAACAATGCCTAAGCTTAATTTGTGGGACAATAACATACCAAATATGTACTGTCTGGGGTGAATAAAAAATGAGACAGCAGTTTCCTGGTAGGGTGCAGAAGATTCTACTATGTTGAAAGTTGAGTTCTTTGAACTATTTTCAAACATTTGTTGGAGAAGGTAATTGAGAGGACATACTACTAGTTGACCCAGGCAATCGGCGGGACCTCACTCCTACCCTTGCCCTTGGAATATGGCTTCCTCTTGCTCCCCTGCTCTAGGAGCTGACCGAAGGACACAGCCCTGAGACAGTAATTGCTGTTGGGACCATCTGAACAGGAAATGAAGCTGAACCCCATGAAGACCTCTACATAAAATGTTAAGGTTCTGGCAGGTGGATTCAGAGATCTACTCATCTTGCCGCCACCCAGGGCAAGCCTTTTAAGTAAGTTTGCTTGCTCCCTAAAATCTGCCACCTACCAATCTGCAACGGTCTTTCTATTTTTCACTCTTTTGTGTCCATTTTGTCCTGGAGCCATTTTGTGAACCAACAGCATTGAATATATTTTTGCATGAATCTAGCTGACCTGTTATGCCATAATATCTTCTTATTAAATCTGTTCCAATAAATCAATCTTTCCTGTAGGCAGGATTTGTTTCTATAAGCTATAGTGTTTCATATAAAACAGGCAGTAACAAAGTTTAGAACAGATGAATACAAAGAGAATAAAATACCTAAATAGGAATTAGGTGGAGAAATGATGTTCAATTTAAATACCAGTAGTTCTTGGGGGCAATTTTAAGTATGAAGAAGAGACGTTTTGTTGCCTGGACTGCAATGTTCATGCTGAGATGTGGAAGGAGGAACACTAATGAAGATTCTAGGAGAGAAGAGGGGAAAAATGAGCAAAAGTGATGGCTCTGAGTGGGCCGAGTCAGGTGTAGGACACTGAGGATTTGCCTTAGAAGTGGTATATTCCACTGATCTCCTGGGGCCCATTAATTTCTCTTCTAACCAGAATCTGTATCTACAAGGTTTGGGTTTTTTCTCTTTTTATCAAAACACAAATGGACTTGTAAAAATTTTTAGAACTCTGGGAAGTATCTTAATTGAGAAGCTATTGGAGGATTAATGCTAATTAAACATTGGTTCTGAAGTCAATGTCTTCTTTCACATAAACTTATCTAAGTGTTTTGAGAGTAGCATTGGGAATAACAGAAGTAAAACAATGAAGTCTGCTGTCAAAGTGCCATTAATGTAAGTCTGATCAAGATAAATTTGTTTACTCCAAACTAATTGCACTTTTAGAATTGAAAAAGAAAAGTTCATCTAAAGATGATATATATCAAGTAATTAAAAATTATCATCATCTTCATTATCATATGCATGATCATCACCATCTGTACCTGTTATGTGGTGAAAATTTTATATAGTGAATGGTTCACACACTTCCCCCCCCAAATTCTTATAACAATTCTCCAAAATAAGTAAATAACTTTGTCACAAAACCTGACTTCTACAGCTGTTATGAAGATTAGATAAGCTAATATACAGAGGTTAGCAAAAGTAGGTGTGCAGTTGTATGTGAAACAGTTTATCCTTGTATTATTATTTATTAATGATTGTATTATTTTCCATACTAACAACTGTATACCTACTTTTACTCACCCCATTATTTGTTCTCAGTGTATCCATGACATATGTTTTCTGTTATTATTACTCCCAAAAATTATGGATGAGTAGTATAGCTCAGAGAACTACTAGTGGAATTTTAACTGAGTATATAACATGTTGATGAGTATAATATGAAAGAAGAAATAATGAAATATGTAATGAATGAATTTTAAAAATCACCAAAGAGGATAAATTATATAGAAAAATCTTAAAACCTAGGAACTTAAACTACATAGGTTACTCTATGACTCTACTTCTTAGGAATGGTGACATGAGTTAATGAAGAATGATATAGCATTTGATAGCAATGCAGAAAATATTACATCAACGAAATGTAGTAAAGTATTACAGAGACATGAATCTGGTACTTACTAAACTCTATGACTGGTATGAGCCTCTTTTTCTTAAGAAAAGAAAAGTAGCTATATTTGATGTTACAAATAGAATGATATAGAGGTTACTTTAGGGGTAACTTAGCATAACATTTTGAACTAGGATAGAGTTTGCAGAGTATCAAGTACAAGTATTTCCCATTTCCATGTTCTTCAAAGAACAGAGGAGTGTTCCATGACTAAAAATATTTTCTATGATCAAATAACCTTGAAAAATACAGGGGGCATAGTTTACAAGACACTTTATTTTCTTATATTTTGTTCTATGCTTTAGTATTTCTCAGTTTTTTTATAAATACAGTATAAATGACAGTACCTAGCAAACAGTTAGCATTCAATTATTTATAAAGGACATACAAGCTGCATAAAATAATAAAAGCATGCATTGTGATTCTCCAAATGGGGATTTATGCAAACACCTTTAAAAATTAATTTGAACAGGGAATCCTTTTTGTATCTGAGAGTTGTGCATGGCCAGTATGTACAGACTACAGCAGAAATGTGGGTCAGGTCAAACCATTTTACTTTTAACATGAGGAGCTGAGGTCCAGGGAGAGAAAAAGTCCTGTTTATGGTCTTGCTTTGCAATTGAAGGAGTTTTCCCTGCTCAACGGTTGAATAAAATATTCTAAAAAGTGAACATTGAATTACTAATGTAGTATTTTCATCTACTTGATATTGTAATTAACATCTC
Organism: Furipterus horrens; assembly: GCF_987537825.1. NCBI lineage: Eukaryota > Metazoa > Chordata > Mammalia > Chiroptera > Furipteridae > Furipterus > Furipterus horrens. The sequence continues at coordinate 18,039,745 of NW_028327172.1, forward strand.
TGTCCACTTGATATATATTTAAAATGCTGTCTCAGATCTTAACTATAAATTATCCAGTTTGGTTAAATGACATAAAAGAAGGAAGGGACTCAAGTAAGTTTAGTAAAATAAATAAAGTCACATAGACTACACTGAAGTCTTTGCTTCCAGAATGAAGTTTTACAAGAAATAAATTCTTTTTCTCAATACCATATATGTCATGTTCACCAAAATCCAACCCTAGAAGTTAAAAGAATTAAAGTTGAATACACACTATATATTATAAAGATCATAGTCTTCATAAGTAAATTAGTTTTATTTATATCTATTTAAATTTATTTAAATTCAGGATAATGGGATACATATTTGAGAATGTCAATTAATATTTATGAAACCAATGTTCCTAATGTGAAACAGATTTATGTTATATATCCAAAAATATTGCTGTAAGGATTAATGTGGCTACTTTATTTACAGGGTCTTGAACAAATATCTAGAAGACCTTTAATAAATAAGAGTTCTGTTGCAGACATTTCTTCCTTCATATAGGACTCATATCCAATCTATCCAAAATTAAACATTTTAGTCTAACTTGTTTGTTTTAATTTTATGACTATGTTGATTCCAATACTTGATTGTGCTCCCCTCTTTGTTTTGACCACCAGAAAACAAGAACAAACAATTAGTCAGTCTCTAACAGTTACAAAGAAGACATATTCCTCTGAGATAATCTTATTCCTTTTTTTGTTTGTTTGTGATTTCAATCTTATTTCTATTTGAAAAGTTAGTCATCCTTTTGTCTATGTAAAACTTACTTGCTCTCAAAATTACTAAATAACATTCTATTAGTTATTTCTCATTATTATTAACTAGGAATATTTTGTGATTTTAATCTAGTGAGTAGAAGGTTTCATCTATCCTTTTCAGTGAGATATTTTGCTCTGCTTTTCAAACTAAGAAATGCAGCAGTGTATTGGTACTATACCAAACCAAAAGCGGAAATAATCTATCTGCCCAGAATAAAAATGTTAATGTATTATCTTGAAAAAAATTAAATAACATGGCTGGAAACTTGAAATATTAACATAATATCTTGTGGAATAGAATTCAAAAGACATGAAAAGTATTAGTCTAAAACATTGTAAAAGAAAATTCATTCTTCTCATTGGATAGACTTTTCTTCTCCATATAGCATGCCTGATATAATTATTTTCTATCACTGCCAGGTATGTTGTCTTGGAGGATATTCCGATCACCCACATTTTCTGTTCCGTCAACCTAACTGCAAAAAATAAGGAATAGCCTACTATCTGCACTGGGGAATATTTCAGCACTTATAGTTCAGGATGTTATATAGTTCAAACAGTTAACTTATAAGTTCCATGTGGTCAATATTAAAATATTGGGTTTCCAATAAGTAAAGAATTGGAGAAAAAATAGCTTTGTTTTTCCTAAGAAAAAGATATGAGTTTTATTCTCACTTATCACCAAATAAAGCAATCAATATCCTAGAATGTGACCAACTATTTCCTTCTCGTGAATGTCTGAAAATGAAAACTGCTACAGAAATGGCAATAGTCACTTTTTAAGGAAATCTCACAAATATAGAGAAGTGTGGTAATTGCCTCAGGGAGACACCTGAGTCTTTTTGTAAGTATTGCAAAACAAAATGACTTATTCCAAACAGTTTACACACATTAGAGTATAGAGGCAGGCATCACTGTCAGCCTTTTGTACAAATGTGTTTATTAGGGCATACGAATAGCAAATCTTTAAAATGTCACTAAATGCATTTCTTATGTCACACTTGTGACAAAATATCCAAGATGGTTATTTTGTTATATTTTATGTTTTGTCTAATACAGCTTTGTTCAGGCTTATTGTGTTCTGTTCTAGTTTTCCATTTACAATCCTTGTATCATAAATGCTGTAACACTACATTATTCAGAAGTTTTGCTGTGCTAGAGAATTCTCTTCCTCTTCCATGAATAGTAGTATAGAGAGATTCTCATCTAGTATATTCGATACCATTTGAATTGTTTACTTGTACATTAAGGATTATTGTAAACATAAGCTTTGTTAATGCAGTTTTACCTGAATCTATGTTGCAGGCATATCATGTTATAAAGATGTTATTGACTCTGTGAATTAATGATAACATGTTGAGTATCATGATAGGCAATAATTACATTTTGAATCATTATTAGCATTATAAACATATATCAATATTATCAACATTATCAATATTTATAGAAATGTTTTTATAAACATTGGCAGTAAAATAAAGAAGTTAAAAGAAAATAACATAAACATATCTGGACTCAAAGAGAGTCACAAAAACATTTGCTATCAAGATAATAAAATACTTGTGTCACATTGGAATACTAAAATATTGGGGAAGACATAAAGAGACTTAAAAAAAGAAGATAAATGGAAGGAACTTTTAGCTTTGGCCTTTAGAATTAGGCTGTGTTATTTCTTTTTCTTTTTTTTACCTTTATTTCTCTTTTTTTACCTTTATTTCTTTCTTTTTATTGTTTTTCAGGCTGTATTATTCCTTATTGTACTTATAGCATTATCCAATGCACAATATATTGAGAACTTGTTATGGAATGGGATACTCTCAGTGTTTTTCAGCTGGTTTGTGCCCATTTCTTCTGGCCCACCCATGTGGCTCAACCAAAATATACAATCCTCTTGAGTGTTAATAATATTAAAAGAGATAGAGCATTAATTAAAAAACAAACAAAAACTCCCAAATAATAGAACATGACAATACTGTACCAGTTTCCCAGGTCCCTGCATTGGCGCTATGCTACCCACAGCAGGAAACCCCAGAGTCCTACCATGCTCTCCTTCTTATGGGGCAGAGGGTGGGGGAGGGAGATACAGAGCTAAGATCTCAGTGGGCCATTGCTTCATTCCCAGGCCCCAATTTTTGTGCCCAAGAGTCATGCTAATCTAGATGTATCTTCTCATTCCATTTGGGGAGGGGTTGGAAAGAATCTTCAATATAAGGAATGAGTTTTTAAAAGGCAAACGAACCTGAAGGAGCTACAGTATCAGGAATTAGGGTTTATAAGCCTAGTTTTTCAGGACCCCTGATTTATTTCCTGCATTCCATGATACTCATTCTAGATCTCTTCTGAGCATTCCAAGAGACAGTTTCCTTTCATTGCCCACAGGGACAATTACTCCCTGCGGCTTCACAAAGGCAGTGCTCATTAGATGTTATGTTATCTTAGAAAAGAATATTCTTGTCACTTTTTAAAGTCCCAGGCACAGAACAATCTATCTCTACTTCTAAGTCAACCTTAAATTGCTGTCATCTTGGTTTTGCCAGGGAAACCAGTCCACTATAAGGGCAACTTCTCCAAATACCAGAGTCCCCTACAAAAAGCTTAATTCTCCACGTCACAGTTAGCATTTTTCCATTTTAATCAATAACACTCTGCTGCTGCCTCTATCATAGCACTACTAATTAATACATTCACCTGCTAAATTACCCTGATGTCCAAGAGGGAACTGGAGAAGTGTTTCTTTTAGTTTCATTTTTAATCTCTGTATCACCAATACTTTGAGCAGAATATGTAAATAATTAGCTGTATAATAAATCTTCATTAAATAGATTATTTAAGAAAACAACACCACAGCAACTTTTCCAATAATGCTGGGGAAAAAACAAAACAAAATATCACCACACATCTAAACTGTAAAAATGGGCACATTTTAATTCTGTTTTTAAAGCGATAAACTTCCCCTTCTTTTCATCAAGTTAAGATGCAATTACTACTTTTCAATAATGACTTAGTTTAAAAGTAGAGGATTATTGTTTTAAATTGAAATTTATTATAATCAAGAAAGATATTTAGATACCCTCTAAGAGTCAGGCAACAGGTCTCATGAACTCTATAAGAAAAAAAGAAGTGTAATTGAATTAGTTTGTGATAAGTATAATTTTTGTTCATGGATTAATACAATGAAATAAGAGAATAAAAAAAGAAAAAGAAATGGAAGAAGAATGGAAAGACAGAAAAAAGGAAGAGGAGAGACAGGGAGGAGGAAGAAAAGGAGAGATACAAAGTTTTAATACAGGGAAGAAAATTTATACTAAGTAAATTCATAAAAGCTCCTGGCAATGTAAGTGAAAAAAGAGCAGGTGTCATATCCTCCCTAGATGAGGTTTTCAGGGATGAAGGTATTTCCCCCCTTTATTTTATCGTCAGTGTCATTCTGATAACAATAAGCTGTTGGACAAATTGACAAATTTATCATTTTTGACATGCAATTTTCTGGATCCCTTTTGCAAAGCCATGCTAAAGTTTCGAGGAGATTTCAGGATGAGAATAAATTGGTTATGATGTTTTATAGATATTTATGTTGACTTACATTTTTCTGCTTTTAAATCTGGACATGTGGTCCTAAATTTTCTATTGGATTCAGATATAATATAATAATTAAGTTTATTGGACACCATATAAGATTATACACTTAGAATGCTAAATTAAATTGGAAACCACTATTTATCTTTGTGAAGGGGCTGGATGTTTTAGAAAAATATTAAGATGTGTTATATTAATTCATTTCTGCTGTATAACAAAACACCCTGAAAATGAATACCTTAAATCAACACTTTTAAAACTCCCAATTTTGCAGGCCAGCAATTTGGAATGGGATCAACTGGGTAGTCATTCCAGTCTAAGCCAGGATTAGCTGGTTTGCTTGGCAGGTTTATCATGTCCTCAACTAGGTCCACATGGACTCTCAACCTCTAGGATGCTAACCTGGGCTTTTTCTCATAGAGACTGCAGGATTCAGATATCACCAAGTGACTAAGGTTTAATGAACAAATACTTTTCCATCCTCAACTTGTTTTGTGTTTGCTAATGTGTAGGTGATCACAGAGGTTTGCAAGGAAAGCCCAAATTTAATGAGCAGAGACAAACTCAAACTCTCTTTGGAGAGAGTAGAAAATTGTGGACACCTTGAATAATTTACTCAAATTCAACTCAAGTGCTCATAGAAGAACAAGCAGGTACAACAAAATCCACCATCTCATTCAGACACAATTGAGAATCATTCAATAGAATAAATCCTAAACTCTGCATTACATGTGATATGCGTTTGTCTTGGCCCCTACCTATATTTACTGTACTGTCTCCTTCTAATTTATCATTCTTCTTCATAATTTTTAAATAAAAAAAACGATTTAAAAGGAAGTCACTCAAATTTCCCTGACTTATTGAGCTTTAATAAACCTTTGTGCTTTTTCTCCTTCCCTGAGAGTCAAGCCTTTTCTTCAATTGTTCATCTGTAATAGTCTTCCTGTACCTCAATTCTTATAACAAAGTTTTATTTGTCCTTGCCTGCTACTCAGGTTATCCAAAAATAATTACTTTTAACATGCACATACACTTTCTCCTCTATGTAGAAATTTTTTGAAGGGACACAGATGAAAAATTAAAATGATTAGCAATGGGTTTTGGGACTGGGTATTTTGCAGAAAAGAGAACTTATGCTTTATATTCTTTTATTTTAACTTTTATTTTCATATAATTGAAGTTATAGAAACACAAGAAAAGTGAAAATTTCCCTTAAATTTATACTTTGTTTCTCCAACCTCCTCATCGAGTGGGCCTATTTCAGAAATTTTCCATCTTCAAAGAAACTCAAGACCTGATGGCAATGGGGTAGAATCCTAAGTAACAATAATGTTAAGGACAAGTGGACGATCGAGCTGCGTGATCGTGTGAAAGGATCACCTTTTAGATAGCGTGCATTAACTGGAGCAGGCATTTTACCACAGAAGTAGTCATTCTAATTTCTTGCTTTCACTTTGGGAACCATAGCTTACAGGATAAAACTCTTCTTTAGTCACTTTATGTGACAAAATAGCCTAGTGTTAATAGGTCTACATACAAAACATTTTACTATCTTTTAAAGAACTGGGGGTAATGAGTTCTGTCAACTATTATGGTATTATTATGAGACTGACATTTTCTGTGTGACCTTTAAATACATCTTAGAAAAATAAGGCAGTATGTAATTTGTGTTTATTAGCTTAGTTTTATAAATGTGGATTTTATGTGGGATGGGAAAAATAATTATCATTGCATTGTGTATATAATAAAAGTGATAATATTAAAAGCTTATGACAACATATTATTAAGCCCATATTATATAGTAGAAATTAAATAAAACAGAGAAAAAAACACTCAACATGAATAAACTTCTGGCATTTCATAATTTTTATGATTGTAATTAGTGTACGTATATAATACACTAACTTATTTTTCTTTAAATTTAATGTTATAAAATATCTATCACTTATTAGTTTTCAGGAATACTGTACCATTTAAGTGATTGCATGGTTTATTATTTCTAGAGCAGGTTACTAACATTGTCCTGTAATAAGATGATTCATGGAAAAGACGGATATGACACTATCAGCTTCATGGGGATTCATTGCAGATGCAGTTTTTTCAGGGAAGGAGATGATATGCAGAGTTAAAAAGTGGTATAAAACTAGATGAAAATAGCCTCTCAGTTTATTTTGATATGCAGGTTTATAAGGGGAGTATTTTTCTAATCATTTCTCTGACAATCAATGTGAGAATATATCATAATTTCCTCTCATGTATACTCCTTCTGAAAATTTACTATTTTAAGGTCCCCTGTTTAAAGAAACAAAAACTGAATACCTTAATACCATCTTTTGAATTTTGGGTCTAATTTTGGAAAATAAATTCCCAGGTGTTAAAATGCTGGGTTAAAAATAGGGAGTTTTGCTTACCTGTGAGCCTTATTGTCTGTAAGTGTCCTACGAACTACAACTGCTTTGCTCTAGGTAGGGCATGAATAAACATCAGATCACTATCTGGAGGCATTGACATTAACATTTTTTTTTCTGACATAGTAGGCTAAATTGGCACCCTGAGGTAGTGTAGAGATTTTAGTCAATTTTGCTTGTGGGAACTTAGCCCACGATTGAGGCCTACGACAAGCACAACAGCATTTTCATCTTGCTCAGAGGTTGGTTGGGAGATTAGCATAAACTGGATCTATCAGTACATATGCCAGCACCATTCTCTGGGATGCCAGAATAAAGGTATTTGTTATTTGTCTAGAGTGACTTGGGGTAAATGTAGACATCGAAGCTGCTATCAGTCATCTAAAGGCTAAAACAGAAGAGCCAGCCTGAGATGGAAGAAAACGCAAAGTGAGAAGTGATGAAAAATCGAACAAGATATTCTCTGTCCATGTGCACTAAATAAAACTGAACAAACGATGTCATTTAATGTAAAAACAATCCCTCTTTTTGCACCATTTTTATTCATTTTATTTCTATATTTGCTCTTTAAGCTCTACAAAGATAGGAGGCAGACTCATTGCCATACTTTTTTCTGTGAACTTTGTTAATTTGGGATTTTATTTTATAATCTTTAACACTTTAAATCTCATAATTGAGTAGAGATGAGTGATAATTTAAAAAGCAGAATTGATGTACTTGGGGCGTAAGTAAAGATAAGAGTCTATAGCGTTGCCTTGGCAAAATATTTATTTTATTTTATCTCTAGCAGCAGAGAATAAGATAGATGTGGAGGGATAGAGGGTACTGGAAAAGGTATTGAAGTGAACAAATTGCCTATGCTCTGTAAATCTAGTGAAAATTTCATCCTTTGATCTTGTAGATACATGACATTTTTCACATGGTGACAACAGAAGTCATTATCTCCAAATTTTGAACTTGAGGTTAGTGACGAGACTCCCACTTCAGCCTTGGGACTTCTTGTGCGGTATTTTGTCTGCTTTGCCAGAAGTGTGGCAAAAACTGGAAACGTCGTACCATTTTACATTAATTTGTACCAAAAAAAAAACCTTTTTTGTCTCTAATATTACATATATCAGAACCTACCGGAACCAACGTATGTCCTCCTAGCTTGAGAATATAAACCCGATATTTCATAGTCTTTCTTTAGAAACTATACGAGCAACAAACATTAATGCATCTTCTAAAAATCAATAAATTTAAAATAGAAGAATTGATGTAGAGACATAACCTCAGCCCTGTGGGGGACCACTCCTTGTGGTTTCAGAATTGTAGCCCAAGCCATGAGCCAGGCGGCCCCCCACCCCCACCCCGGGGGCCTCTAAGTCTCAGTGGAAAACCAAAGGGCTTTGTGGCAGAAAGGACCGAAGGCCACTCAGAGGGTTCCCATGGGGATTGGATTTAAAGAATGTTTAATATGCTTTTACAGCTTGTTCTTTTTTTCTTATCTCTTAGTTTACTATAAACAATCTGTAGCAAAGAATGTATGAAACCTTGCACCTAATGCCAGTGTGGCATCAAATGTTTAATAGACCCTGACACAGACTGGTCCCTGTGCCCTCTATACTGATATCTATAATCTGTTATTGTCAAATGTAATCCAGGTGCCTAAAAGCTAATTGATGATTTATGAATTTTGACCTTGTATCTTCCATGCATACCTTTCTCAATAAAAGGCATGAGGAATGGACGTCTTGCACTTTTTCCACTAGAGGGAACGGCCATCTCTTATTCCCCCCAGACAAAATACGGTGTCCTGGATAAATTTGTTCCACCGTGGTTCTGAAACTTCTGATGAACAGAGAAGTTTCCACCGAACCGGCCATTGGCAGCAACTCAGCCTCACAGCCCTCCATAGGAACTTTTGTCAGGAGTCTTCCTTAGCATCTCACTCACATATGAAATTTGATTCCAATCTAGAAGAAAGCATTGTTTCCCAGAACTCCCAAATTATCACTGTTTCATTGAGTTTCCCCCATTGTGTTCATGAAAATTAAGGGAATTTATCTATGTTAAGCACTTAGAAATGTGCCTATAACATAGTAAGTGTTCAATAAATATAACAATTGTTAATAATTTCATTAATTTTTAGCTCTTATTCTGATGTAAAGATGTGACTAATAGAAGTTTAATAAGTTATTATATAAAATATTATGTTTCACTACATATTATTTCATTTAAAATAAATATGAATATTTCAAATTCATATTTGAATTTGTGTGTGTGTATAATGGCTATATATATATAATCATTTCAGCTCTGCAAATATTATGAAGTTTGAGAATGAGAATCAGAAAACTTCTGCTCAGGCTGCATTTCTCAAGTCATTTCAATTATCTGGCTTCTGTCTACACACATCTCCTTTTCCAAATCTAAGTCTTCACAGCTAAGTTGTCTACATGATGGGTAAATTGTTTTTATTCTAAATCCCAGCAGCCACATGATCACAGCCAAAATTGTCACCAAGCAGGGTTTATCTAAGTGGAATAAAAACTACCCAAATAAACAATAATGGATACATTAGTATTTGCCAAGGCTCTATTTCTGTTCCATTCAAGAAGGGCAAGCACTGCCTTGAACAATTGTGTTTCTTAAATGACATCTTTAATCTGCATAATAACTATCTACTTCCCTCAATTTTTTTTTCTCATCAACTGAAGTTCTAACTTCAGAAATGCACTTTTCTCAAAGAATGGGACTACTAAAAGGACTGAAAACCTAACAGAGAGGCACACGATCATGTGTAAATTAGCCAGAGCCCAAGAGAAAGATCATGTTCATGTAGGCACTTAATTGATTTTGGTTAATGATGATGATACACTTCATAAGTACAGCACCAATTTGGGAAAAGCTAACTTGCAATGGCTTAGTAAGCAGAATGATGAAGACAGCAAGGGATTCCAAGATAGAAACCTTAATAGAGCAAGCCCCTCATTTTATGTACCAGGAGAAATGTGAGTCAGTTTTTCCAATTCACTAACTTGAAACTAGGCTTGAAAATGCCAGGAATCAATGCATAAAAGATTTCCTAACAATACCAAAAAGGATCTGACTGAAAATCCAGAGCCAGGTGAAATCAAAGTGCAAGGTGATACTTCTCATAAACTGAGTTATATACAGGGGGACATGTCCAGGTGCTAGTATGTAATTGCAGAATGCTAATTTTCTCTCTACCTATGGCATGTTATTCCAAGTACGTTAACCACAGATTAGGTTTTGAAGTGGATTAAAATGCCTGTATTGGCTAGAATTTCTACTCTTGGTTTTATTAAAAATGGATGGCAATATAAATGAGTTTCATTTTAAGGGATTCCTAGAAACAAGAAGGTTGCCAGTAGTATATACTGAATTCACCACTCAACAGGTTTTGCCTTTAGCTGACAAAGATCTATTAAGTGCTGAACTGTGTACTATGGATGTCTCCTTCAAGACTAAGGTACTAATTCTCCTGACTTCTGGAAGTGTATGCTCACACTTGAGGCCTCTTCAGAAATTTTCCTTAAATCAAAGAATCTGCCTTACCCAACATTATGTGCAGTCACTGGCGTCAGCCCCATGTAGTAACTATTTCATGTGGGTATGAAGACCCAGCACCTTGCCTCAACTGGAGTAGGACTGGTGGGACTTCTGTTGTAATTATACCCCACATCAACTTATCTTTCTTCCCAACACCGGTTCTCTGACTGCTCACAGATATTGTCTCTCATATAAATCCCCATTAAAAGTCATGAATGCAAATTCCACAGGTTAAGAGTCTGTTTCTTAGGGAGTCTGATCAACTGCAGGTTTTCCCAGGGGGGGCCTAGGAAGCCAATTCTAAAATGGGATTTCTGAGATGGACAGGCACTTTCTGGTGAACAATGAAAACCTCAACACATGTAGTAAGTGGAGAACTGGTGGATCCTGACATGTAATTTTAGAGCTTTTGCTAAAAGTTTCACTTGGTATGGATTGGGATAGTACCTTATGGAAAAGAATGAACAATTGTGTGCAATATCTCAAGATAAGTTGCAATGAGAACTATGGAATTGGAATGGGCTATTGACAAAGAGCAGAGAAGAATTCAAGTCTAAGGGAAATTAATGGAAAGTAGATTAAGAAAGCCAGAAGGTCTTTTGGCAGCACATACAGAAGTAAAGGACAAAAGAAGAAGAAGAATGAGAAATAAAACTTATTATCAGTGAAAAAAAAATCTAGGAAAAATGATTGTCAACTTTGGCAGTTCTCCTATACCAAAATAAGTAATCTGACTAAGAAAGAATGGACACCTGGAACTTGTAGGAGACATCTGGATTGACCAACTTGAAAATCTAAAAATCTGTTTCTCTTGACTCTTCTGGAACTTCTGAAGTTACCCACTCACCCTTATTAAAGATAAAGCATCCTGCTTGCTGGAAGACAAAGCAAAAGCTCATGAGTCACACAATAATGCATGTTTCATTCAGGATCTAACTCTGCGTCTTCAACAGGTTTTTAATTAGGATCAAGTCATATTGTAAATCATCAGAGGAAGTATAGGGCCTGTCATATATCAAAATGCTACAGGAACTAGCCAATGTGTATTGGCAGGATCTGAGATGTATGGACAGTCCATAGAACATCACACTGATCATCTACACCAATAACCTCATGTTAATCAGACTGCATAAGCAACAAGTAGAATAATATCTAAGGCCTTGGTAAGATGTATGTGCACAAAAAATGTGAAAAAAAATGTGAATGAATACTGCAAAGTTTAAGCAACTACCACCTCAATGGAAGTTTAGGTTTTCAGTAGTCTGAAGCATGCTGATATATTCCATGTAAAGTAAAAAACAAATTATTGCATCTTGTATATTACCACGAAGAAAGCATCACTGTGTCTGGTAGAACTTTCTGTATTCTGGAAGTAGCATATTCCACAATACTCTACCCATTTACCTAGTAATAAGGAAGTTTGTCAGCTTTGACTTAGACTAATCAGAGGAGTCTTCTCCAGTAGACCCAGCCTTACAAATTTAGTCACTTAATGTAAGTCCTTGCATCACCACCCAATTATCAAGGTAGGTGCCACTATATTCCTGTTACACATGATAAAATGAGGTACAGTGATGGCTAATAACTAGTCCATGACATATCAATATATAAGAGAACCAGAATTTATATCTGTTGCCTTTCTAATGGGAAATAATGACTCGTGCAAGCTTTACATAGCCAGGTGTGTGACATATGATCCTACCAAGTTCATGGAGAAACAGAATTTCAGTTGGACTTGAATATACTGAATAATAAGAAAGATACCACAAAATACACTAGAACATAGGTCAGTAAATTATGGGTCCTAGGAAAATACAACCCACTGCTTGTTTTTGCAAATAAGTTTTTACTGGAACACAGTCACGTTCATTTACATGATGCATATGGCTGCTTTCACACTACAATGGCAGAGCTGAGTAGTTGTGATCAATACCTAATAGCCACAAAGATGAAAACATTTAACGTTTGGCTTTTTACAGTAAAAGTTTCGCAACCTCTATTCTACACAGTCATGGAATAATGACAAATGAATAAAGTGAGAAAAAGTTCTGAATATGCTTAGCTCTATTCAGTCAGTTATTCTCCCACACCTAGCACCTGGCTGGTTTGGCTCAGTGGATTGAGCGTCGGCCTGCGAGCTAAGTGTCACTGGTTCGATCTTCCAGTCAGGGCACATCAGAGAAGGAAAACTCTGACTCCAAAAAACCTCCGCTGCCTTGCGGCATACCTCTTCAGGGGAAAGGCTAAGGGAGTAAACCCCGACAGAAAATCCGGAGCCGGAGTCCCTAAGGCGGTTTGACGTTGTAGTCAACACCGGCAACTCCTGCGGCGCACCTGAAGCCAAGCTGTATTGACTCCGTCTTTCCCTTGGAACCTTCAGCTGCGAAGAGAGGGGGGGTCTGCTGCATGGGCAACAGCAGACCCTCCATATCACCCTGCCCAGGCTCTGTAGCTTCAGCTTCACTGGAGAGGACACTCCAGCGTCATCGTAAGATGTCGATTCAACACGGGAGGAGACAGATACCGTGTCACTCCCGAGTCGGACTGCACAGCCATTCTCGGCGGTGCAGACAGACTCTTAAGAAGCTACACCATCGTCTCTCGAGACGGACGGCTGCCGACGAGCACAATGCTCAGCACTTAGTGCACAATTAAAATACTTGTTGAAACTGTTTAATAAAAATAATAGAGCTCTATAAAGAATTTTCAATATAATAATTAATTATTTTAGGATAATTATTCTGACAGTATTGCCTCACATAAATTAGAGGAGAGCATTTGGGGGGCTATAAAATGTTTATAATATCTTAGGAAATGTTTGAAAAGTTTTAGAATAGTTCAGGTAAAGAATAATATGTTACTTTTAGTTTGGTACCAGCATGAAATAAAAGATAGGAATTGATGAAAACAACATTCTGTAGGGGAAAATGGTCACTTTCACTTGCTTAGATGTGAATGATATATTCCTGCGCTTTATGTCTATTTTAAATAAATCCTGTTTTTAGATGATATGACTCTATGTTAGAATTTTATAGAAAATGGCTGCTGATGAAGACTCCTCTTGCTTTTCTGTATATGGCTATTGCCTTAAGAAGCTATTCAGTTCAGAAGCCGGTATATAAGCATCAATGCAAAATTTTCTTTCATTGCTGGCATATAATTGTGCCTGCTTCTTGCTGGTTTAAAAAGTGATGTCATTGATTCAGTTGTCTTTTTGTAAATACTCCAAATAATCGTCCCCTGTTTTTATCAAATTCCATTTCTATTATTTTTTAAAAATATTCTTCCTGAACTTAGACTTGCTGAATCCTCTGTGTTTGAAATCAAATCTCACTGAAGATACATTTACAGTTCATTCTGTTTAAAAGTAACAGTCAAATAGCAGGAAAATATCTTAGAATGGAATGTGTGACTTGCTGTCTCTCTTTCTTTCTGAATTATTTCTCTCCAGGAAAGACAGCAACCGGTAAACAAAATAATAAAAACAGGCTCAAGTTCCTTTTAAGGATTAAGCAGACTTTTTATTTTACTCAATATGTACTTTTCTGTAATTGAATATCACACAGGTACCTGCCATAGCAAATACCTTTTAAAGTTTTTTGAATGCCATTTCTCCAGGGAAAAATACTGAGTCTTATTTTTTGCATTATTGATAGATTTTGAGTCTCCAAGCTCTCCCTGTACAACAGCTCAGGGATTTTATTCTAACATCAGTTCATCTGTTCATCATTTATTAAGTGCAACTTTAGGCACATGTACTATGTGAAATGTAGCATGCAATCTCGTTTTAAGTTTTAAATTCAGGAAGACATATTAAGGAATAACTTATAGTTTTGCCAGGCATATCAGCTCCCCAAGAGCAAGGCCCCTGATGAATTGACAGGCACCCTGGGCAAAGCTGAACAAGGATCACAGAAGGATCAAGTGAGAGATAATATACATGGTTCTAAAGACCCTGAGAGAAATTAGTACTTGGAGAAATTGAACATGAGACCTGGAATTATGGAAAAGACATGTCTGGAATAAAAAATTTAGGTCGAATTATCAAGAATGCTACGATGGTAAAAAAAAAAAAAAAAAAAAAAAAATGGAGTAAAGCAGCAAATGTCCAAGGTGAGGTGGATATAAAAACCAGTGGAGGGCTGGTCAGCAAGGCAGTGGACTAGAAATTTCAGGCCCCCATTCTGTCATGGAAACAGTAAATAAACAACTGCAGATGGACGAATGCAGCTCTGTGAGAGTTCTGGAAACCAATCAAGGAACTGCAGCAACCAAGCAAATGTCCAGTAAAGAAAAATGCATACTTGAAATGGTAGACAATTTTTTTTTTTGTCATTCTTGTCTTATTTCTTTCTTTACCTGGCATGATGAAGTTAGGAGGCAACAGCCCAATTTCCCATTCTTTTCCTCAGGAAAAGAGTGGAAGTTTCTTACAATGTACTGACATCTGTGGAATGTCCAAAACATGGTTTCCAGATAGATGGACTCAGAGCTCACACTGAAATGGTAGCATGGTTTAAATCTCAGGTTGAGAGCTACAGAAGGCATGGGCAGCCACCAAGGCTAATGAAAACTTCAGACTCACTGATGACTGGAGGTCGGGGATTACCAGCCGAGAAATACAATAGGGCATCTGAGGTCTGAGAAGTGGGGGGGGGGGGGGGGGAGACTTAGGGAAATGAAGACACTTAAATACATTTAAACACAGTCACGTACAAAGAAAGATTGGGAAAACGCATGCACATGCAGACATCCAAGGAAAATACATGTCCAGAAGAAGCCTGAGGAGATTGTCAGCCTTTCAAATGGGCCGATTCATGAAGGTTTTCTTCAGAGTAAAATCAGTCTGAAACAACCGGGAGAAGTAGCTATTTGTTCAAAAGCCCAATTTCCAAAAAAACAAACATAAAGCATACAAGAAATAGGACACATGGCACATTCACAGAAACAAAATAAATCTTCAGAAAATGGCCCTGTAGAAATGTAGGCTTGCTTTAAAGCAAATACATAATTTAATCAAAATTGACCAAAGACCGAAACATAAGAGGTAAAAGTATAAAACTCTTAAAAGAGGGAAAACATCATGACATTGAATATGGCAACAATTTCTTGGATATGACACCAAAGGCACAGGCAAAAGAAGAAAAAATAGATAAATTGTACTATATCAAATTTAAAAGCTTTATGCATCGAAGGACACTATTAACAGAATGTAAAGACAACACACAGAATGGGAGAGAATATTTGGAAATCATATATCTGACTAGGGATTAATACCCAGAATATATATATTGTTTTTCATAGCACCTACACTCTATTATACTGCCAGCAACAATTCATGGGGGCTCCAGTTTCTCAACATCTTCTCTAGGACTTGCTCTCTCTCTCTTTCTCTCTCCCTCTCTCTCTCTCTCCTTCCCTCCCTCCCTCTGTGTGTGTGTGTGTGTGTGTGTATGCAAAATATATATATAGGCAAAATATATACAGGTAAAATATATATGTATAGGCTATATATGTATAGGCAAAATGTACATATATATAGGCAATGTGTGTGTGTGTGTGTGTGTGTGTGTGCAAAAGTAGGTTTACTGATGGCAATAAAGTCTGTGCAAAAATGTGCTTGAGTGTCGCAAGTAGACTACAAAAATGTGTAAATAATAAAGGCTGACAATTGAGATCACACCTAAGTGCACTGTGCCATTGTTAAATTCGAGTTAATAAAGTTATTGTAATAATCATAACCTGCATGTCTTTTTCCATAGAAACCATTGTAAATCTATTTTAGCCCATCCCTGTATATGCAGAGTAAAATATTATTCTTTCTGGAAAAGGAAGGAAATTCAAACACTTGCTACAACATGAATGAACCTTGAAAACAATATGCTAAATAAAGTGTCAGTCATAAAGGAAAATAGTGCAGGATTCCACTTATATGAGGCACCTAACATAGTCAAGTTCATAGACACATAAAGCAGAGTGAGGGTTACCAGGGACTTTGAAGTGGGGGGAATGGGGAATTATTATATAAAGGGGACAGACTTTCAATTTAGAAATATAAAAAGTTCTGGAGATAGATTGTAATAATGGTTGCACAACAATGTAAATACTCAATGACACTGTGATGCAAAATGATTAACAGAAATTTTATATTCTGTAATATTCACCACAATTTAAAAATATCGCATCAAAAATTCAATAGAAAGGAATATATTATGTAACGGAGAGCTTGGACTGTTAGCGTTTTACATTTGTGGATGTGGATGTCACTAGGAATCATGATAGATGAAAGAAAAAGGAATGTAAGATGGGCAAATGGTGTTGAATAAAAAAGACTGTGAGCAGGAGGCTAGCAAATGTCACCAAGGAGAAGAGGCTGTGATTCTCAAATGAGCAGCACAGAAGACTCGTAGTGGTCTGCAATTGGCGATATAGCTGAAAGAATTTATGATATAAAACGGGTAAAGGAAAAGAGAGTTGCCCACAGGGAGACTATAGAGTGTATCATTTAGAAACCATGTTCATCTAACAACACAGACGTTCCACGTTAGAGTGACATACCCACAATAAAAACCCTGCTTTTGTCTTTCACGTGACATTAACAGGAGTAACTGGAGTGCACGAACGATCATCACAGAATCAGGCTTCCTATTTTTCTCATCTGCCTTCCTTCGAGTTGGAGTGCTTCTCCATTGTGCTCACACTTTCTAAAAACGCACTAGAACTAGAGCCATGACAGTCATTTTCCTGTCAAGATGAAGAAGGAAAGAAGAGCTCAAACTTACTTCCCAGAGGATTCACTACTCCTCAAGAGTTTCAGGGAAGTCCAGTTAATTAATCACTGCTGGTTTACTTGCACTAGCAATCTCTAGGTACAGGGCATGGTCAGGAATATAGTATTTTAATTGAGCACATTGCTGGTCAAGATAATATTGGGCTTCTGTTAGCAAAGACAAAGATAATTGGGTAAGCTATGAGAATTCCCTGTCATGTGTGGGAAATTGGTATATTGGGGTTGGGGGGAGCAATTTAATTTTAGATAAGGAAAGAAAAACAACAGCAAACCCAAAGGTATATAACCATATTTGGGTCCTATTGGGCAAAGTTCATCAAGGCATGTGACAAACTAGTTATAGTTAGTAATGATTATACCACCTATTCAAGTGTTTCTCTATCAGTTTATAACCAGTTTTAACCCTTTGAGTGTCATACATAATTTGAAATTTGGCTGTGCTGACCCTTACCATAAGAAAAATATTTTAAATTTATAATTAAAAAATAAGAGGGTTAGAGGGAAAATGAGTTTAAACAGAATGTAAACCATTTATTGTTTACTAAATATGCAGTAATATGCATAGTAAATTACAATAAATGCCCACATACTCTGTGGTTTATAATGCTTATTATCAATCACTTTTCTCTATAGTATTGTTAAAATTTTAGCCTTGAGTTGATGATTAATGGCTTGTGATTTTTTCTCCCTCTATTTAGCACTCTTTAAATTGTTGTCAACAATCAACAAAATTATTTATATATCAGATTGATCACTTCTTTTTTGCCAAAGCTAATGAATTCATTTTGGAACATTTATAACCTAAATCTGGAGTCATGTTAGTATATAATATAGAAAATGAATAACTTCTATCTCCGGTTTTCCAGGAAAACAAGCCTTTTACTCTTCGTATTTACTCAAAAATTTCATTTTATCTTTAGTTAGTTCCTCTATTTTCCCCCACTGAACCTACGACTTGGTGGTTGAATTACTTCGTTACTATTGCCATAGCAAAAAACCACAGACATGCTTAAATAACTGAGTGTTTTTCTCATAGGTCTAGAAGGTAGAAGTCCAAGATCAAGGTGTCAGCAAGTTTGATTTTTCCTGAGGTCTCTTTTCTTGACTTGTAGTTGGCTATCTTCTCACGTGGCCTTTTCTCTGGTGTCTCTTCCTCTTCTTATAAGGACACCAGTCTTATTGGTTAAGACTCCACTCGTATGGCATCATTTAACCTTAATTATTTTTTTAAAGGCCTTATCTCCAAGTACAGTCACATTGGGGGTTAAGGATTCAATGTATAATTCTGTTCATAACAATGGTGAAAATAAGATTCCATGGAATAAAATGAATAATTGTGGGAGTTTGCTTCATTATTTCAAGTCCTGCATGTAAGGTTTATATCTACCATTTGCTATTTTTATTTTGAAACCAAGTGCTTTTTTTCTAGTTCCTGGCTTTTACCTATAGGTTATCTCTCACACATGCATACAAATATACACAAACATACGCACAAAGTCATCTTAAGAGAAAGAAAAGGTGAGTGAGTTGGGCTGCCTTAGTAAAAAGGATTGAATTAACTTCTATTGTTCATGGAGTATTACACTGTTTCATAAAAGTATATAAATCATTATTGGTATTATGGTAAAATATATACTTTAAGATGATACATTAATTTAAAAAACAGAAAGTTAATTTTATATGTTGCCTTATTCAGAAGTGATAATTTGCTACTAAACTTGATTTAAATTATGATATATCACCTTAATACATGACATTATACTCCATTAAAAAGTACTTATAATGTGAACAACTTGCATATCTTCTAAAGTAACCCAGATTAAACAAAATACTGGTATTACATAAGCCCTGGCTGGTTTGGCTCAGTGGATTGAGCATCGGCCTGCGAGCTAAGTGTCGCTGGTTCGATCTTCCAGTCAGGGCACATCAGAGAAGGAAAACTCTGACTCCAAAAAACCTCCGCTGCCTTGCGGTATACCTCTTCAGGGGAAAGGCTAAGGGAGTAAACCCAGAAAGAAAATCCGGAGCCGGAGTCCCTAAGGCGGTTCGACGTTGTAGTCAACACCGGCAACTCCTGCGGCGCACCTGAAGCCAAGCTGTATTGACTCCGTCTTTCTCTTGGACCCTGCAGCTGCGAAGAGAGGGGGGGTCTGCTGCATGGGCAACAGCAGACCCTCCATATCACCCTGCCCAGGCTCTGTAGCTTCAGCTTCACTGGAGAGGACACTCCAGCGTCATCGCAAGATGTCGATTCAACACGGGAGGAGACAGATACCGTGTCACTCCCGAGTCGGACTGCACAGCCATTCTCGGCGGTGCAGATAGACTCTTAAGAAGCTACACCATCGTCTCTCGAGACGGACGGCTGCCGCCGCCGCCGGTATTACATATATTGAGTTTGCTTAAAAAGTAATTTCACTCACTTTCTTACAATTGGAAGTTAACGAATGTAATTTATATAGTGACTAAGACACCTTAAATAAAATAAACTTATTTTCTTTGGCCAACAATGTTATCTCTTAATGTTTTGAGAGACAAATGGTGTGATAACATAATCTTGAAATTGCTATGCTTGCAAGGAAATAAAACACTTGGCCCATCTCTGTCACAGGTGTAACAAATATTTTCCCACCACCATATGTTATAATCTTTATGCCTATTTTTAAGAAAGCTTTAGTTTCAAGAGATGTCAAGTTAAGGAATCCAGTAGAGGAGTATATTTAGAATAACCAAAAGCAAGGATAAATGTGTAGAATCTGTGAAGGAAACTGTGCCTTATCCAAGAACAACCTAACCTCTGCCTTAAAATTACAGAAACATTACATAGCGGATATAAATTGGGAGGACAGCCGTCTTTTTGCCTTATCTACACCCAGACACTTTTATTAGTATTTATTTGTTATTGAAAGATGATTTTATCACTTATGCTATTATTCTAGACTAGATATAAATCAAATGATGGTTTAGGAGGTAAAGAGAGACATGTCTAATTGAGTTTGTTACTTCAGAGGAGAGAGCCAAGACAGGCTATAGAATTCAGAAGGAGAAACTTGTGTCTTAATGATGAGTAACAATTTTTAGGCTCAAAGAATTAATCTGAAGAAAACATTATAAATATAAACACATTTTGGTTTGTCCTCAAACTAAACATCAGTAACCAGAATTAACCAGAATGATAGATTGCTTAGAAGATTACTTCAGAAGCAGTAATTTTATACCTGCCATTGTAAATTGCCTCCAACTAACTTCTTAATGTTTTAAAATTGATTTGGGCATTTTTCTTAACTGAAGCTGCAGTTCGCTCTGGGTTTGATCAGAGTGCAGATATGGACTAGAGTGTCTGAACTACTATGACTCAAGCTCATCTTGTTTTCCAACCGATATTTGTATGACTTCCTTCTATAATTGTTTTCAGTGAGACTAAATTGAACTCAAAGCCACTAAGAAGAAAAGATAGAAAATGGCATATAGTGGGTACAATAGCCACTCAGAAAATGATAATATTCTTCCATATTGGCAGACCTCTGTGGAGCTATAAATGTCACCTCTAGCAGAGACACTATTAATTATAGTATAACACCAAAGCAAAGTCTCCCCAAATGAAGTTCTATAATAAAAGTGACATGTCCTGAAGTCTCTTTTCTATGCCCATCATTCTCTCATTACCAGCTCTACAATGTCCTCTTCAGAATCACAGAAGCAGCTTCATAGACTCTCTTCTACTTTTGCCAAAATCAAAAATACAGTTAAGATCTTTGAACTGTAACTGATCTTTCTGAAACTCATGTTGAAATATATACACCCTTGTCAGTTGGCCACTCAAACTTTTATTGTTTCAAAGTTACTTTTGTCTTTCATTCTCTTATGTTTCAATTCTTTGCATGCTTTGCATACAAGAAAATCCATAGCAAAATGGAATCACTGAATAATTATAAAGAAAGAGAATATCCTTAATATTGTTGCTCCAATATATATTAGGATAATGACTATTAGAAATTTCAACAAATATGGCACTGCTATTTTGTATAACTGTTTAATCTAGTTATTACACAGTTACCAACTGTGAAATTATAAATAGGTATCTGTGTGTGTTTATAAAAATAGAAAAATCATTAGGAATAAATAGATAATTGGTGGATAGAAAAAACAATATTCCTTTTAATTTTGCACGCATTCTGAATGCAACATCTGTTTCTGAAGATGGTAGGATTCTATTATTCGTTATATACAAAAATAAGAGCTGGCAAAAAAATTCTGTTACTGTTTGTTGTTTTGCTTTAGGTTAGAGCTTTTTTTTTTTTTTTTAACCATCAAAGGCTTAGGTCCCATTTTAGGCATTCTATGTGATTTAAAAACATTTCAAAATAATTTGTTGAACTTGATCAGATAATGAAAAAGCTAGATGATTTGCACTTATAAATCCAAAGTTCATAACAACTGGTTGTACAATGTAAAGAGATACCACCTTAGACCTTACATCTGGGAAGGGTGAGAGATGACCATGGTGCAGTGTTGAAAAATCAGGACACAATGACATTATGACACTACATATATATTTCTCAGTTTA
Organism: Furipterus horrens; assembly: GCF_987537825.1. Lineage (NCBI taxonomy): Eukaryota > Metazoa > Chordata > Mammalia > Chiroptera > Furipteridae > Furipterus > Furipterus horrens. The sequence goes on from NW_028327172.1 coordinate 18,061,426, forward strand.
GCAGGAATAAGTTGTGTGGAAGGGAGTAATAAGAGATAATTTGGGGACAAGTGGAAGCATAAAAATAATAAAGGACACTTTGAAAATATTGAATTCATTAAGGAAAAAGGTATTAATATCTATAGAATGTTCACTTTATGGAGGTAGATGACTTTAGGATTTGAAATTTAAAAGTTAACCCAATGATGATTTAAATATAAACATTTGCTATACTAAATGGTAAGTTTCAGTTTGTTGATAAATTAAGACATAGTGAAATGTGCATTTTTAATTAATGCTGAAAAATAGGGTCTACAATTTAATATGTCTTCATTAAATAGTTTTTAATTTGAATTTAAGTGATCAGCATAGAATTTGAATCACTTTTAGTAAGAATTAAGTACTAATCTAAGACATTAAAATTGCTAATTACTTATGTAATACACTTTCAAAACTCAGGAAGTTTGAATTGTCAGTGCTAATCCAGTCTGATAATGTTACACTTTTATTTTTCTTTATTAGAAAATTGGTTATTGCTATGAAAATGGTCAAAGAACAATATTTTTTAATAATCAGATCTTTTTGAATTTAATAAAAGCAATGTTCACCCCAATGTACTTCACAGTATTATTTACAATAGTCAAGATGTAGAAACAATTTAAATTTCCATCAATGGATGGACAGATGAAGAATAATGTCACACACACACACACACACACACACACGTACACTTACAAACACAATTGAACATTATTCGTCCAGAAGAAAAAGGGAATTTTGTCATTTCTGACAAAATGGATGAAACTTGAGTACCTTATGCTAAGTAAAATAAGCTAAGCAGAGGAAAACAAACAACCATATAATCTCAGTTATATGTGGAACCTAAAACGCAACAGCAACTAAACAACTGAACTCACAGAGAGAACAGATCGGTGGTTGTCAGAGGAAGGGGTGAACGATGGGCGAAGTGAATGAAGGTAGTCAAAAGGTATAAATTCCCATTTACAAAATAAAAGTCATGGGGATGTAATGTACAGCATAATGACTATTGTTAATAACACTGTATTGCATATGTGAAAGTTGTTAGAGAAAATGTTTAAAATTCTCATCACAACAAAAACATCTTTGTAACTAGTAGAATAACTGATATTAACTAGATTTCTTGTGGTGACCATTTTGAGTTATATATAAAAATATCAAATCATGTTGTATACCTGAAACTAATACAATGTTATATGTCAAAGATATTTCAACCAAAAATAAAATAAAATTTAAGCTTCAGACAACCTAAAATTTGAACTTAGGTAAAAATATTTATTTTCATGCCAAATATACAAAAACTTCTCTAAAATGTTATTGTATATTTACTTTGAATGATGAGCATGCAATGCAATGCAAATTTCATATATCATAGAAACATACACTTGGAACCTATATAGTCTTGTTAACATTTGACACCCACCCCAATAAATTTAACTTAAATATATAAAGCAAAAAATTCTGAACATTATTTTTGGTTGATATTTTCAAAATTCATAGACAATGTTATAAGAAAAATTTCTAACAGTAAGAGCATTCACAAGATTGATACAGGCTTCTAAAATATTTTCCACTGAAAATGTTTTTGGCAGAAATCCTTGCTTTGCATCCAATAACATTTGCAAAAAAATTTTCCCTTGCCCCCTCCCGAAATAAAAGCAAGACAAAAACAAAACCTGATATCCCATTCTTCCTACCACTTAGAATGCCCTTTGCACACTTATGGCCAATGAGATGGAAGGGCAACCTTCTGTGAAATATGTTCATTCCTCTCTGTTAAAACAGAGGACATATAAAGAGGGCATATCCCCCGCCCCCATCCTTTTCACTCTCTCTCCCCCAGCCTTTTCCCCTGAGTTTCTCACTGTGTCCTGTCTTTGCATGCAGCTACAGAAGTATGTGTGATTTCTACTCATCCACTAGCCTCTAGGTCAAATATTATATCAAGAATGAAATGTTTATAGAGAGATTGACCAAGTGATCTGATATCTAAGATGTCTTGTCAGATGAAAATAAAATGTAGTGTTAAACTGGATAATACATTGTATACTTAGATTATATAACGTATTGTCTGAATTGATGGACCATTGTTCTTCAGATATACTGTTAATGATAGGTACATCATTCCTAATTTATACAGGATTAAGCAAGTGTTGGATATCCACCTGATATTTTTGTTTTTAATTAAACTATAATTATACTTCAAATATCTTAAGGGACAGCTGTTGCATTCAGAACTTCCCTAAAATTAGAGATTCACTATATTAGTATCTATATATCTATATACGTATCCCAAAAAGATGGCATTTTAACTGAGGAGTTATTATTTCCTATAAGCTGAGCCTTTGTAAAAATAGAGAATGCATTAATATCTCCCTAAATTAAAATCTCTCCAAATAAGTTACTTTCAAGCAGTGGCAGGTTGTCATATGTAACAACTGCTTTAACTACTTCAACAATTCCAGAGAAAAGCGCAAGTTGAAAAACTATAATAAATAGAAAGAGAGGTTCACATTTACCTAATATTACAATATAAACAATGCCATGGCCAGGTGTTTCAGTTGATTGCAGGGCTGTCCCATAAACCAAAAGGTTGTGGCTTTGATTCCCTCAGGGAACATACCTAGGTTGTGGGTTCAATCCCTAGTCAGGGCACATACGGGAGGCAACCAACTGATGTTTCTCTCTCACATAAATGTTTCTTTCTCTATCTCTCTCTCCTCTTTCCTCTCTTTCTTTCTAAAATTAGTTAAGAAAACATACCCTCAAGTGAGCATTTAAAAAAAAACATACATAAACACTTACATAGATACAGAACTAGAAAACAGCAGAAAGTTCTCAGGTCAAGTGGACATTCATCTCAGTTTACCTGAGTTATCTAATATCCTTGCAGCTGTGAATCTTGTAGGGAAAACTTTCACTAAGTTTCCCCACCCTCTGCCCCATTTTATCGTGTGATTAAAAAAAAAAAACCTGATAATTATTTCCCTTTTTTAAAAATTTGGATTTTTAAATTCTGATAATGGCTGACTTACAGAAGTGTATAAAAAGAAAAGAAATGCCACTTTTTTTCCTGTTTATCTTACCAAATTTTAGTTTTAATTGAATTTTATGTTGATTTATAGATTAGATAGCTGGTATATTTGAATTATGCGCAGGTAACTTCTGGCAAAAGCATTTGATTTGAGGGAGATAAGTCTCAGTGTGTTCTTATACCCACAAATGCGGAACTCCACTCAGAGAGGCTTCCTGTACATGAGCCATTCACATCTATAAATCATACCCATCTCCCGAGGTTGTGAAATAATACCATTTGAGAACATAAAAGATACAGGGACCCCATATTGAGTTTTTATTATTTGATTCGTTCTCCCCACCTAACGCAGATTTCATGAAAAATAAAGGATAATATAATATCAACTGGTTATGATAAAAGTCTGAGTGGGAAAAAGCCTGGCTGTATATATGCAGACTCCAATTTCAAGAGCCAGATGCTCATTCTGTAATGTGATTAGGTTTGAGCATAGAGCGATATGAGAAGCCCCACACATTCCCATTTCAGACTATTGCATTTTTTTTTTTTATTAGAAAACAGAATGATTTTGTGCTACGGTATCCCTTAGGTTTTAAGAAACCAGAAACTTACTTAAGGTTTTACATCTATACTTGTGCAATTTATTTTATAGCCTCACTTGTCTTGGGAAAATATGTAACCAAGATATATATATATATATATGTAATTCTGAAGCAATCCCATTTCTTTGTACCTTTTAGGCTTAGAAAATGCTACCTCAATGTTTCCAGTAAGTTTACCAAAACAATATATTATTCAAAACCAGGGTGCATGTGGATTTGATAGATGCACCACAAATTTTATGTATACCATTCAATCAATCACTAATTGACACGAATGCTATAAATAAGCAAGGCTCAGGGAAAAATCCAAAGGTGATACATTATCAACTATTTGCTGTGACACCATCAGATAGAGCAAAATCTCAATTTAGGAGTAAAATGAAATATTAATCTCAAGAAAAGTTTTCTATTCCAGGTTTCTTACAAACTAGCTGTGTGAAATTAAACAGGTAAATTGATCTCTTTGAACATCCTTTTCTTCTGTTGTCTTAATGAGGTTGAATAAAATGTTGCTACCTTCCAAAGATCAGCTATGAAAAATGTTTGTGGAAAGTGTTAAATATGTCCTAAAAATTTTCAACACAAGACACTGTTCTCAATTAAAGAGATTATCATACATTCAGGGAAAAGAGAGACCTCACATTTTTCAAATGTAGGGAATGAATTAGGCTAACTTAAGCAGGAAATAGTAGTATCATGTCAGAATGTACAAATTAAAACTACAATGAGATACCACTTTACACCATTCAGAACGGCCATAATTAACAAATCAACAAACAAGTGCTGGTGAGGATGCGGACAAACGGGAACCCTGGTGCTCTTGGTGGTAATGCAGATTGGTGCAGTCACTGTGGAAAATAGTATGGAATTTCATCAAAAAATTAAAAATGGAACTGCCTTTTAATCCAGCAATTCCATTGCTGGTAATATACCCTAAGAATCCCAAAATGCCAGTTCAAAAGAACCTATGCACCCCTATGTTCATAGCAGCGCTATCTACAATAGCCAAGTGCTGGAAGCAGCCTAGTGTCCATCAGTAAATGAGTGGATCAAAAACTGTGGCACGTTTACACAATAGAATATTAAGTAGCAGAAAGAAAGAAGAAACCCCTACCTTTTGAAACAGTATAGATGAAACTTGAGAGTGTTATGCTAATTTAAATAAGCCTTTTGGTGAAGGCAAAATCCATATGATCTCACTTACAAGAGGAATGTAATGAACAAAATAAACTAATGAGGAAACTAGAACCAGAGACATGGAAACATGGGACAGACTGAGAGCTGCCACAGGGGGTGTGGGAGGGGAATGATGGTAGAAAGAAGGGGAAGGGACTAGTCAAAGAATGTGTACAAATGACCCATGGACAGCGACAATAATGTGGGGATTGATTGTGGGAACAAGGGGTGGGATGAGCAGAGGCAAGCAAAGCGGGAGAATTGGAACAACTGTAATAGAACAATTATAAAAATAAAATAAAGACTCAGTTGCCTGTACACACACACACACACACACACACACACACACTCAAGAATTCGGGTGACAATGTAGGAAAAAAGAAGAAGCAGGTCATTCCAGGAAAGTGGAGTGAATAAAAGTAGAAGACAAAGACATATTCAGTGATTAGAGGAACAAAGAACCTTATCAGGGAAGGTGAGGGAGATAAAGGTGAACTTGATAGAAGATTATCTTTGGGAGGCCTTGAATGTCATTGAAAAGCCAATATTTTGAGAAAATTTTATTCACATTTTGTGGCTTCCAGTCTCTAATATAGACACATAATGTACTTTTTCAGAACTAAGTATTTCTGAAGAATATTAAGTGTGTTTCTAAAAGCTGTTTAAAATAATGTGACCTATTATCTTCACAAGGAAGAACAGCTGGAAGAAATAATTGATTTTATGCTGACTACATCTGAAATTGAACTTTATAGGGATTATTTTTATTATTCTTTAAATGGCACTTTGAGAAAAATAGTCCAATGTTTGAAACTAATGTATCAATAAAAATATTTTGTGATATTCATATATTTCTTACATTTATTTTCAAGGAATTTTCTTAAAATGTCAGTGGCTTTATTCAAGTCAGAAAATGTGATATGATCTCAAATTAATTTTCCCTTACTGACTCTTATGTCCAGTTTTTATAGATTACAAATGTACAGACTATTTTTCAACCATGCAGTTGTTGAAAACCTCACTTTGGAATATGGGAACAAAATAAAGAAAAATCTGTAAGATTTTCAACTCTCGTTACTTATTAAAACTTATTAAAAATAGTAATTGCAATTTGGAATTTAGCTTACAATTTAAATGGTCTCAGAGGCAAGCTAAACTTCTGCTGTTTGCTTCACAAGTAATGATACCAAGAACATTTTGTTGTGGAAGGAAGCAGAAGAGATTGGGAAAAAGGCAGCTAATAAGATGGATTACAAGGTAATATCTTATATACAATGTCCCTTTTTCTGTTCATATTGCATACCATGCTTCTTTATTTGAGCTTTTAATTCTAGTGATAAAATGGGAAAATATGCTGGTAAAGGTGTATATGTCTGTGTGTGTATACATGCATGCATATAAACATAACCTATATAATATAAATATTTTATATTTTATATTTTATCTCTATGTCATATATTTATAAATATATATTTTATATATGTTTGTGATAATTTACAAATAATGCTAATGGATGAGAGTATAGCAGTAGGCTCTGAATTGTCACTTGGACATTCTATTAGTGAAAAAATGGACAGAGTGGACAGATACTCCATACTAGAGGGATCTAATGACAAGCATTAAAAATCTGTATTGTGAAGGAATATTGAAAATAAGCCAAATAAAAGCATAAGGTTAAATCTGCCTATTCATTATGGACCTTCAGTAAGCTAAGGAGTTTGGGTGAAACTACAGATGACATTTCAAGAGAAGGCTGAGCAAGATAGGAAAATTCCAGGCTAATAATAATAATAATAATAATAATAATAATAATGCAGTTAAGGCAGAAGTTCCACCTCCAGAATGGACAATGGAATGAAACAAGAAGGCTGGACTGAAGTTCAATTTTGTTTTACAATACATTAGTTCAACAAGGGGGTTGCAGAGTCATGTTGAGATTCAGTGGACATGTAAGGACAGGGAACTCATCCTGGTATACTGGACATTGGGTCAAAAACAAGGCCAATGTAAGGACAAGTGATATGCCACACATTCTTACTCTGGGTGTGAAGTGGCACAGAAACTTGGTATGGCTCAATGTGTTTATAAAAAAATGTCAGTGAATCTATGGGAGAAGGACTGAGCTAAAATGCCTATCACACAGACAAATTTTAATAAGTACAGCATCTTTAATTCCACCAATTTTAAGTGTAACTCCACATTGTTATTATTCTAGATTCACAAACACATGCAAAAAAATAAAGAACATTATTAATTATTTTCTTTGTGATCTCCCTCTCTCCTTTAAGGACCACCTAATTTCTTCTCTGTTCTGCCCCTGCTGGAAAGCGAGGCAGTGCACAAACATGGAAAGAAATTAGATCTTAGTGTAAGACAAATGTCGGTTTTAACTTTCACCGTTGGGCTCACTAGTGGTGAAAGCCTAAGGAAACTTAACACACAAATAACCAATGTGTTTGGAAATTAATACCTGGCACTGTCTCAGGTTTACAACTAGATCAGTTTATATAAACTAAATTAACCTCCACAGCATTAAAAGGTAGGTGCCATCAACCCTGAGAAAATTCTATCATAAGAAGCATTAAGTAACTTGCCAAAGTTACACAGCGAAAATGCGACAGAGCCGTGATGAAACCCAAACCACCTAAATGTAGAAGACTCTTTTGTTATTATTCTAGCTACTGCTTTTAGACTTGAGTAATCTTGTCTCATGTGCTTATAGACAGGATGAAGGCAGTGATGATTGCTTTGTCAAAATGTTGTTTTGACTAAATTAGATAATGTGAATGAAAACTCCAGGCAGGGAAAGACACTCCAAATAATAAATTCTTCCCCAGGACTTTCTGCCAATAATAAAAATCTCTAAACATAAATGCAAAATTCATCAAGGAATCAGCTATTCAAAGGTACTCTTGAGTACCTTTAAGAGATGTTCTTTTTTGTGAAGAAGGTTAAGCTAGCTTAGCATTCATAAGTTTGGAATACTGTATATCCTCTCCTCTTAGAGCTGAGGGAAAATTAGCATTCAAATCTTGAGAGTGTTTTTAAAAATGACCTTCAAAACACCATGGAATTTTGTTTGAACTGGCCATAGTGTCTGTATCTTACTGTAAATTACATACTTGGTAACATTTTTATATATCCTATTTTCTACTTTAAAGAAATGTTATCTTTCCTGTTCTCATTTGACAAAGACTATTGAAATGTTGAGACAGTTATATTATTTATACTGTAATTATAAAATTGCTCCTTTTGCATCTTTCTTAAATTTTGATATTGTTATTGATTAAGGGTGCACTGCTGTGAATTCCAAGTGCATTTGAACTCTCACTTTATGAAGATATATAATTACTCTACCTTTCTGCTTCTAGCTACCTAACAGCTTACATTGCTCTTGATGATGGCAGGTTTGGGCACATATCTTGTACTTATTCGTAATTTGTTAGATTCATAGTGCGTATGCCTTTGGTTCCTACTTGCAATGATTTCCTCTGTTCCCACTTTGTATTGAGTATACATTTTTTGACATTGACATTTTAAAAATTTATTCTTGACTACATTTCTAATATCTCTGTAGGTCGGAATATTCACCTTTCATCTGTGCCCCACCTCAAAATCACTCTTAACCAAGAATGATAATTAACAATAATAATAATTTTTCCACTTCTTAGCCTTCATTTTTGTGTAAGTTGTGAAATGCCATTTCTGAGGTACCATTTAATTCAATGCTCAGGAAATATACTAAACAATCTGGTGGAAGACTTTCTCATTTACAGTCTAACCCTCTGTACCATTATTTGTAATATCACAAAGTCCCAAGCAGGTAGGCAATAAATTCAAATGTTGCAGCCTCACCCTGGCCGGATAGCTCAATTTGGAGCATGGTCCTGAAAAGCCAAGACTGAGCGTTCAATCCCCGCTCAGGGAACATATAAGAATCAACCATTGAATTCATGAATAGGTGGAACAACAAATAGCTCTCTCTCTTTCTGTCTCACGATAAATTTTTTAAAAAATTTAAATGTTTCTGTCTCCATAAAGCTTCCTGACATAAAAAAAAAATTGTCTTATACTATCATAAAGTAAAACATTTAACGCCCCCTGCTGTTTATAGTCATTTTGTGAAGGTGCTCTCTGGCTCCAGAAAGTATTTACAATAGAAATGAACAACCCACTCTAATGGCCTCGGACCATTTGCTTAGTTTCCCTTTGATAAGTGTCAGACTGCTTTGTCCTTCAAATAAGTCCTCCTCCACATTCTTCCATCAGGTACATCAGTGCTGAAAGACTGTCAGGTGGGTAATGAGAATTCAGCGATGTGAGAAGGCATGTCATGTTTCTGAAAATGATGGAAAGCCATTTCCCACCCCTTTCCCAGGGTGGATGTCTTATTTTCCTGCCATTCTCCCGGCATCACATTAGTCACATGTTGCTTGATCTGGTCAGAGTCAACAAATAAACAATTTTTATCAATTATGTGACAGTTTTATGTTGTCCAAACTTGTCATGAGCCCTACTGGCTTTTCAGCATCTTTTCACAGATACATCCGACGCCCACAGTCCACCACTAAAATTCAAGGAGAGGTGAGGGACTTCTGATGGAAACACTGATGCCTAGAAAAACGGTCTCCCACGTTGTTCCACTGGAATAACTGCTGTTCATTCTTTAGATTTTAACTTAACACAGGGATCGGACCATTCAGGAGGCCGCCCTCTCTGTCTCCCCACAGCCACCCCCACTCTCAAACTGCGCACAGCTGTCATTCATTTCCGCCCCTAAAGTGCTCTGTGTACCCTCCTACCGTAGCACGTCACACAGTTGGAATAACTTGTCTATCTCCCAAACTAAATTGCAACCTCAACGAAAAGCTTTAGTTCTATATGGGAAAAAGAAAGCTGTTGGAGGTCCAAAGGAGTTTTTTTCTGTTGCTGCTGTTTCTGTTTTTGTTTTGGGTTTCTCATTGAGTTGCAGTACTTTAGGCTGTATTTTATTAAAATACGGGCTTCTTCACATTCATTCTATTGGTTTCTGGGAGTGCCTGCCTGCAGTGGTAAACCAGAAATATGTTTCATACCTGGGCTAAGAAAGGTGCGCCTTGATTACTTACTATTTTTAACTTAGTGTTTTTCTTTATCATCTGAGATAATTTATGTAATGCATGTTCCTACGCTTCTATGGAATGCTTCACATCTTCTTCACAAGTTCATTTATATTATTCTCTGATTATTTCTTTGGTTATAACTCTGTGTTCTCATTTCAGATGTGAAATACCCTTTTTTATATCCTTGAAATGAACAAAGAGATTGGAACTGGAGAATTGTGACTTCAATGAAGAACTTCACCAATTAAATAGAAAGCTAATTATTCAATTGTATGATTGATTTTATTGAGATTCTTTCAGATTGATTAGAAAGTTTAGGGATCAATTGCTAATGAGATCTAAAAAACTAAGTATATGAATAACATAAGACAAATATTAAATAAGTGGAATCATAAAGGATATGCATAATCATAATCTGTTATCCCACTCACTTGTAAATGGTTACTTTAATAAATAAAATAAAATAATTAATTGTATAATTTAATAAATTTAATATAAATACTGAATATTCAAAATATATAATAGAACTATATGGAAAGGCTTGAGAGAATAAAAATGAATATGGGGAAGAAATAAAGTGTTGCCCTGGCTTGTATGGCTCAGTGGGTTGAGCACCAGTCTGTGAACCAAACAGTTGCCGGTTTGATTCCCAGTCAGGGCACAGGCCTAGGTTGCGGGCCAGGTCCCCAGTTGACGGTGTGTGAGAGGCAACCACACATTGACGTTTCTCTCCCTCTGTTTCTCCCTTCCTTCCCCTCTCTGTAAAAATGAATAAATATGATTTTTTAATGTTAAATTTTTTAAAGTTAGTTAAGACATTTAGAGATGCCTATAACTTTTTTAAAATATGTAAATATATATTTAAGCAACATATTTAGAAATAAAATTGTTGGTATTATAAAAATACTATATTGCAAAGATTTTAAAATATCTTTGATAAGCATTCAGAGAAGGTGTGTTGAGGTGTGAAGCAGGTTCCAAAATTGGAGGATAAGGGACAACATACATGTCAAAAGACTTTTAAAATAAATGACTATTAAAATAATTAATTTGTGTTTTTTATAACATTATTGGGTTTTAATTTAAAATAGGCATCTATTGTTTATCACAAAATATTTTATATTTTCATGTAAAACATTAATTTTACAGTGTAAGAGTAAGCTGTTATTCAAGTGATGTCTTAGACTTATTACTGAAATGTACCATATGTGTGTGTGTGTGTGTGTGTATAATATTTCATGTAAATGGGATACTAGAAGATAAATAAGAAATAACTCCCCCCCCCCATGGACCTTCTAATCTATTAAGGGTGTATGTGTATGTGTGTTTGAGCATACCTTGTGTTAGTGGAAGAGAATAAGCATGTCAATATCTAACAAAATTAAAAATAGAAAGAAAGCAATAATTCAGATCAGGACAATGTTATAAATTCACAGTAATAAAGAAATACCCTCAGTGCCTTATCTGTGCAAGAATATTTTTCTTCTTTTTCCTCTCATGCCCAGTACAATTGAAGCATGTTTTGCTGTTACCTCTTCTTTACTTATTTAATAAATGTATTGGGGTGATATTGGTGAATAAGATTATATAGGTTTCAAGTGTACATTTCTGTAATACATCATCTGTATATTGCATTGTGTGCCCACCACCCAAAGTCAAATTCTCTTTCATTAGCATATACTTGGCTCCCTTTGCCCTTTGCAGACCACCTGTTCCCTCTGGTAACCACCATATAGTTGTCTGTGTCCGTAAGTTTCAGTTTCAGATCCCACATGTGAGTAAAATCATATGGCTCTTGTCTCCCTTCAAGACTTTCTTTTATCATGAGACCCACTATGCCTCTTCAGGTGAGGCAGAGAGAAGCAAGTCAACCAAAGTAACGTGTGATATTTACAAAAGAAATCAGTGTCATTTGTCAATGGCAAGTAGAAGTGTGCAGTTTTTCAAGTTTAAGGAAGTGTTTTGATTCAAAGACACTTCTTATAAATAGCCCTTTTATTTATTAGAAGGAGGAGGAGGAGATTTGGAGAAATAGAAAGAGGTTAAGGAAAAGGAAAAGGCTAAGGGGAAGAAATTGAAATAAAAGAAACAAAGGCAACGTTTTGGATGCAAATTACATCAAGAGAAAAAGTGTCTCAACAGACTGCCTTCTCAAAAGTACGGTTAGTGGTGTATTTGAACGTCTTCAGTTGTTTACTTATATCCCTGTTTTGATTTTGAATAAAGTCCTTCCACATTACATCCTGTCTCCCTTTCACTGTTAGGTTTCTTAAATTTTCTTTCATTTCTCTTCTAACTCCCCTCATTCTCCCTTCAGTGCCTTCCTCTGCATTTGCCCCCCTGCCTGTTATTTCCCCCATTTTCTCCTCGATGACTCCTCCTTTCCTTCTTCCTACACACCTGCACCAACACTTCCACCAGACAGTGACGCGCGTCTGGACATTGGAATAACAGGGGCACCAGACATATTTCAGACTGCTAAATTATCACTCTGTGAGAGAGTGAGCTTCTTGCCAGAGACCTAGTGCGAGACAATGAGTCACGTGTGACACACCTGTCATGCTCCTTAGACTAAGTGAAGATAATCGTTCTCCAGATGACAGCCTGTTGATAAGTATTCCCAGGTCGAAGATGCAGCTCCAATTCTCATTAACCTGATTAAGCCTGGTGTACGTGACTCAATTTTTTTTTCTTCCTTTAATCCAATTGTCACTATCTATTTGAATATTCATCTTTCCCCCTGTTATTTACTAGGCAGGATGTGTCACACATTGAATGAACACAAGGCATCTTCTTTTATGTTGCTATAATCTTTCCTGGTACATTCTTTCACATGTCAAAAAGCAATAGCACCGTCGACAAGTTTGAGATCTATGAGTATAATTATGACTTACTGGTGTCTAGAATCGTTTGTGCAGAGCAATGTGGAGATTCATAGTGTTCAAACTGCCAGGATGAAGAGCACAGTCTTGACTGATAAAATAAAAATATTCTATACTTTCAAGGGAAGTCTTAGCCATGCCGCAGTGCAATGCTTTTTAAAAGGAGTGACCTACATAGATAGAAGTGCGAGCTCAGTCTTGCAGGCACGCTGCTTTAAAGACTAGTTGCAGAAACTTAGTAACGATGCTCCTTCAGATGTTCAACGTGCAGGTCATTTACAGTTCACCAAAAATGTTCCAGTAATGAAGATCAGGGGATATGGTGCAAGGATTAGAATCTGACTTTTGCGTTCAAGAGAAACTACGACCTTCGTATTGCCACCTGCTTGTTTTGTTTTTTGTTTTATATTTTCACAGAGGCGTCATGTACGCAGAATTCCATTCATTATTATCCTTGGGTTGTGACGCACCGTCATAATTAAGTCGCATATGCACCTTTTTAACTTTATACATTTTGTGCATATTTAATCAAATATTTACCATATATTTATTCACATAACTATTTTAAATAATATATATTGGTGAAATTATTGTGCCTTAAGTTAAAACATTACTAATAATTTGCTTCTGGATCTGAAGATCTCCCTTTTCTTACCCACCTGTTGCCACTAAATGCTAATATGTATCATTGATTTGTTTAGCATTTACTTGTTTTTTAAAATGAACCTTTGTCATACACATATATTTCTTGGTCTTGCTTTTTCCTTAACTTTCTGTAGTCTTATGTGACTTACTTTTTTGCTTTTTTATGTTACATTATGACATGAAAATGCATTCATGTTTTGCATGGAATATTAATTCAATAATATTCACTGCTGTGTAGTAGTCTATTGAAAATATATCACAATTTATCAATTATTTCTCCTTTTAATAGCCATTTGTGCCATTTCCATATTTATTGCTATTATAAACAAAAATGCCTTGGATATTTTATATACATTTCATAGTACATATGCAAATGCCAGAATTTCTTTAAATATATACTTGGAAAGCAGAAAAACAAGATCAAAGGATATTTGAATATTCAAATGCAAAAGATAATGCCAAATTGCTTTTGAATTGCTTGTACCAACCATCACTTTTAGAGAAATCCATATGATCACTAATATTTTGCATTGTCTCACTTGTTTTCTAGTTGAAATGATATAAAATTGTTATTAATAAAGTAAAACATTTCTTCATATGTTCAGTGACCATGAATATGTTCTATTCTATGAATGGCTTGCTGATATCTGTGTGCATTTTCTATTGACTTGTTTATATGAGTCTTATTTATTTGTGCAAGTATTAATCTATATCTTTATCTAGCTATATCTGTATCAGTTATATGAGTCACAACCATCTTTTCCAATTAATGGTTCATCTTTGCATTTTCTTTAATGTACTTTTGATTAATGGAGGTTTTAAGTTTATTTTTAAAATATGTTAACATTTTATTTTGTGATTAGCTATTTTGTATTTTAATAAAGAAATCTTACAAGAATATAATAATGTTATTTTAAAAATAACTGTTCCTATATTTTCATCAAGGTCATTAAAGCAATTCAATAGAGAAAGAAAGTCTTTTCAACAATAGTGTTGAGACAAAGTCATTTAAAGAAAACACCTTGTCTCTATTTGATAGTATAGGACATAATTAATTTGAGATGTACCATAGACCTAAACATAAAAGTTAAAGCTATATGTCTTCTGGGAAAAAGCAGGGTAGCATTTCCACTATGTGGTATTAAGTAAGAATTTCTTAGAACATGAAAAACATTAACTCTAGAAGAAAAACAATGTTAAAATGATAATGATTAAATAATAATAATGAAAATAAAATGTTTAAATAAAGACATAAAGAATCAATTTTCTGATTTGCCAGTCTGTAGTTTTCCAAGTGGCACACCAAACAGCTAAGCAATTGGCAATAGCCCAAGATTCATTTAAAATATAACAGGGCTAGAGCTATGACCTTGAATTCTGACCATTGAGCAAAGCAACATCGTCTATGTTAGTTCTGCATAGCTGCTGCTAAGTTAGAACAAGTGCAACATCCTTATAGATTTCAGTTTAGATGAACCATTTGTGAAATAGGCTCATGCATACAGAAGAACCTCTCTGAATCTAGAGCCCTGTTGAGCCAGGAGATTTGCTTCAGGTAGAAGAAAGGAAGGAAGGAAGGAAGGAAGGAAAGGAGGGAAGAAGTTAGTTTCCTGAAGAGCAATGCTATGACTTTTTCATATGAAGGCAAGATGCTTAAGGGGCAAAATCAACTAGGCTCCCGAATATGCCATTTTCATTTTATAAGCAAGTTTTGGTGGGTGCTTCTCATCTTGAGTTAAGTCACACCAAAACGGGACCATCAAGCTAAAGAGGCATGAGACCTCTTGGGTCAGGCAATTATATCAATAAGGGCACAGTAGCCATCTAATAACTGTTTTTCCAAAAGGGATGTACCTCATAGCAGGCTCAAGGAGGTGGTAAGTCAAAAGCCAAAAAGAGGCCTCAAGGTGGAGGCTGACACCTTTTGCTAGAGGCTCCACTCAACAAAAAGAAAAAATGTAGGTTTAAGACAGCTGTCCAGATTGTTGTATAAAATGAACCTTAGGGTTGTGTGTTTTCAAATGTAAACAGCGCGCCACAGCCTGGTAAACAGTTTTCAGTGAAACCTTTGGTTTTGTCTCCATTCAACGGCTGCTGACTAGCAGTTGGCCAATGTAAGTAGAATGCCCAAATAAGACATACAATGGGGGAAAACATATAAATAGAAAATAGAATAGAAAAACAATAAAATAATAATATGTATCAGATTCAAAAAGAGAGAGAGAGAGAGATACTGTCTCCAAATAAAGTTCTGACTCTCCTCTTTGGTAATGTCATCAGATGAAGAGAAAACAGTTTTCCCTGAATATCAGAGGATCTGAGAGCTATAAATCTATTCACATAGTCCCAAGAAATTTTACTTGGTAAGTGGCCCCCTAAATTTTGTCAGGGTTTATCAACCACTCCTACTAATGGACATATGGTAACACTGCAATCAGGGCTTCAGTAACTGAGGCTTCTGACCTGCCAACTAACAGGGCATCATCTATATACTGAAAACTGCAAAACAGAATGTAGAAGCGTTCCTACTAAATCCTGACCCAGCCACAGGTGGCAAAGGGCAGGAGTTACATACCCCTGGGAAAGTATTGCAAATGTATGTTAGAGTTCTTGTTTGCCTTTAGGGTTCAAAAACATAAAGTGTTGGTAATGTCTAAGATGACATGTTACATATGATCCATCTGTTAGTAACAATCACAATATCTGCAACAACTGGGACTATGTAAGCAATAACTGAATTCAATTGTTTAACTTCCACAAAATTTCAGCTCTCAGTTTTACAACTGACCATAAGCAGGATTATTGTATTGAGATATTACATTTATTATTCTCTGGGATCCATTGCTCTTCATCAATGTAGTGATTTCCAAAGGGAAATCTTTTCCTCAGATACTATATTGCTTCCTGTTCACTGCTAGCATGAGGACAAGAAGATGGGCTGAGCAAACCAACCCCCCTGACTTTAGAGGCATTTGTAGTGTAAGCTTGTAAAGCATCAATACAAAGAGTACTTGAGCAGTGGAACCACAAATAATATTAAATAGACCTATTTGACGATGGGTCATTTTATCAGCCCTGTAAACCCAATCTAGAATAGCATAAACCTGCCGACAAGTCAATGCTTCACTTATGGTTTCCAAAGGATTTTTGTTTGCTGTTTGCTTATTTGTTTGTTTGTATCTAAGGGAAATCTCTATGAGAGGGCCATTATAGCATCCCAGACCTACTGCACAAACCAATGTGACTGCATCCAGGACCCACTGCACAAACCAACATTATAGCATCCAGGACCCAGTAGCACAAATAAACATTATAAGATCCAGGATCCACTGTGCAAACAAACAAAATCTCTGAGATCTTTCAGTTTCATGTCTGATGAATCTTCAGTGGCACGTCAGACTGTAGGTGACAGTCTGCTGTTGCCATTCTTTCTTAACAAGTAGAATTCACCTCTATCCTCTCATCTTCTAAGAAACCAGACAAAGATTTGACAATTGGCCTGATTTATGCTCAAACACACTTGTTAACCATACAACTTGATCAACATGTTGGCTGCCTATTCCAAAGTACTTCCCTCCAATCTCATAAAATACAAGGTCTGGCCAGAAAGTATCAAGCCATGTACTATGAAAAATTGAGACATTTATTGAAGAAGATACAAGATACAGGAAACACTGAACATAAGAAAATGACACTTTAGTACCCTTCAAAGGCAGCAACCCTGGGACCTCACATAGTTCGCCCAGTGTCTCTTCCACTGTTCAAAACGTTCTGCAAACTCCCTGTCGTATATTCCTGAGTCTCATTGACAGTCTGAAATCTCTTCCCTTTCAAAGGTGATTTCACTTGTGGGAAAAGCCAGAAGTCACAGGGTACCAAATCTGGGCAGCAGGAGGGCTGAGTCACCTGGGTGATTTGATGTTTCACAAAAAACTCTGCACAAGATGTGACGCATGAGTGGGCACATTGTGGTGATGAAACTGCCAGTCACCAGTTGCCCATAGCTGCAGCCATTTTCGTCATATTGCATCTCTCAATGATGAAGAACATTGAGGTAGTACTCCTTATTAATTTTTTCGCTTGGAGGGGCATACTCATAATAGACAACACATCCTCAATCAAAAAAAATGCAGTTAACATGGTCTTGATCTTGCTGCGACATTGCTGTGCCTTCTTCGGGAGTGGAGAACCAGGCAACTTCAATTGCAACAACTAGCGCTTTGTTTCTGGCTCATAACTGTAGACCCATGATTCATCTCAGTTATGACTTTCTTGAGGAAATAGGGTTCATTGGTAGGGGGTTGAGTCAAGTCATTAGCAACTGCAGCATGATGTTCCTTCTGCTCTGGTAGCAGAAGCCATAGAACAAATTTTGCCGTCACACATTTCATGCCAAGATCCTGTGTCCAAAATCTCAGACACAGTAGTTTTTGGAATCTCCCGATCAACTTCTAGTTCTCTCACTGTCAGTCACTGATCTTTTGATCGTCCTGTGCACATTCAGCATTTTCAGGTGCGTTGCTTGTTGTAGACCTTCCAGAAAGAACATGGATCACTTTCAACAGATTCTTGACCATCTTTGAAGCATTTGTGCCACATTGTTATCTGTGCTGCACTCATTGCACCATCCCCAAAAGCCTTCTGAAACATCCGAATAGTTTCCACTGAGGAACATTCAAGCTTAATTCAAAATTTGATGTAGATTCATTTCTCTACACACTCAGTCACTTAGAATACGACAACCACACAGTACACATGCTCACTCAATGGCATCTACCACCCCCACTGACTAGTACAGTGAAGTCATCATTGTTCACACATGTGCATTCCAGTCCACTCTCCTTGGATGCCAGGTTACATTGATGTCATGTATACTGTTCTTATATTAACAATGGCTAGATGTTTTCTGCACAGACCTCATAGTCTTCGTTCCTTTTCCAGCAACCCATGCCTTTCCAATATCTACCCCTTGTTACCAAGCTACCAAAAACTACAAAGTTTTTGAGATTTGACCTTACTTCCAAGGTAACCATTAAGTTTGTCACAGATTCATAGGTGCCAAAAGAAAACACAAGACTCCTGGGTCAAGGAAAAAGAATAGATAATTATATATTTACAGTAATTACAGGTGCCAGAGTATTAGCATTTGTGTCATTATCCTGAGCCCCAATTCTCACAAGGTGATAAAAAGAGTCAGGTGACACTGTACATGTCCTGAGGTGCACAAGAGAAAAGGAATCCTTGGCTTAGGGAACCTGAATCTCAAATAACAGACAGTTCTGGGGGTAAGAATTTACTCGTTATACTGGACAGTAATCAAACTCACCCTTCACTCCAGAGGTAGGCTCTATTTCCATTTTCTGAGGCTGTTCTAGATGCATCATGAACAAGATAGTGCAGAACAAAGGTAGTCAGTACTTCTGCTCACAAAACAGGGCAAAATGTGAGAGTCCCATGGAGAACTGTCACCCTACAAGTGTCACCCAAAACTGCCTTATGTTAAAAAGTTAACATTTACTTAATACCTAGCAAAACTACTCCTAGGAAATGAAAATGTGTCTACAAAAGGCTTAAATCAAAATGGTCATTCATCATTAATCAAATAACTAAATTGTACATTGACAGGGGAATGGATAAACAGACTATGGTACGGTCATACAATAGAGTACTACACAGCAGTGTGTGAATTTTAAAAATAGTCTTCTGAGTCTAAGAAGCATGGATGAGTGTATACTATTGAATTTATATGTATTTGTAGAACATATAAAACTAATCCCTGGTGATAGAATAAAGTCTGTGGTTATTAGGAGGTTGTTAGAGGGGGAGCATGAAGGAACATACATAATGATAATTGTACACATAACAAAACTAAATTTTAGAGTTTTATTATGAACGGATGATATGTCCATGAAGAATTTGTAACTTAACAGTGGCTTGTGCTTCTCCCCCTGAGACTAACTGTCTAATACTTAATTTCATATAACTGCTGCTCCTTGATTTCTGTGAAGTGTAGGATTCAGGATAAGGAGACTTGGTCAAGATCTTCAATTTACAGTTGAGAAAATAGAGATATCAAGCATATAATTAAGAGACAGAATAGAATTTGACCTCAGACTTTAGAATTCAAGTTTATACTCTTATTATACATACTGCATTGATAATTACATATATATATATATATACACACATATATATTATGACTCACATTATTTTTCTCTCTCTTTAAAATGTCATATTTATATGTAATTGGTAATATCAAAGCAACAAGCAGGGGAAAAATTTCCAATATTTTTGATACGTTTAACATGATAATGAATTTAGTCTTTTCTCTATATTAACTATTTCATCATCTAGTTTATTAGAAAGAAGCTTTATCTTTAACAATCAGGAAAAACTCTGTTGTACCTTGTGATAGAACTGTCATTTTACTTTATAGTAGAGAGCTAAGCTATTAATTTATTAATAACCTCCTCTTTGGTAAACACTAATCCCATTCAATAGCTTACTAAGTTGTTTCAAAATTATGCATATGTGAATTTTATTATCCATAATTTTCATATAAAATCTAGATATTCAAAAGAGTACTACAAGCATGTAGGGTAGGTTTTATCACAATTCTTTTATTCTAAGGCCATTTTGGGGGTACTTTACTGTATTTTGTATTCCTCTCCCATATTTTTTCTTCTAAGAAAAGAAAAAAAAAATTTCAGCAATTTCATATCATCCAGGAATATAGCCAGGGTTAAAATGAATGTACAAATTCACAAGATCATGTACCTATAGCTTGTTCAAAATGCTGAGATCATGTTATAATGTAATCAAAATAATCATTGTCATGTAGAATAGACAAAAGGCTATTACTTTTAAGGACCTGGCTATTTACTGAGTGCCTTCTATTTGTGTAAGTTTCTCTAAACATAACTGTTTTGATACACATGGAAAATCTATTTAGCATTAGGTATTATGCAGCATAATTTACACATTTTATCTCAAAATTCTCATAGCAATTTATACATAAAGCATATTTTATATCCTACTCTATATATGCTTTCTATGTGCTCAAGAGTTTAAGTAACCTCCTCACAGCTGGTAAGTCAAAGGCTATTAGGCATTGTAATCCACCTAATGACTATCAACAAAGAAGAGAGTCCATTTTTCCAAGGTCACAAAAAGTGCGAGGCATGTGAGTAATAGCTTTGCTTTAGTTGATTATCAGCAACTGGCCTTGATTTTGCTTAACTTTTATAAACTGGAGCCCTATTCATTCTGAAATGTGCTTTCTCCTAAGCGCCTTCTAGATATCAATAATGTCGTGGTTTAACAATGGGGGTAAAGCTTAATAATTATCATTATCATTCTACTAGTTTTACCATCTATTACTTTTTGTGCAAGAAAATCAGCATTAAGTAGGATATTTGACATAATTTTTATGCTAATATTCTATTCCTATGTGTTCCTTTAATTGCTTAACTGGTATATGTTTCAATGTTTGGATCTGATATTTTATTTACTGAGGTTGATTGCTTAGTTTGTTAACAGATAAATATTGGCAGATGTCTCAGGAAGCTAATGAGGGAAGGCATTTCTGAAGTTTGTAGCAAGTCTTAGCTATCTTACAGAAATAAGAAAAGTGAACACAATATATCTTTCTTACTATAAGTGGAAACACTTTATTTTTAAATAACTACTTTCTTTAAAAATTACTACTGGAAGGAAAAAAGAGAGGTAGTCTAAAATCACTAACAAAACCTTTGCAATATTTTAAACAATTCAAAGTAAAAATACCTCAAATGTCAACATTAACACAAATTTGCAGTAACTTTGAAAGTCATACATTTTCATTATAGAATAATTAAAAATAAATAAGTTCAAAAAGATGGGTAAAATAACTATAGTTATTGTATTCAAGGCCAAACAAAGTATGTATTTTATTGTAATTACTTTTGGCCTTTTTTCTTAAGGTAGATAAGAATATTTTCATCAAAAATGGAAATGATGATCTCTTGATATGTAAAAAATAATATCTCTTATCTATGTTTAAATAAATAATAAATTGTATATACATTAAATTTGAATTTTAAACATTTTGTATTCTTACAAAGCATGGCTCTATACTCAGATTTTATTTATATTGAAATAAGTATATTTGTATCACTGAAAAAAACTGTGAGTTACAAATGAATGTTGATTCTCAAAGTCTAGGTTCTAAGACAACCTGTATGTATATTCCAAAATGCACTATAGCTCTAGACAGATAAGAAAGAGAAAAAAAAAAAACTGCTGATTTCCCCAAAGGTAGGTGAGAGACAAGTTATCATACACTTGTTCCCTGAGACTCCTAAAGTGGGCAATAACAGTGTCATGGTGTGCTGATGCTAAGAAAAGAAAGAGAAGAAAACAGCTTCAGCAAGCATCTGAAATTGGTTGGTAATGGGCTGTATAATTTTTCCCTGTGCAGCCCCGCCAGCACAATCTAAAGCTGCCTTTTTGCATTGTGCATTTCATGTAAGACAGTCCAGAGTGTCACAGTGAGGTGTTCCTGATGCCAGGACTCCATCATCAGGGATGACAGCACTCTTTGCTGGCCTGTGGGTGACCCCCAATGTAAATTATATGACCTGAGTGTGAAATTGAGTTTGTCTATAAACTTCTTTGAAATGAATGGACTTAACAACATTCCTGATATAATGTTTATAGATGAAGTGATCCATCCAACCAATACTTATTGAATTTCTATGTTCAAGGCAGGGTGCTGATTTCGCAAGATGTAAAGATGAACAAGAAAAATGTACCCTTTTGTCATATTGAGACTGAATAAACTGGATAGAGTCAAATGCAGATAAACAAACAAATAGACAAAGCAAACATCTAGGAGCAGATCTTCCTAGATGTCTAGTCAGTTCATGGTTCTTATCATGATGGACCAATAGCATCATCTGATACAACTGATCACCTCTTCTAGTTTGGTATTTTTTCTTTCCTTGGCATGTGGGGCAGCATTGTCTTTTGGTTTTCCTCTTACCTAGTGACTGCTTATTCTCAGTATACTTTGTTCTTTCCCCCAGATCTTAGTGTTTGGTATCTTGTCCATCTTTACTCACTCTCCTGGTCACATAATTCACTATCACCTATTAAATTATCCTTAATGTGCTGGAAATCCCTTGATTATATATCTCAGCTCTCTCCTAAACTTCAGTCATATATCAAAGTGCTTGCTTGATTTTTCCACTAAGATAACAAATAGGCATTTCAAACTTAACTCATTTAAATTTTAGCTCTTAGTATTTCCCCCCTTCAAAACCCATTTCAAAGTTAAATGATGGCCACACAACCCTACTGTGTTGTTTTTCTCTTTACCATATACTTTGATATTCCAAGAACATAATATGTCCTATTGAGGTATCTTATGTTGGTTGTCCCTTTATCTTTAATAGTTTACATTTTCCTGATTATTTCTTGCCTAATCCCCCCTCCCCTGCGCCTATTTTAAGTCTGTATTTGAATGCTACCTTATTAGCGAGAGCTTTCCGACTTTCCACCCTCCAGCTTCCACCCGCCCTAATCAACACACTTTACATCCTAATGCTATTTTTCATGCTACATTTTGTCTATGGCAGTTTTCCCTTAGCAGTATATTATATAATGTATTTATTATGTTTATTATATATTATCAACCTTGTCTGTTCTGTAAGCTCTAGTATGATCATTGTTCCTATTTATTTTGTTTGGTAATATATAGTGGACCCTAGAACACTCCCTATCAAAGAACTGTTCAAAAATATTTCTTGTACAAATTAATGTAGTTAAGACCCAGAATCATATTGCAGATCACACGTTGATGTTCTATTTTTGCAAATGGCAAAAGGCATCTGTTAATGTATCAGGCATTTTTGTTCGTTTATGTGTGTGTCTGGAAAAAGAAGGAAGGGTAGATGTTGAGGGGTAGTGGTTAAAAATGCTGGTATGGATTTCATATAGTTTCGGCTGGTATGAAGGGATGACTTTGGCTCTTACTACTTCCGTAAAAAGCTCTTCTCCCATTAGAAAGCTATGCTCTTTTTTGCATTCATTCTGACTCAAGCTTTCTATGTGGTTGTCCTTGCCCTGTCATGGCTTATGTTCTACAGACACTCAAGACCTGGCAGGTTCAAATTGGACTCAGGCAGCTGGAAGAAAAGATGCAGAACTGAAGAAATATCTGACATGCCTTGATTCTGGGTACTGGGACATACAACATCACGCCTGCTCGCTCTCACCTGAGGTGGGGGGGTCTCACCCTCCCTATATACTATGCATAGACAAAGCTGGCTGCTTGCCAAAATATGACATCATTGGTTACATAACAGGGAGTGCTCAGCACATGTGAGTCTAATTATTATCTCTAAGCTGCTCATGCCCGGACACCTGGGTGAGGGAGCCTGACTGACTCCATTTTACCCACAGCTTATCAAAATTATATCTTTGACTTTTTCTACTTATCAGCTTGGAAATTGAATATGTTAACAGAAATTTACAGAAAGTTAAGAATGTCATTCTGTTTCCATTTAATAAGAAACATCTTTTCTTATATCATAGGTTGATATCCAACCATGACTCTTTGTCAGAGCTCCTGAGAGTATGACCTCTTTTTTCTTTTTCTCAAATTGAAAATAGGATGTTAAGTATATTCTCATAGCAGGGTATTTTAAGGTGCCTTAATATTGTTCAGAATCAGCAAAAAAGAAAAACAAATTCAGAACTGTAATGCCATCTGTGTGTTCTTTAGCCAGCCTCTATGTGCCACATGGGAACATGGCTCAGCAAAGTCACTTGATACATTGCTATGGTCAGGTTCATAGCTAATGGCTTTGGGTTTCTGCTCTCACTTCATCTGTGTGTAATAAGCCCCATTTTGCCAACTGATGAGTGACTTAATAGAAGAGGGAAGAAGAAGTGGCAGCTTAACAAAATCAAGGAGCTACCTACAGAGAAAAGAGGCACTTTCTTTTTAAGTCTAATTTGGGTTCTATATAAAAAATTGAGTTAGAATCTTTTCTCATGGCTCTCAGCTCAAGAAAGAAATAAATGCCAAGTAGCAACAATCCTCCTTAGTTTTTCCTTTTTTTTACATTGAAGAGGTAAAAATTACCCAATTTGTACATCTATTACAAGTTGCTTTAGTAATTCCCAGAGAAGTAAGCTCTATTTTTCTTTCCTTACACTGCTGCATAATATCTCAAAGCAGTATAGATGGATCAAATGAAGATCTTTGATAAAGGGACCTATTTATAGAACTAGTTTTAAGATGCTTAAAAGTATACATATGGCATGAACTTTTTTGCAGACTAATTAGAATTATTTGGCTGAAAGAAAACTAATATTTCATGCAAAGGGGAGAAAATATCACTTCTTTATCTAACCCATCACAAAATTTAGGTATAGATAGCCCAATTACATATATGGAGAATGAGCAAATGAGCTTGGGATATATATGCAGATAGCATATTTTTACTCACTTCCTAATATCAAAAGAGATCATGTTGCACAGTAAAGTAGCATAAACTTTGGGATCAGAACAAGAAGGATTTACATCACTATTCTCCAATTTATTCACTAAGAAACATTGGGTAAAATATTGAATATCTCTGAGTCTCATCAATATAATTAAAGTAACAATTTTTATTCATTTAATATGGCACATAAATATAATAACAATAGCACAAATAATTAAATAATAATATATTTCAGGCACTCTATAAATGCTTCTCATGTATGAATGTATGGATATTCCAACAACTCTATGATTATAGTGTTATTACCATTTTCATTTTATAGAGTATTGCCTCATCATGAAATTAAATAAATCACATAAAACAATCGATCCCTGGCTGGTTTGGTTCAGTGGATTGAGTGCTGGTCTGCAAACCAAAAGGTTGCTGGTTCAGTTCTTAGTAAGGGCACATGTCTGGGTTGTGGGCCAGTTACTCAGGTTGGGATCATGTGAGAGGAAACTGACAATGTATCTCTTACACATTGGTGTTTCTCTTCCTCCCTTTCTCCCTATCTTCCCCTCACTCTTTAAAATAAATAAATAAAAATAAAACGCATGATAAAGTTCCTGATATAGATTGTACAGTAAGTTTAAATTGTCATTATATTCATTATCATAATTATTACTCAAAATTTATCCATATTATTTATTATGCCCTGAATAATTTTCTTTCATTTATAAAATCTCACACTTATATCTGACCATGAGCACTAGAGCAGAAAATTGCAGGTTTGGAAAGGAATTCTTCATTTACATCAAAGTTTCTGTTGTAAGAAGTACAAAACTTATTATTAAATAAATCTTTGTTTAAACTAGAAAGCTCCTTTTATGATTTTTGAATCTGTAGGGCTTATTTTGTAAACAAGATGTGAAGCAAGATGCCTACTGATGTTTTATTTTTATACACAAACATTCACACACACACACATGCACAAACACACTTGTTTTGCTTTCTATTTCAAATTACAGTCATTTCTTGATATGTATAGTGGTTCTAAGTGAAAATTCATAGAGTCGCATTTTTATGATATATGCATTTTTCATACAGCTTCAGCAAAAGAGTTACATAAAATCATGTGTAAGAAACTAATGAAGTGAGTGTTCAGTCATACAATGTCTGAGAAAGTTATCAATCAAAGATCCTCTTTGAAATAGTTATTAGAATATTTCCTAAAGCAGGAAGAAACACAAAGCAAGAGAGGGGAATAAGAAATTAGAAGACATGGTGAAGAAACCAATTAGTAAAGCTTAATGAAAATATAATAGAAAGGAAATATTTAGTCTATATTGAAGATAATTTTACAAGCAAAGACTTTATGTCTAATACAATGCATCAGGACATGGTTAGTCATGACTTTAATGTTTCTATTGTGTGATACATGATTTTATTTACTCAATCCAAGAAACAATGTATGTGTCTCATAAATAATGTCTTATTAATAATATAATAGTATATTAATGTATTTTTGCAATATAGATCAGTGTAAGTTTATTTTACAAAGAAAGTCATCAGGCAGACTAGCTTTTTTTGAATTTTTTATAATTCCCTGCCCTTTGTGAGGGGAACTCCTCCTTCCAATACCATTTATAGCAATATTTTGTTGTCAGAAATAAAATCCTGCTATAAAACTAACAAGCTATCACTTACTAATCTTTTAAAGTTTTGTTTGTCTTTCTTGGGTCTATGCTGGGCTTGTTAGTCACCTCAGTGCCTATGACTGGTATAAACCTCAAGGATTTTATGCACTCTAGTAGCTGTTTATATTATTTTCATGAACTTCTCTTGAACTATGAAGACAGATGAGTATGATTGATGAAAGGCCATTGTCTTTCCTGAGCCACAGGCAAATATTCAAGGGCTGTTTGATTTTGTTTTCTATAATCAGTTCTTAAATGTCTATCTATTTCCCTCAAGGTATCTGAAATAAAATCTGTCCACTATTTAATAGTGACTGAAGTATCTTGTACAGCTTTCTCTGTTCATTTACTCTAATCAGGGTATTAGAATTCTAAAGGCCCTATAAAACTCAAATAGCTATTTTTGAGTTCTTCTAAGTCTTTCTTTGTGCTATAATGAAGTATGTTAGGTATTACTAAGCTGAACAGATGAAAGTCTAGGAAAATTGTCAGCCTCGCATTTCCTTAGATAGCCCTCTTATATCATCATCAGTAAGATCAATGCATTGTTTTATATTCATAAAACTAATATTTATATTTTTATCATGTAACAGCATTCATTGATATTAACATTTTAAAGTTTTATTATATTTAATATAATTACTTTAAAGGATTAAAAATAATTCCTAGACCTCCATTCAAAAAGTAAATAAAAGTATAATACTGTTTTGGTGTATGCTTACATAAATAATTTATAATTTATTAATTATCAACCAGTGGATGGCGTTAATGATTGAGTTGAATAAACTTTATATGTTAAAAATATGTATAAATAACACATCCACAATTAGAAGAAATATAAAATTAGAAATTTTATATTTCTAATTGATCAAAATTGATCATTATTTCTCAACAATTTTGGGTTTTATGCTGTATAATAGGTTAAAGAATAAAATTCACTGGAAGAATTCTGAAATACAATTTTAAACAAATTCCAGCCAAACATCTCTGGTTGGAGCCAACTAAGCAAGGCTGAAGTAACTGACTGGAACTCTCAAGGGGCTGCCTTTGGCAATGGTGACTTTGTGTGTTTCCTCACTCTCTACTTCAGGAATCAACAACTCTATGGAAATTAGAACTACAATAAATTTGGTTTATTCTATTGACAAGAAGTTAATTTACCTTATGGTTAGGATTTATTGGAGTTAAAAGCAATTAAGCTATGTGATCTCTTAGATTTGAAATTAAAAATAAAAGGTGAATGGAGGCCCACACTTGAGTATCTTGAATGCTGAAAGCATGGGGGTTACAGATCCAGCTAGAATGGAAGAGATAGTCAGGTAACAGAAGGAAGAATTGTTAGGAGCTGTTTTAAAATTTTTCTGGTGTTATTTGTAATAGATAAACTTCTGGGATTTATTTGTCTATGGCATACTATTCAAAGGAATAGTATGAAGTTTCCTTAAGTATCCAAGCATAGTGATAAGATGATAGAATTATAGAAAATGACTGAGTTAACCAACATTTTACAAATTAGTTAGGAAAACTAAGAAATAATACATGCCTAAGAAACACAGAGTGGATTGAAACTATAGGTGCAGTCACAAAGCTGATACCCTCCTAGTAAGATGGTAATAGTTTTTACTTTCAACAATGCAAAAGCAATCAGAAGAGAGAGCAGTCAATGAGGGATGAAGTTTTCAGGGAAGATTTTGAGGAATACTATTGGGCAAGGAAAAATTAGTAGGAGATAAAAAGAGACCATGCCAAGCAAAATTTTTTGTCTGTTTGTTTGCTTGTTTTATTAATTTAGTGCTTATATCATTGGGTGGAGAAAAAAAATGATATATAATTATCCCTGTTATTAACATGAGATTGACTTTCAGGTGAGTATTATAAAAATAGTACCATAACTCATAAGCACCTGTCATTATAAACAGAGTAGATAACTAGCATCTGTAACAAAATGATAAAACATTATGTTTGTAAAAGTCCAGTATAACTTCCAACCAAGATGGAGGCCTAGACAGACATGATGCCTAGAACTAAGAAGGAATACAACTACCTAAAAGGTAGAGACAACCAGAAGTTCCAAAATATCAAGCTGCATGGAAGTACAACAAACAAAAATATAAAGAAAAAATACTCATCCAGACAGGTAGGAGGAGTGGACCCAGGGTGTGGTGGTGGCAGCAGCAGCAGCAGCAGCAGCAGGCTGATGGAAAGCACAGTAACACATTTTGGAAAGTTGGGAGGGATACCTGGGGAGTGTTCCCAGCTCCTGACCACACCACGCAGCTCATGGTCCCAGCACTGGGAAAAGTCAAGTCTCATTGCTTCTGACTGTGAAGACCAGTGGGGGTTGGGGTGGAGGCAGAAACTGCCGGTCTCTCAGCAGAGTATGCTTGTTTGAAGGGCCCTCATGGTCCTGGAACATCCACAGACCCACCCACTCTGTGAACAACAACCAGGGCAACAGTTAGAGAGGCACAGGTCCCATAAGAAAGTGGGAGAAGTGCCTGGAAGGGGGGTGAGTGCTGAGAAGGTAACATTGTTCCCTCTCAGACCCCTACCCCACATACAGCACCACAACGTGGTGAAACTGATGAATACTTAAAGCTCCGCCCCTTACAACATAACAGGTGTGACAGCTCTACCTGAGCCGCAGAGGCAAACAAACACAGGAGCCTATCAAGTTGAGGAGACAGAAAAGTATGGCCCAAAAGGGGGAATGGATCAAGATTCCAATCGGAGAACTAAGCAACGAAGAGATAGCCAACCTAAGAGATGCAGAATTCAAAGCACTGGTGATAAAGATGCTCACAGACTTGACAGATATCCTTAAGTATGGCAAACACATAAGGGAAGAAGTGAAAGCTATGCTAAATGAAATAAAGGAAAATCCACACAAAACCAATGGTGAAGGGAATGAAACTGGGGTTCAAGTCAATGATCTGGAACATAAGGAATAATAAAACGGTCGACCAGTGCAGAATGAGGAAACAAGAATTGAAGAAAATGAGGAGAGGTTTAGGAACCTCTGGGACAACTTTAAATGTGCAAACATCTGAACCATAGGGGTGCCAGAAGGAGAAGAGTTAGAGCAAGAAATTGAAAACTTATGTGAGAAAATAATGAAGGAAAACTCCCCAAATTTGGGAAAGGAAATAGACATACAAGTCCAGGAAGCACAGAGAGTCCCAAACAAGCTAGACCCAAAAGGGACCACACAAGACACATCACAATTAAAATGTCAAAGGTTAAAGGTAAAGAGGGAATCTTAAAAGCAGGGAGTTACCTATAAAGGGGTGCCTATATGACACTCAGCTGATTTCTCAAAATAAACTTTGCAGGCAAGAAGGGACTGGCAAGAAATATTCAAAATGATGAAAAGCAAAGACTTACAATGAAGACTACTCTATCCAGCAAAGCTATCATTTAGAATGGAAGGGCAGATAAAGTGCTTCCCAGACAAGGTAAAGCTTAAGGAACTCATCATCAACAAACTATCATTATATAAAATCTCAAAGGGACTTAATTAAGAAAAAGAAGACCAAAATTATGAACATTAAAATGACAAGAAATTCACAACTATCAACAACTGAATCAAAAAAATAAAAACAAAATCCAACTAAGCAAACCAGAATAGGAACAGAATCATAGGTAGGGGGATCATTTGGAGGGTTATCAGCTGGGAGGGGGAAGGGGTACAAATGGGGAAGTGGTGCAGGGATTAAGAAACATAATTGGTTGGTACAAAATAGACATAGGCAAGTCATGAATAATATAAGAAAGGGTGAAGCCAAAGAATTTTTTATGCATGACCCATGAACATGAACTAAGGGGGATTGGGATTGCTGGAGGGAAGGGGGGTACTGAGCAGAGGGGAGCAAAGGGGAAAAAATTTCAATACTGTAACAACATAATTAATAAAATATACTTTTAAGAAAAGTCCAGTATAATTGTCTATACATCATTGCAAAAAACAAAGAAGTAAACAAACAAAGTTAACAAAGCAGACCTGAGACTGTTATCCTTAAACAGTCCTCCTTTCGAGTTTGGCTCTTGGCTAGTAAAAATGGGCATGATGGCAGAAAGTTTCTTACACTGATAATTTAGTTTTCCCAAAAGGTAAGAGTGGCTCACTGTACCTAGAAGCCACAAATAATGTTATTTATGCTGAACACCTGCTTTTCTTCTGGGCATCTGGGTTTTGGTACATACTAAGCTGAGGGTGCCTATGTGACAAGCCGCCAGCATAAACCCTGGGTGCTAGCCTCTAATGAGCTCCCCTGTTAACAACATTTCACACCTACGGTCATGGTTTGATGCTGTATGACTTTACAGGAGAAGACATTTCGAAATTTGCACTCAGTTGTTCTCCTGAAGTTCATTCTCTGTGTGTTTTCCCTTTGCTGATTTTGCTTTGCAGCTTTTGCTGGTATAAATCATGCTGAAGAGTACGATGATATGTTTAGTCCTCCAAGTCTTCCTAGTGGCCACAAGACATGAGGATAGTCTTATGGACTCTGAACACAAAACCAAGGAAATAATAAAGGAAAAAAAAAAAATTTCAAAGAAAGATAAGAATGTCTCCAAAATATAAAAAGTTTAAAATAGTCTACTTTTTTGCATGTAAAGAAAATTGAAATATTGAAGAATGATATGTACAATGACAATAAAACATCAGAAATAAAAATTAGAAAAAAATTCCATTTTCTATAGCAACAAGAAAAATAAAGTGTCTAGGAATAAATTTAACCGAAGAGGTAAAAGACCTGTATTCAAAAAACTATAGAACACTGAAGGAAGATATTAAGGAAGATCCAAATAAATGGAAGCATATACTGTGTTCATAGATTGTAATAATTAGCGTAATTAAAATGTCTATACTACCCAAAGCAATCTATAGATTCAACACAACCCCTATTAAAATACCAATGGCATATTTCACAGATCTAGAAAAATATTTCAAAAATGTATATGAAAGCAAAGAAGACCCCAGATAGCCTTGGCAATCTTGAGAAAGAAGAAGAAAGTAGGAGGAATCATAAAACCTAATATCAAACTATATTACAAGGCCTCTGTAATCAAAACAGCCCGGTACTAGCATAAGAACAGACACATATATCAATGGAACAGAATAGAGAGCCCAGAAATATACCCAAGACTTGACAGTCAATTAATATTTGACAATGGAGGTGCAAGCATCAATGGAGTAAAGATAGCCTCTTCAATAAATACTGTTGGGAGAAATGGATTGATACATGCAAAAAATGAAACTAGACACCAACTTATGTCATACATAAGAATAAACTCAAAGTGGATAAAAGACTTAACTATAAGTTGTGACACCATAAAATTTGTAGAGGCAGGAAAATTTCAGATATTCCACATAGCAGTATTTTTGTTGATATATCTTCCAAGGCAATTGAAGTAAAGGAAAAAATAAACAAATGAGATTACATCACATGAAAAAGCTTCTGCATGGCTAAAGAAACCATCATCAAAATGAAAAGGGAACCAACCATATGGGAGAACATGTTTGCCAATGATACCTAGACAAGGGTTTGATCTCTAAAATATATAAAAAGCTCATATGACTCAACATTAGGAAGTCAAACAATCCAATTAAAAAGCGGGCACAGGACTTGAACAGACACTTCTCCAAGGAGGACATACAGAGGGCCCATAGACATATGAAAAGATGCTCAGCATTACTAGCCATCAGAAAGATGCAAATTAAAACCACAATGAGATACCACCTCACACCAGCCAGAATGGCCATCACTAATAAATCAACAAACAACAAGTGCTGGCGAGGATGTGGAGAAAAGGGAACCCTAGTGCACTATTGATAGAAATGCAGACTGGTGCAGTCACTGTGGAAGACAGTATGAAATTTTCTCAAAAACCTAAAAATAGAACTGCCTTTTGACCCAGCTATTCACAAGAAATTCTCTATAGGGTAGATTAAGCTTTCCTCTTCTCCATAATGTGTCTAGACAGGTGATTATATTAATAGCTTCCCTTTCCTCTCAGACAATGAAAATGAATCCAGGTATGCTCATGTATCTCAAACTTTCCAGTATCCTCCCTACAAACTGGAAAAAAAAAATTAAAACTCTAGATGTGAGAATTTAAGCATACGAATCTATAACTATTTGTGAATTCTAGAGGTGTCGAAAATCTATTTTTGAATCCATCTTGTTATAGTCATTCTTCAAACAATAAATAAAGACAAGTGACCAAGAAAATTCTGACAGTATTCAAGGTTCAAGGTTACCACCAGGATGACATATCAGGGAAGCAAAGAAGAAAATTTTAGAAAAATAGACTGAAGA
This sequence comes from Furipterus horrens, assembly GCF_987537825.1. Classification (NCBI taxonomy): domain Eukaryota; kingdom Metazoa; phylum Chordata; class Mammalia; order Chiroptera; family Furipteridae; genus Furipterus; species Furipterus horrens. The sequence goes on from NW_028327172.1 coordinate 18,094,376, forward strand.
AATGAAGAGCAATTATAGTACAATTTCAGGTTTTATCAATTTCTAAAAATAAATATGTTATTCATACAAGGAGAGAATGCAGCATGCATAAATTAAATAAAACCAAAATTTAAATTTAAGGGATAACTTTTGGCAAGGAGAGAGTACAGTGTCAGCTTAGAAATAGGACTGTGATGAAGTGGGTTATTTGGAGAGGATTTCTTCTATAATTTCTTATTTTCAAATATATAGGAGTAGATAAATGGAATTTACATTAAAATATGTCAATATGGCATCTACTATGATAGAAAAATAGTAATTTGTCCTCTGGCAAAGAAATCAAAATTGACAAGAAATGGCATTTCACAGATATCAAGTTCAGCCTAGTGATGGGCTAAGCATATTAAATAAACAGAAATGGGACTTTCAGAGTAAAGATGTAGTGTATCAGACACAGACAATTTTATTTAAATAGTTTCAATTTTTTGCCTATGCTTAAAACAGTGACAGAATGAACACAAAAATTATAAACCTCAAATGTTAAATATTACATTACATCCCTGGAAAAACCTATTTACACGGAGATCATAGGGGAGGAAAGTTTATAACCTTTTTAGTTTTACTTTTAGAGCATTTTTCCTCAAAAAATGTGAAAGAATAGGGATATTATTTCAGCATGGGATGTAGAATACAGGAGTAAATATCTCTTTTTCTTCATATATAACATATGTGTGCATTTTTCTTTAAAATATCTTAATTTAAATAGGATATATGAGAAAATTGCACATTCTATTGCATAGTTAATAATTTTCTTGAAGAGAAATTATATGCAGCTATATAATTTTTCAAATTATTTTGTTTTATTTTTAAATATACAGTCGGATAGAAAATGCCACAGATTCGAATCCGTGAACAGAATGACACACAAATCTTCCCACTACAAACGGGCACCCCTTTCCATTCATTGCTCTTGAGCCTTTCTTGTCTTCCAGGTCACATGATTTAAGATGTAGATAGTTCATTGGTAAGCAAAGCAGTAGCATGTTACTAATATGGCTATTTTGGATTGAAAAATCAAAATAGTTTGTGTAGTCCTTAGTGCAATCTGAAGTGGAAGTTAGTGGTGAAGATCTGACCTGGATCACTGATTAAGTGTTAGTGGAATGAGATCCAAAGAAGAAAAAACATCCCATATGAGCCTTGGAAATACAAAGTAAGAAAAGAAATACCTAGTTGTTTTTTGAGCATCAATCTGAAATAAAAGACAAATTATTTCAGTGATAATAACCAATAGTAAAATAGCACTCAATAGACAGAAAAAAAGATTAACAAAGGTTAAATGTGGGAATCTTTATCTGTCCATCCAGTAATTTCAATGATCCCTTGAACATCACATCAATGATGATAACAATGATCTTTCTGAAAAAATAATTGAAACACTTAAAAGAGAAAAATTTTGTACTAATTTCTTGCTTTTGGCATCTGAGATTATTCCTCTCACATATACTATTAATAACAAAAATATCTTTATAGGGCAGATTCAGCAAAATGTAAGCAACCAAGCTTCAAAAACTCAAAAGATAAGTACATATACAACTTCCTCCCATAAAAGAATATGTTGAATGCATTAGACTGGTGTGCTTAACTTAAATCCTAGGTATAGATTACTGAAGAGATAATTTGGAAAACATTAAATAAGAAATAAAAGATGCACAGTTCATGAGGATTCATAATAATTGTAAAGTTCTATTCAGGTATCAAGCTGAATGAAGAAAACAAAGTATGTGTGTGAGGCTGGGGTTATGTTCAAGAACAATTAAAAATTAAAATCTGATTTATAAATAAATATTAGCATTGGCAGTTACTATTTATACAAGCCTTAATATGTACCTAATATATTTTTACAAGTATTAAAGCTTAGAGGGGATAAAATTCTTATCTAAATTCACTTGCCTAAAAAGTGACAAGAAATATACCAAGAAAAGGAGAAAAGTCAAAGAATCTTGTTAATTGACTTCATACTGAAGAAGAAAGTATGGGTATAGGGCCCAAGTTTTTCCTAGCCTTTATCTTACTTAACATGACAGGATATAGAAAACATATACACAAAGCTATATGATATACATTTGATGTTAAAAAAATGTATAAGGAACTAAGACAGTCTAGAGATTTCAGTTTTCAATAAAAATAATTTTAATAACTATAAATCTGAGAATGTACAGTTAGTTTCAAAACTTTAAAAATAAATTTATTCTAGGTATGCATGGCTGGTTCCATATTTATAGATTAATTGATGTAATCCAGCATAACAGACAAAGCAGAAAAATTATGTGGTCACGTCAATTAAAGCAGAAAACTCATTTGACAAAATACAAAACTACATTTCATGAAAAAACAAACTAAAAATAAAGAAGAAATTTCTCAACTTTATAAAAAACATCTTTAAAGAGTGTGGCTAATATAATACTCAATAGTGAGAGACCGAATAGTTTCTCCCTTTAAACTCCATGGATATCTTCTCTCACCGCTCTTTCTCAATATTGTACTAGAAGCCCTAATTACTTCCATAGCACAAGAAAGACAAAATGTATGCATATTGGGAATATGAACTCATGACTAATAAATGTCTTTCTTTACAGATGACATAACTGTCTATGTAAAAAGTTATTTAATTGTCCACAAATATGATTTATAGTAACACCAAAAAATGAAGTTCTTGGATATAAATATAATAACACATGTATGAGATCTGTATGCAGAAAACTATACAACATAGATGTAAGTAGTCAAAAATCAAAATAAATGGAGAGATATTCTGTGTTCATAGATTGAAAGATCCAGTATTGTTAAAGGTCCAATGCTTCCTAATTTAGTCTATAGATATATATATATATATAATCTCTATGCAATCCAAATCTAAATACTAGCAAGCTATTTTGTTGATGTGGATAAGCTGATTTCAAATTTTACATGAAAATGCAAACAACCTAGAAATAGTCAACAAAACAGTAAAGATCAGCATTGAAGGACTAACACTACTAATATGATGACAATATAAAATTGTGGTAATCAAGAGGATTTCTGTTTGGTCTGTTGAGTAGCAGCAGCATTGTACTTGAACACATTTGTCCTGGGGAGGAGGAACCAATATTGCCCCTTTTGCACCATCCAATGTGTCATATGCTGAAATCAAGTAAAGCACCATGAAGGTGATCCATGAAGGTCCAATGTAAGAGAAATGAAAATAAGAATGTCCATGTTTCACTTACTCAAGCATGAATTACTCTATCCTAGGTTTGCTTAAATAGCATTATTTGATAATTGCCTAAATATCTTTCAAAAGAAAATACCTTGTTTATAGAGTCTATGGGTACTTTGTTATACAATACATATCAATGGTTTTATTTAGCTAAAAATTTAGATCTGACTCTCACTATATTCAAAGCTTTTACAAAATATCTTTAGCATTTTCCCTTCCCTTTGTATCTGAACTATTTTAAAAGCTGTTTATTGCAATTTCTAAAAGCCAATTAAAAGATCCCCTGTTGACTCGCATAGAGACCTCATATGTACTTCAAAAAATTCCTGGTTGCAGAATAATTTAATGAGATAAAGTAGTGGATTTCTAACTAACTTAAAAGTTACATGCACTGGACAGGGAGCCACAGGGAGGAAGGTTATTAAAGGAATAAAGACGAGAAGAAAATCCATTTTATCTCCTGCATTTAATATTTGGTTCATATGATGTAATGGCATTGAACAGATTGGGAAGGAAATTGAAATCACTAGAGTTTTTATAAAGCTACAAACTAAGAGTTTCAATAAAAGGCACTGTACCCTCATTTTAGTTCCTTTTATAATGTCCCAAAATGTTTTGCTGCAAAATTCTATGTAATTTATTCTTTCTTAAAAACCCAAATTATATGAATATTATTGCATTTACAATTGTCAAGCTCTAATCAAAGAAGGTTTATTTGATTTTTTTAAAACTAAATATCCATACTATTTTTAAAAAATGTCAGCCTGTTATGTATTCTACAAAGGAAATTTAAAAGGATTTAAATGATAAAGGGAGAAGCTACAGCAACAAAACAGGAAGTGTTGGCAGAAAGATAAGGTAGGGAGTGAAATCAAATTAAGTTTAAGAGAGAGATTATTCTGACAATTGTCATTACTTTAACCCAGATGCAAAGGGTAAATGGAAGGTATCAAATATTTTTAAATGAGTGTAGGAGCGCCACATAATCAGAGTTGAGACTTGAGAAGATTGATTCTGGCTGAAGTACAAAGAATAGTTTAACAGCTAGAGAGGAGGCAGGGCACTCATTGATAATGACATCCTGTGCCCTGGCAGGTGTGGCTCAGCTGGTTGGAGAGTGGTCCTGGAAACCAAAAGGTGAGTGTGTTCCATTCATAGTCAGGGCACTTGCCTAGGTTTCGGGTTCAGTACCTGGTCAGGGCCATGCAACTGATCAGTGGTTCTCTCTCCTTCTCTTCCTCTATCTCTAAAGTCAATAAACATGTTCCCTGGTGAGGATAAATAACAATAACAACAACAACAAATAATAATAAAATCTTGATCACTGCTAAGAGAACTCATAGTGAAGAAAGGGAGAAAATGGGACCTAGGAATGAATACTGAACATCTAAATATTAAAAGCCTAAAGAAAAGTAGGGGAAAGTTAAAATGACTAAGAAGAAGTTGTCATAATTATGGTTAAAAAAAAGAATCAGGGGAGTGTGTGTCAAAGAATCAAGTAGAAGAGAATATTTTTATACTGTGAGATTCTTCTGAGTTTGAATAAGATCTGAGGATATATTGACCAAATTATACTCATAACCTAGCTCAAGATTTACTTCCTGTATATAGCTTTTTCTGAAATCCGTTTCACACTGTTGTTTTTATATCAGCATTTTCCTATCCTATATTATCTAGGTAACAACAGTGTTTCAGACATGAGAGCAATGAATTTCCTGACCCACAGGTGCCCACAGAGAATTGGGATTTTAAATAGGAAGTACTTAAATATCTGTCTACCTATCTACCTACCTATCTATTTATCTGCCTGTCTGTCTGTCTATGAAATATCAACTGGACTTTATTTTTTATAGTAGTTTTAGATTCACAGAAATTTCCCATATACCTCTGTCCTCACACATGCATAGCTTCCCCATTATCAACATCCATGTTTTCTTACATTTAAACCTAAATATTTGGGGGATGCTAATGTAAATGCTGCAAGTTTTCAATTTCCAATTACAATTGTTTATTACTGGTATATAGGGTAGTTATATAATTTGAATAATTTCTATAGTACTCTGTTCAAGTTCGCTGATTTTGCTATAGCTAATATGCTATTAAAAGCTTCCAGCAATTTATACATTTACATTTTAGGTATATTTTGTTCTATAAATGTTCGATCACTCTTTTCTATTACTTCTATTTCTATATTTAGATTCACCATCTGCTCCCTCATTATTTTCTTAAAAATCCTTACACATAATGTTGAAGTATTTTAAAGCCCTTTTATGATTACTTTAACATCTCTATTAGTTATGTGTATTTCTTATGACTAAATTTTTCTTAGTTATGAGTCATAATTTCCTTCTCATTCACATCTCATAATTAAAAAAAATTTTTTTTGACAGTATAGGTGCAGTGTTGTTCAGTGTCTGGGTTTTGTTATCTTTCTTTGAGGAATGTTTCATTTTATTTTCCAAGTTAATTTACTTTTGGATTGTCTTGATCCTTTCAATAGTTTGTTTTAAAGTACTATGAAGTATGTTCAAGATAGTTGTTATTTTATGTCATGATAGCCCCAGTGCAAAAGTATCATGTTTCCTGGCTCTTAACTGATGCCCATAGTATTCAGTGGATTCTATAAATCCAGTCCCTAGTCATCACCTTGTAATTGTACTTTGCCTAACAGTCTTAAAATTTTGTAAATGATAGCATGCTCTATATAATACATTTCAAACAGGCTTCAATTCTTTACTAACAACATTTGTTTATTTGGAAAAATGACAGAAACAGTGCCTTCATATTAAAAATAGAAGGCGGATAAACTAAACTAAATGACTTAGAATATCAGTCTTCTTTTAGAAGCGGTTATGACTTCTAGTATGTAAAAAAAAAAAAAAAATCCTCTGTTCCTATTGCTAACCTCAACACTCTGAAGGTTTTCCAACAAGCAAGACTTGTTATGCAGAGCAATAAATGGAGGTATTTGGAAAAAGGCCAAAGTGAGTCATTTGGTGCTTTGGTATGAGTTGTCAAGTCATAAAAAAGTCAGTTTTTAAAAAATCACTTTCCTTGGAAATCTGAACAAAATGAGTGAGAACCCCAACCGTCGTTCTCATCAGATCTGAGGTAAAAATAAATAAATAAATAAAAAATCACTTTAGAATCAATAACTGGAACCTCAGTTAACTGATTTCAGTTCTGACCTTGACTTTGGAACGTATTTCCCACTGCACTGATTGTGAAACTGTAGATTTTAGACAGTTTTCCTTTCATAATCCAAATGTCATTTTCACATCAGTTATTGGCTGTCCTGTCCACCATTCAGAGACAGAACAAACATGTGCCAGGTAGAATTTATATTCCTAGAACACTAATGAATATATTGTGAGATTTTTAGCAAAAGCATATTTGTTGCTATGAACCCTTAGATCCTTTCCACTAAATGATTTAAAATGAGACGTAGGTGGAAATTTGCACTGTTTATTTGTTTAGCCCCATCTCCCAATAATAATTCCATACATATGAGAAAATTAAGGGGCACGGATAACAATACCTGCTGACCAGCTTAGGGTCTCTGCGCTGATGACAGTTCCGTTCAAAACGACCTGATAGTCCAGCAGTCTGGAAGTGGACTTCATCCCAAACACATGGTTACGTTAGTGAACGTAGAGTGAAATGAAGCACAACTAACCCTCATGAGCTGTCAGAGTCCCTCACTGTGAGTGCGACAATGTTCCTTTAAGGTGCTCTTCCCTTTCCCAACATAAAAACCATGACAAATTTCATTTTCAAGGATTAAAGTGGTAGAGGAGCATTTAACTTTATGAATAATTTTTATTTTTTAACTGCCATAAAAAATTTGAGACCTCCGTATGACGTTATATGCCTGGGAGCCTGAATTTTTTATTAAGCTCCAGCTGATCAACCTGGAAATGTGTTGTTTTTATGTTTCCAATGAGTTTTAAAATTGCTTCCAACCTCCTTTAAAAAACACTTGCACAAGGCAATAGAATTAGATATATTTGATATAGTCATCATTATTTAACATACTCCAAAGATGTGTTAAAGTCAGTATATATTTCTTCCCTAGATGAGAATTGTAATTATTAAGAGTGGATGCAGCTATATGAATTAGCAAAGAAAATAAATTTCATTATATATATTTTGAAAATAGTAAACTTGGAAAATGCTTTTAATTTTAAGCTAGTCTCTCACTAAACATAAACTATAGACACTGGGAAATTTATTTACTCATTTATTACTAAAATAATAAAGGTAAACTAAGAAATAATTTTAGTCAGACACATAGTTCATTCATTCATACTTTCATTATTATTTCTTTGGCAAGAAAATAAAAACAGGATAATTTTTGTGGAAAAATATCTAATTTTGTTTGGAGCACACTTCAAAAAAATTTTTTATGTTTAAATAATGCAAACCGTAAGAGAAACAACTTGTTTTAATCTGAGGTCTCATTTATGACTCTTATGCTTGCAAAGGGCAAAATATTACAGTAGGAGAGAAAATTCTGCCACTGTTAAATATCATAACTTTCGAATGTAGAAGAGTTCCCCACAATTAAGTGTCAACACTCTGTCATTGTCCCGGTTCTAATTCATGAGGAATCCATTTGGAGCAGTTCATCACTTATTCTAGATGAAGAAATTATAGCTTTCTTTGAGCATAGGGAAAAAATTATTTCCAATCAGATGCCATTTTATCCAGACACCCATAAACTTAGATGTGGAATCATTTTGGACAGAATCAAGATATGGGGTCTACATTAGACCACACTATTAACAGAGGTGGATTTTCTAAGTAGACATGGTTAGCATAGGGAGAGAGTTCAATGCACATCTAGAACTGCTATAAAAATGTTTAAATAGAAAAAAGAAAGATGAAAGAAATGCTCCAGTAGCAAGGGACTGTTAAACAAATGATGGTACCAATACATGATAAAAATATTTAGCAGCAATAAAGATTAAGATTAATTATAAATTCTATGAAAGAACATATTTAATTATTTGTCACTAAGATAATCTAAGATAGTGACTGAGATGGCCTTCACATTTCCCTCAGCTGGAACAAAGTTTAACAGCCTTCCTGCTGCCAAAGAAGACAGCAACCTTATATCCCAGCTTCTTTGGGGGGCAGGAAGCTAATTAACTTCAGTGGGTACCTTGCTTTATTTTGTAGGAATACCTCCTTTCATGAATATATAATATGAGAAAGTTTATGTGTTTGACACCATATTGGACAAAGAAGAACACTGAATTAATTAAATTAAGCATAGGTTAATAAAAAATATACAAAATGAAACATGGATATATAAAGAGACAGAGAGAGACATTGAGAAAGAGAGACAGAGAGAGAGAAATGTAATGAAAAAGAATAAGAGTTTAATAGATATGTAAAAGATATTTCTAGAAGAAAAAAGAAAATATCAATTCATAGATCCAATGAACGTAGCATACCACAAACAGCAGAAAACCAAAGATAACCTCTCAAGCACAGTACAATATAAAACCAAAGATAACCTCTCAAGCACAGTACAATATAAATGTTAAAAACCAAAAACAAGGGGAAAAATCTCAAAGCCACTAGAGAAAAGGTACATTGCTTTCAATGAAGCAAAAATAAGAAGATAAGATTGGCAGCTGACACTTCAACAGAAACGAGGAAAGACAGAGGAAATGCAATAACTTTTTAAATTGCTGAAAGAACATAACTGCCAACCTAGAATTGCATACATAAGAGAATATACCTTCAAACAAGGTAGGTAAAATAAAGATATGTTAAGATAAACTAAGACTGAGGGAATTTGTTGCCAGTAGCTCTGCAGAATAAGATAGAAATGATTTCAATAGTAACATGGGCATTGACAAGGTAATAAAGATCAATATAAAAGGTAAGTCTACGTATCCATATAAACTATTGTCTGTACAACACAATTATTGTAATGTTCTGTGAAATTTAAGTTATATATATAGAATTAAAATGCGTGACAAAATGATGCAAAATGTGGTGGAAATTTAAACTTTCTAATAATTAAGCAGGCTAGAAATGATAAATTATTTGTATCAGACATTAATAAAGAATGCATATGCTAGGGTAACTAGTAAAGGGATAGTAAAAGAACATATAATAACTAATGAAAGGAACAGAAGGAATCATAGAAATGTTTGATTAATCTAAAATACAGCAGGAAAGCAAAATCAAAGAAAAACAGTTCAGACCTACACAAAATGAATAATAATATGGTGTATACAAACCCAACATTATTAGTAATTATAGTACTTAAGTTGCATGTAAATGTGTAAATGAAATGTGTGTCTATATATAGATCTAGATAAACAGTTTGGTTAGATAACTATAACTTCAAGCATCTCTATCTTCTCATACAAATAAAACAGCTCATTTCTTGAATGCCCACTTCAAATATAGCTTAAATTTAACTGAATTCATTGTTTTTTTCACCCTCACTCCATATTTTGTGATTTAGAAGAATAATTTGATTTGATTTGATTTTTATCTGTCTTTATTTTTACACTGCCTCAAAAGACCATCTCACATACTAATGGTTAGGAATTGGTGAGCATTTAATATCCATCCACTCAATTCCTTTATGATCATATTACCTTTTAGCTTTCATGTATAAACACACAAGTGATAAATTTTCTATTTAAATTTAATTTTTTTTGTTATTGAATTTATTGAGGTGACATTGGTTAATACAATTAAATAAGTTTCAGGTGTACATTTCTATAACACATCATCTGTATATTGTATTATATGTTCACCGCCCCAAGTCAAGTCTCTTTCCATCACCATTTATCCCCCCAATATCCTCTTCTACCTCCCCCATACCTATCTTTTCCTCTCATAATCATCATACTGTTGTCCTTCTTTGTCTATGAGTTTTTGTTTTGTTTTGTTTTGTTTTGTTTGCTTAATCTTTTCACCTGCCCCGAAATCCCCCTTCCCTCTGACAGCTGTTTATTCTTGTAAAAGGACTTCTATATTTTTAGCTGTTCTCTGCATTTTTCTCCCACTTAGGCTCTTATAACTTACAAATAAAACATAATACAGAAGTCTGGGCACATATATACCACAATTGTGGATAAAAATCACACACCAGCCAACATTTGATGATCCGTTTTATCTAGAGTGGCTCGCTTGACTCTTAGTTCCTTTCATGGGTTATAACTAAGCTCAGAGGCTATTATTTTATAAATATAATTTAAATCCTTCAATAAATATAGCAGCTTCTATGTTACACACAGAATTTTGATTGTCATTCTTCTGTCTTTTTTTATGAGATAGTGAATTATTTTGGCTTTTTAACCTAAAACATCTTGAAATTTCATTATCTCATACTGAGAGACTCAAGCATCTATTAAAAACATAGTCATTAACTAGTCTGTGATATAATGAAAAGAAAATGTTATCTATAAATAAACCACTGTAATTTTAAAATTGGTATATCATGTTAATATATTGACTCAGAAGGAGATCATATGGAGGGTAAACAGTGGGAGGGGAAGGGAGAGAATGGGGGGAAAGTTACAGGGGTTAAGAAGCATAATTGGTAGGTACAAAATAGACAGGGGGATGTTAAGAATAGTAAACTAAATGGAGAAACCCAGGAACTCATATGCATGACCCATGGACATGAACTAAGGTGGTAGATTGTTGGAGAGAAGGAGACACTGAAACAGAGGGGACCAAAGGGGAAAAAAATTAGGACAACTGATTGTAATAGCATAATCAATAAAATATACCTAACAATAAAACAAAAAAGAAATTATAAATGTATAGATTATTCAACCAAAGAAATATATTCTCATGTGGTTCCACCTTCTCTGCATCATCTGAAAGAAACGTATTGTTCTTTTGATGATGTTATATTACATAAGATTTAAGAATGGAAATTACTAGATTTTATTAAATGGGAAAATATAAAAAATGTCTATTCATATGTTGAGTAAAAAAAAATCCGTTCGTTTCAAGTATATGCTATTTTACTCCAGTGACAACTCACAGTGCAAATAAATGATTAATTCTACTGGTCTACATGACCAGCAGATTGGAGTGAGGGAACTAAAAGCAAAGGAGATCAGAACCCTCGGCTGTGTGTGTCCCCCAAGCATAAAAACAAAGGTCCACATTTCCTTAATGCAGTATATCATAGGGCCAAAGAAAATGGCTGATATGTTCAGGCAATTGACTTGAAAAGGAAGTTTATGGAAATTCTTGTCTCAATAATTACCAGAAAAGTACAGCAGGTCCTTAAATAATGTAGTTTTGTTCAATGTTTTGTTATAACATTGAGGGAAAGAAATTGCTTTCCCCAAGGACATGCTTATTGACGGTAGAGAGAGGGGAAGAGGTGGGGGAGAAACGTTGATGTGAGAGGGAGAAACATCAATTGGTTGCCTTTCGTACCTGCACCAACCAGAAGCTGGACCCACAACCTAGGCATGTGCCCTGACCTTTCATTTTAAGGACTCTGCCCCAACCAACTGAGCCATGCTGGTCAAGGCTATTAACTTTTCTTAAATGTATGTACAGCTCACCTTTATTTCAATTTTTAATATTAAAATTGGTTTTGGGGTATTCATTTGTGACAAGCAATACACCATAGAAACTTAACTCTTTTTTACATCAATTAGTCTGTAGCACAATTGGATTTGTTATTGCCAATTTATTTAAAGTCATAATTTCCAAGAAACTATAAAAAACGTTAAGTGAACACTTATTATAATAGAATAATTTCTCATGTGTCCACAGAGAGAACAAGTTCTGGGAAGCCCCCCCAAAAAACCTCACTGAGTTCCCATTAGCCAAAGAGAAATGTATGAGTCTCTGGAGAGACATAAAGGTCAGGGAGAGGGGCATAAATTAATAACATTTTGACAAAAAAACACGAATGGACTAAACATCATATTCCTGTCCCAACACTGGATAATACAATATAAATAGAACCCAAGAATTATGAAGAGAATTAAATTGACAGGTAAATTTCGGCACATATTGACATGGGGCCTCAATATAGAAATTAACTTTTTAGCAAAAAATTAAAACAATTATATTAACTAAACTGAATGAATTTGGACCTTGAGATTTTTCTCCTATACATAAATAATTGGGGGGAAATGGAATAAAGGACAGATAATACTAGGGTTTTGTGATGAAAGAAAATTACTGACACACTAACTTGTAATTATTATGGAGATTAAAATGTATTTTTAAGATATAAATACACAAAATTCATTGATATGGAACATAATGTTGTCAAGAGAGATTGATTATAAATTATCAGCTATAGTAAGAGATTTTTGTATCAGGTGCTTAAGTAACTTGCATATATAGTAATGGCATAAAATTTAGATGTTTTTATCAATAACTTTTACAACATGAGGTCAATTATGACAAGAATATAGCAAAAGATTGGATGTCAAAAGTTATAATAAAATTCAATGAAAAAACATTAAATCTGTAAGTTCAGTATTTTAATATTCATTGAGATATATATGGTTGGATATATAATGTACATATATATGTTATGGATTACACAATTTATAAAATTTAAAATAATTAAAATATAAATATATTTAACTTTGTTATCTTTTACAGATTTATGGTATTCATTTAGATTTATGCCATAGCTTTATGACAAATACATTTTAATGATAATTTTATTACAAAGCTAACCACGTTGCCTTCACTGTTGCAGCTCAGTTGGTTGGATCATTGTCCCATGGAACAGAGGGTCATGGTTTTGATTCCAGTGCAGAGCACATGCCTGAGTTGTGGGTTTGGTTCCCAGTCAAGGCACGTACAAGAGGCAACTAATCTATTTGTCTCTCACATAGATGTTTCCCTCCCTTCCTTTCCCTCTCTCTAAAATCAGTAAGCATGTCCTCAGGTGAGGGTTAAAAAAAATTTTTTTTAAAGCTAACCATGTTCATTGTAGAGAATTTGAATGCCAATCAAAGAAAAAACCAAAAACAATGACAAATTTCTATTATTATCTGCATTTTGTGTACATTTGTAATGGGAGATTAGTTAGAAAAAAAATCTACCTAGAGCCTAACATTCTATGCGCACAATGTAACACTCTACACTTCCCATGAAATGACACAAACAGTCTTAGAACTCTTGTCCATTGACAGTCTTGAGTCCTACAGTTTAATGCAGAATGTTGTAGGCTCTGTGGCCAGACCACTCAGCCTCCAGCATAGTTCCACAACTTACTCGCTGTATGACCTTAACCATATAATTTAATCTTTCTGTGCTTTGCTTTTCATATTGAAAAGAATGATAATAACATACCTAGCATAGTGTGGGAGCAATCACTAGGAGTTCAAAAGTAGAATTTTGTAAGAATGCCAAGAGTATACTATGATGTTTAATAGAAAGATAATACATCTAATCCATGGGATGTATGAGGACTAATTAGAAACTAGATGTTTTATGTTCTGTAAATACTTTAATAAGTTTATTCAGATTTTTTACCATTACTATTTATTCTGTTAATGTCATACAACCATCAGTGTAAGCCTACCCAAATAAGCTGCTTATCTTCAAAATCCATGAACATGAAATACCTAAATATTTTGCGCTTTAAGCACATTTCTTTAGAAATCATTATATTCTCATTTATACTTTAAGAATAAGGAGAAACCAGCCTTCCAATGTCCAAAATCAGGAAAAGTAACAACGTTTTTGGAGGTTACCGTGGATCCTCACTTTTCTTTTTCTTTGTGAAAAGCAATAAAGGCAGACAGATCATGGCCTACTTTTTCCCACCACCTCTCACTCTTAACATTAACAGCTTAGCTCTGGGCAGTATGCAGGCATGAAGCTTTTGTCATCTGCCCTCAATCATCAAATGAGAAATGCTCAGTCTGAGGCTCACAATTATTCAGCTGATTAAAAAGCCCACAAACATATGAAAGAAAGGTCATGCTTTCTGGATATTGCTCAGCCCTGCACTGAGTGAGGAGGCAACTATTCATAAAACCCTTGAACTGTTTTCTAGCTCATGGTATCCTGTAATTCTGATTTAATGTAGTCCAAAAGTACAGGTTTAACAGATGATAAGACATTATTTTCCATGTATATATGTTAATATACGTTATTACATACTATATGTTTACATAATATATACACAGATATACACATTTTAAAATTGATTAATGCTATTTTAAAGAATGTGTGTGTGTGTGTGTGTATTATGTGTGTGTTTATATTCTAAAGCACAGCAGAAACTATGAGCAGTTTTGTAAATACAGGGTTACAGTTGTGAGTATGCAGAACACAGAATTAATTCTTCATATTCTTTTTAAATTACTGTATGATTTTCCATAGGAACAACTGTAAATCTACTTTTGCTCCACCCTGTAATAGCTTTCAGTGGATTATTTAGAAAGAACTTCAACTGAAACCCATTCAAGGATAAGAGCATCTGTACAAATTTTGAAAATACAGTATGTCCCCTTCTGATACATGTAGAAATAAGGGTGAACGCACAAAAATATAGCCTCTGGACCTTCTAACCTCATGTCATCACTTGGGTTTCTGCATGTCGGGTGTTTGGTGAAGTGATTTCAGCACAGATGAAAGGTATTCCCCCATTTGTCAAGTATCTCATTTCTGAATTACAGAGGCAGGCATGTCGGTCATTTCCACACAAACCCAGAAGCCTCAGAAAGAAGCTGAGGCAGCAAAATGAGGTACAGCTGAGGCAAAATGGGGTCATGGCTGAATGAAGCTGGTCACGACAAAAATCGCCGAAGTAAAAGACAAGTGGTGCAGAATTTGGGGGGCAAGGGGGTACACAAGGGGGGTGTGGTGCATTTATAAATATATAAATCACCATTTAGTAAATTATATTAACTCTTGCAAGAAAAGGGTCGATACATATTCTCTATCCTAAAGGAACATTTACTTACTATAGAAAATAAATGCTGAGAATAAGATTAAAAATAAATTTCCTCTTTAATGTTTTCCAGTTTAAGAAAATCTTAAAGGTACATTTACAGCATGGCGCTCATTTATCTTTGAAAAAATGTATAGTGTCTGCTTTTTTTAAAACATTTTCTTAAAGAACAGAGTATGGCTAAGTATTAAAAATATAGACATTCTTATAATATCACTGAGCGTTTGAGAAAAGAAACTGAGTTACAGGTCTAAAATATGCCACCAACTATCTACGTGCCCCTAGTGAGTTACCCAGCCTACCTCAGTCTACTTTTCTATACATGCCCATTACTCAGTTCAAATGATGTACACTGTCTTAAAAGCAGACCCTAGTATTAGACTTGTTTGAAAGATGATTAATAGGATTATGCTTCCTATTAATTGTGTGATCCTGGTTATGTTATTTAGACTATCTGTGCCTCAGTTTACCCATTTAAAATGTAGAAAATAATAGTACCTACTGAATGCATGTAAGGTGTTCAGGACACACTTTAAGATGGTGACGAGAAAGTGGAGTACATACCCAAAAAGATGAACTGACTCGCTGAAGGTCACAGGTTCCGATTAAAACCTCAGGACTAGAGCCCAGACTGTTAAGTTTTACCCCTCCTATTCCATTCCATGCCGTTCCCATAGTGTCTCATTCAATAGTCTTCATGGTGATAGGTGATTTTTTTCTCTAAAATATACTGATTTTGTTTCTTAAAAGAAAGAACATTCGTATTTTTAATTATATAATGAGCTCACCAGTAAGCACTAATCAAAAAGCATAGCTAACCATATGTATAGATATATTTTTATTGCTTTGAAGTGGTATAAAAATATCTGATTAAGTGCCCTTTTTGAACTTCTATTTGGAAAGTATCTAGGCCTGTTTGCTCTTAAAGATTTATTCTGATTATTTTAGAAGAATTGCTACATTTTAGAACTCAAGCTTTATCCTATTTTGGAAATAGAGAAGACTGACACACTGATTCTTCAAACAGATTCCCTAATACCCTTCAGTGCTATTCAGCATAAAATGGGTTTATGATGCAGAGTAAGACCAGAAATCAAAGAATCCTCAACTCAACAAGAAGAAGAGAAATTCCCTGGAGGTATTACTATGGAAACCAAAGAAATTCAGGTTAGCAATAATGGGAGGAAGGGAAAGTCCAGCAGAGAAACAGAGCCACAGACAAATAACACCAAACTCTGTGGTTGCAGCTGAAATACTTCTGATCCTTCACAACGCTTGCCTTTATTCCAAATGGCAGGTCCCAAGATGACTCCAGACTGTGTAAACACCCCTGGACAGCAAGACTAGGCATTCCAACTCAGAGTCACTACTTTATAACGAAAATTTATTTCAAGCTACATTAGGCTTCCCCAGCTGGGCTAAACATGACGGTAATATAATGTTTGTTTCTAAAATATAAAAATGGAGCTTTCATTCAGTAGCCAGTGAGCTGAGACGGGTGTATGTTAAAATTTCCAGTGAACATAAGAGTTATAAATTAGGCCCTGGTCTTCAGAGTTATATATTAGATCCTAATTTCCCTCTGGTTGAAGAGAATTCTGGAGAAAATACTGAAATAATTTAAAGTGTGTTTAAAAAACACTCACATTGTGAGCAATGTTTGGGGAAAGAGTGGGTATCTAGATATTCCATAAAGGGGCAAATAAAGATTTTGGTTGCTGGCTTTGGATATAAATAAGTTCATGGTAATTCCCTGTATTATCTTGCACAGCATTTTCAGCAAGGGTTGTGCATTCTGTACCCTAAAAGCATGTATAGTGTATCACTCTATTTAGTTCCAAGCAGTCGGTATGCAGACACATACTGAACATAGAGGCTGAAATACTAAAATAAGCACAGACACTTTAGAATATACTAATGCATTTGTTACTAATATAAGAATTAACTAAGGAGGATTTTTTTTTTTTGTTCGTTTCCCTACATCTACCTGCCTACATAATTTCCATTTCCTCCTTATTAGATTCATTGATTCTTTTAATTTGTATTTATCACTCATGTCTCATGCTTGGTCTATTATGAAATTAATACTGATCTATATTTCCTCCTGATATTATACTGTTACGCAACCTGGAAATTTCAAAATTAGGTTGGTGATTTGCATTTCAGAAAGCTCGCGATAATCAGAATGTCAAGTCCTGCTTGCTAAGCATGGCATAGATAACATGGCCTGCTAGACTCCCAGGACAGCAAACGCTCCTACTCACCTGGAGAAAGAGGAGCCTCCTGTGATCCATCCAAATCATAGCAGGATTTCCCTTTCCAGGAGTCAGGTCACAATAGTCCAACTTGCAATATGCCTTGTAAGACACTGAACTTGGAATAAGTAAATTTGGGTTTTCAGCTTCATTTTGAAACTAATCATTCGTGTAATTTGAGGACTGATAGTATTGCTGTTTTGGGAAACTTTTTTCTTTTGGCACCATCTACATACTATGTATTTATTGGAATGAGAATGCATAAGCTTAGGTCTTATGAACATGATCAATCCCTATCCTCTGATAAGTTAGATGTAAAACGTCACATAAGCACTCAAGACTTTTGAGCCATTTTTCAGGATCCTATGAGATGGTATTGAGTTACTGTAGCCTGCCTGTTGGAAGCAGTACTGTTTTAGGATTTGCAGGGAATTAAAAAGAAAACAAATGGTAATTTTATGAAAACTGTAGATGCGACACTTGCTGAAATTCATGCTTTGGTCTGTTTAGTGAACTTATATATATATCTGCAATCTATCCAAATATGTGTGACTAGATGCCTATAATTTATATATGAAAAGATATACACATAATATAAACAAAAGAGGAACTTTGTATATATTTTTAAATGACAATATACTCTGCATATTTGTAAATAAGTAAAGTACTTATATAATGGCTGATGTTTTCTTTATTTGGCTAGTGTACCTCAGAGATTTTGCCTTACAGACTGAGTATCCAAAACATGCCCTAGACAATAGTATCAATTTTCAGAAACATTCTGGGGTCTAAAGTTGACTTTTATGTTTTCCACCAATCTCTCATCTCAGTTCCTTCACCTACTCCCATCCAGGGATCTTGATCACCTTGAACTTGCTCTGTTATAGATCTTCTCAATCAGAGAGTAATTTGTGAAAGCATTGAGATCTGAGAAAAATCTATATGTGGGGAAGAGGTAAGGGTTGCAAGGTAAACTGCTACAATATTAACAGAAATGTTGCTTACGTGTTTCAGAGCGGAAAAGAGTTTGAGCATTGTTTAGAACTATGCAGCTAATGAAGAGTGGTATGAAGGTTTAGGCTCGCCTACTTTGGTTCTAAGGAGAATGCCCTTAATTTTTTCAAAGAAAAAAATCACTTAAGTAATTAATTGCATTACTCTCTTGTACATTTGGGAACACTATGGATAGCACTAAGATTTTATTTTAATCATACACTCATTTCCAAAATTTCTATAAAAATAACTATATTACATGGTTTTTGTCTATACCTTCATAGTATTTTCTTCCATGTTTAAACATGCACATACACAAGCCTATGTGCACAGAAACACAAGTGCATAGCTGTTTAATAGAAAAATAAGGATTGATTTTATGTGATAATCTTTTTAATAAACCATAGTATACTATATATTTTCCTAAATGCTTTTCTAAGCAAAATTTATATTTTAGAATAGAGATTTACAGAAAAATTGAAAGGATGGTACCCCAACCCTAGTTTCCTTTATTAACTTCTTACCTTACTGTGGTACCTTTGTCACAGTTTATGAACCAATATTAATCCGTTGTTATTAACTGAAGTGCATACATATGTATTGATATTTCCTTGGTGTACATATTGATATTTCCTTAGTTTTTAACCTGAAACCTTTATTATATTATAGGATCCATGCTAGAATACAATGTTGTATTTATTGTCATGTCTCCTTTAGCTTGTCTTAGCTAAATTATGCTGAGCCTCCAAAATTTTATCAAAATTGACATTGTGTTCCTCCAAGTTTATTATATGTAAGGTCCTGGTGGTTTGTTTTTGAATAAATCTGAGTCTTCTGATTTCAGGGTGGTTGTTTGCCCAGTAACCTCATCTCTAATGGCTCCATAAAAAATTTGTTCTTTCAATGTGTCCAAATTTTTGTTGTTGTAAAAACAGAAGTAATGACTTCTAAGCTTTTTACATTTTGGAGCAGAAATCAGAGTCTCTACTCTATTTTTAAACACAGAACTACCCTTTGGAAATGTTCCTACAGTGACCGCAGCGAAGTATTACCTAGGATAGGGTTTCTTTGTAATGAAGTATAATGTTGCCATTTTCTTAAATGGATATTTAGGTGTTTCTAGCTTTGTTTTTGTGTTAGTGATTTATATTTTATTTTACAAGGTAGACTTTTGCAGAAACATGTTTTAAGTTGCTTAATATATTTCTTAATTTTTTTTTTTCCTTTACAACTCTATTTTCTCCCTTTGTCAGTTTCCAATTACAGTTAGGCCAGGCTATTATACTCCTAAATCACTGACACTGTACTTAACTATTTTCCATCCTTTTCCCTATGATTTTTAGGTGGAATAATTTTTTCTTACCTGTCTTTTTTTCCTTGATATTTTCTTTTCTACTTTCCAACTGGATCTTAATTCTATTTTGGTAATTTTTAATTTTAAATATTGTAATTTTCATTCTCTAAATTTAATTTTATATATTCTTATAATTCATATAGCCATCAACATTTTATTTCCTTATGTCCTTGAACATATTTATAATAGCCGACTAAGTCCTTGTGTACTACTTGCAACATCTGTGAATATTACATTCCATTTCCATTGAATACTTCTTCCATCCTTTGATTTTAAGGGCAAGTTTAATGCTTTGTTTTGTGTTGTGTTGTTAGTAAATAATAGACAGGGTAGAAGACAAGATATAAAGGGCTTAAAATATGTTTTCTTCCTTTAAGCTATTTTGAGTTTGGTCTGGCAGAGATATAAGTTACCAGAGGCAAATTTTTCTTTATCTTGTCAAACTTGGCTTCCCACGGTATTAAGTAAAATTTATTCTGATACTGAACTCACCCTAGGGCATAATCTTTACTTTGAAGTTATGTCATTTCTGGATTGTCAATTGAATACTCATGGATCATAGTGAGATCTTTATTGTCTCTTTTGAGACTGATATTTTGGGGGGCTCTTAACTTCACAACTTCTGATCTCTACTTGGCCTTGCAGAGTCTTGCTCTGTTCCATGTGGATAGACTCTTGGACAAGTTCTTGTAGGTAAACCCCACTTGGTAATCTTGACCCTAAAACTCATTCCCCTCCAGTGCACTACCTCACAAACATTATCCACTGCAGCAGTTCAGACTCCAGTATGTCCCTCTTTAGTTAAGCAAGAACATTCTCTCTCCTTGAACCCTACTTCCTTCTGTTGTCATTTAGGAAGTTCCAGCAGGCAGAAATCTACTGTAAGCATAGATTTCCTTTTGCTCAAGTATCACATTTGAGTATTAACTTTGGTCCCTCCCTTGAAAACAATTGCCTCATATCTGTTGATAATTTTACAGTTGTTAGTAGAAGAATACGTATAATGCCTGTCACTCCAACATGCCATGCAAAGCACAAAAGTGACTGGTGTATGTAGCAAGAAGTCAAAATAATGTAATCTGATATGATCCAGACCTTAGACTCACACTTCCTGTAGAAGCTTACTAATTTTCCTTTTCTACTGTTTATTGACATTGCAATAAACAGTGCAAACCACAAAATTTGGGGAAGAGTGAAGATAGTGATGTAACTGCAAAAAAGAAAAATTTCTAAAAGGTATTTGTGGCTGCTAGAAGGTCATCTATAAAATGTCTAAAATTACTAAAATAAAAACTCATTTGGGAAATGCACATAAATTTCAATGTTGCATTCACTTTCAAGAAAGCCATTAAATGTTGGCTTTGTCAAGCAAAAAGAGAACGAATAAATATTTTATAGCAGACACCTTCAATTCCCAAAGTCGAAACTAGTATTATTACTTTGGCTTATAACATAACCCAAGGAAAAGAAAAAAGAAAGAATGAGAAAAACATTCTTGTTGTTGTGTTACGACTTGAATATGCCTCATTAATGAATTGTGTCTGGAAAGATAATATAATAAATGTCCACCAACCCAACTCAAAAGTGAGTATGAAACTCATTTATCTCAATTATTCGATAAGCCAGAGATATTTCAGGCAGAAGTTATAAACCAATAGGGTTTTTGTTTATCTGATGTGAATAATAAAATGAAAATACTAGAGGCCAGGTCTGCATGTGAAAGAAACTACATTTGGCCATTGAAAAAACAGACTTTGGTGTCATAGCAAGTTTTTAGGTCAAGATTTAAGAAGACATGACTCGTTTTTGAAATTAAATAAATACCACTTTTGCAGGTAAATACTTTCTGAAGCTAGTGGAGATTTACTTGTGTGAAAAGAGTAAATAAAAATAATTGTTTTAATGAGGATAAGCTGCAAAAATATGGCTTTTGAATGGCTTGTTGGAGTTCAGACACAATATGTTATATAAATCTTACATGTTCTTCAAATTCCAGTTTCAATCACACATCACATCTGGGATAGCAATAGCAATCACTTTTTAAAAGGATGTTCCTTTATAGATGAGACAGAACTTTATTTATTTAATGGTAAACAAATACTGTCTTATTTTAGAAATACCATGCCATTACTCTAGTCCTGCATTTGTTAAAAAAAAAAAAAAAAAAAAAAAAAAAATCCAGGGAGTAACATTCTGCTAGATTTTTTATAAATAAAATGGCATCATGGTCAAATTATTTCAGAAAATAATGCATACTATACCCTTCATTTGAAGAATCACAAAATTTGATGATGTATTAAATTCTCTAACCTAAGGTATTTTGCAGTAAATATGTCTATTTAAGAGGTTGTGAAAGATATTAACCAAAAGAAGATAGTTTAAAAAATGTTTCTACAATGTTCTCTCCAAAGCACAGTTTCAACACAAGCTCTTTTATTATAAAACTGTGTTGAGATAGAACACAAAAGAATGCCTAAACAAACTTTAAATGGATTTGAACATATACTGAAAAAATCTTTTTCCTTAAGGTACAAAAGTGAGTCAAGAACTGATACATATATGGTACTATGATAAAAGATATTGGAGAGCAAAAGAAGGATCTGAAATGTTAGTAGTTTCTATTTGTTTAGGTAATTTTTTTTATCATAGCTAGAAAATGTGACTTTTTGGAATATAGCAATTTACCTAGCAGGACCATCCCTGTCTCTCGAAAGGAAGATTTGGATTCAATGTATATAAAAAAGTTTCTTTTTTACAAGAAAGGAAAATATATTGTTATGGGTTACAAAATGTGCTGGAGGGTTAAAGTGAATTAAATTTTTTATTTTAAGGTAATAATTAAATCAAAATTTATTTTGCAATGTAACGTTCCCAGATCTCTATAGCTAGAGAATAAAACATCAAAGAACAGAACAATATTTTTATAGCATTTACAGTTTTTGAAGAGGCATAAAAATTTCCATAAATAAGATAGATAAATAAAAAGTATATAGTCACTACCTAATCATTCAGTGTATTTAATGTTTGAATTATGATATGTATTTGGAAAATGAATTTTGAAAGAAAAGATTGCTTTCAAAATTTAAGGCACTCAATAGATGGGAATTGTAGTACATTTAATTGCAAAGTCTTTTAAAATTAAACTATATTCTCCTAAATTTAACAGCACAGATTAAAATGTTAAAATTAAGAACTAGATATGGCTTAGAATGAGTTCTTCATACTTAGGCAGTGACAATAATAAATAATTGTAGTTGAATCTATATACACATGAACTAAATTATCTCAGTAATACTTTATGTGATATTTTGGAGATAGTATTTAAATTTTACAGTTGGTGTATCTGAGATCAATGAACTTAATAGGTTGATTAAATTTACATGATGTACAAGTTGAGATAGGCTAAGTTATGTTGTAGTAACTAATGGCCACAAAATGTGTGTGAGTTGAAACAGCTAAAGTTTATATCTTCTTTATGTTATGTATTCATCTTGGATTAGCTAGAGGTCACCCCATGTCCTCTTGACTTAGCCTCCCATTCCACCCTGGTGTGAGATGTTCCCCTACACCAGCAAACACCAGTGGGATGTCTGAGAATTCAACTTAATTCTGACACTATATAGCCAGGGGTAGCATCATATTCCACAGGTTAAGGGTTCAGTCTTATAAGATTCTCCCCCCACCCCCTGACACACTCCAGACATCAGACCAAGTCCAGGTCACCTATGCTTCTGACAAACTGGCCACAGAATGGATAGTCCAAGAATCTCCTCAATTCTGAATGACAATCTCAAGTCCAGTTATGGAGGATTTATTACATAGATGTGATTAATTAAAACACTGGCCACTGTGATTTATTCAGTCTCCACCTCCTCACCCATTGGGAGGTCTGGATGGTAGGACTGAAAGTTCTAACCCTGTAATCACATGGTTGGGTATCTTAGCAGCAGGCTTCCATCTTAAAGTGTTTCCAAGTCACCTCATTCACATAACCAAAGACACCTATATCACTCTCAACACATGGAAAATTCCAAGATTTCTGAAGCTGTAAGACAGTAATTGTGGACAGATACCAAAATATATGAGAAATATATTTCAGTCTTCTAAATGACCAAATATACATTTCTTATAAACCACAATATTTCACAGAGACAACCAACAACTAATTCAGAGTTGAAATACATGTTTATACTAATATTTTAAGTATATTATTGTATATCATTTGCTTTTAGTAGATACAATTAGTATGTGCTATATGTGAATTGCAAAACTATTGGTAAAGTGCACATAATTTTTATTCCACCAATTGATTGCATTTAAAATAAAATGGAGAGATTTCTTTTTCTATTCATGAAAGATAACCTGCAATGGAAACTGCCCTCCTGTTCTAACAAAGAGAGAATTGGACAAAATATAACAAATAACTGTTTTGGGGCATTGGATAAATGGCAGTGCAGGAAAACAAGCACAAAGAGAATATCAACAAATGAGTTGAACCCTACAATTTATCTAGTTTACTATCTGGAAGCATTTCGCAGCTTCAGCAAAGCATGGGAAGCCGTGCAGAGATCAGCAGTCTTACTATGATAAGGAGATATAGATAAGTCAGGGAGAAAAAGATGGGTAGAGTATTTCAGAGAGGTGTCTTTGATTGAAAATCTAAATACACATGTGTCAGAAAGCACATATGCTGGAAGAGAAAAATGTAAAAGATAACAATTACAGAAGAGCTATAAGTTGAATAAACTCCAGAAATCACATGGGTCCAGGAATTCTGTAGCAATTATGGGACTAGCAAATATGAACATTAAAATTATACATGCACACATTCCAAATGATCAAGGAAAATGTGAATACAATGAGGAGCTAAATGGAATTTATTAAAACAGGCTCAAAGAGAATATCTGGAGATGAAAAATGCAATGTGTTTTAAAATTAAAAAATATGTTTACTGAGATTAACAATGTAGTCAAAAAAAGAAATATATATGTATATGTGGTCAATTTATATTTGACACATCTTTTAATAAAATTTCTAGTGTCACATGAACACTGTCCTATTCCCTTCAAAGCAAATAAAAACTTAATTACTTCAATAAATTTAAACTAATTGAAATATTTCATAAACCTAAATGTCAAAGTTAAAACTAAAAGCATCTAGAACAAAAACGAGTAAAAAATATTAGTGATCTTGGGTTAGGCAAAACTACTCAGAACACATGAAGACCAAACCCTAAATTAAAATAATATAAGTTGAATTTCATCCAAATTGAAAACTTGTGCACTTTGAGAAATAATGAACGGGAAACGAAAATCTAAACCACAAAATGGGAGAGAGGAACTTTTGCAAAAGACTATAGTTTGAATGTGTAATAGAATTCTTGCACCTCAATAATAAGAAGAGAAACAACTAGATAAAAAATAGGTAGAATGATTGGAACAGACACTACAACAAAGACTGAGCAAATAAGTACATGAAAAAGGTGTTCTACACCATTAGCCATCAAATAACTGCAAATTAAAACCACAAAATGAACCAGCAAATACTCGCTAGAACTGCTAAAATTTAAAAGCTTCACAAAACTGAGAGAAGATATGGTACAACTGGATCTCTTAAATATTACTGTGCGAATGAAAATGGTTCCAATCACTCTTTAAAACAGTTCAACAGTTTCTTATAAAATTGGATATGTGATTACTAGAAATTCTACTCCTAAGTGTTTATCCAAGAGAAATAAAAACATGTTCACACGAAGACATGTACACAAATGTTTGTAACAGCTTTATTCATGATAAACAAAACCTAGAAGCATCAACAAGGGAATAGCTAAACATATTGTGGTATGTCCGTGCAAGAACATCCTGCTTATCTAGAAAGGAATGGACTATGATATGAACAACTACACAGATGGATCCCAACATCAGTATGATGAGTGAAAGAAGCTAGGCACAAAATAGCAAAAACTATATGCTTTCCTATTTGAAACTCTGAAGAATACAAATCAGATTTATAATGACTTAAAGTAGATTAGATGAGTGATTTCCTAAACACATTAGGATTTGGGAAGAAGGGATGGCATTGAGTGTGAAATTTACAGATAAACGTTTTAGTGTGGAAAAAATGTTCTGTATCTTGCTTGGGGTAGTTGGTAAACAATGGTATAAATTTGTCAACACTCTCAAATATGGGTATATTTTATTTTGCTTTAACAGGACCTGAATAAAGTTGACTAAAAATAAAATATTAATAACCTGGGATCTAAAAAGAGGTATACCATTTAACAGTTCATTAAGGAATATTCTAGTTCCATTAGTGTAAGAGAACATGTGTTTTGTGGTTGCACTTGTTTTTCTTCATAAATAGTGCAATTTAATATATTCCTCCCATTTAAGCTCATGAAGTTAAGCTTAGTGGAGCCACATTCTGCAAACGGAAAATTAAGCCACACCTTCTTTTCTCCTTTTTTTTTTTTTGTCCCATAAAGTTAAGAGCATACCTAAAATGAACGAAGTATTCTTATTAATCCTTAAGAGTAGAATTAACTTCCCTATTCCAACAGTTCTTCAAGAACATAATAATGTACCAGAACAGGTTCAACACAAGTAAAAGCCAAATGACACATTCATCTGTGTTTCAGCCAAGAGTATGTATCTCTTATAACGATATAAGAGATACTTTGTGTTTATGAAATATCTAGGGTATAGCCATTAGACTCTCACATTATAATTTTAAGTATTTTCTCCTTAGTTTGAGACACTGTTTTCCTTTGTTTGAATGTACCTATCACCTCACATTGATCTCATTTCTGTTAATTTTTACTTTTAATAGTATTTCTCTTAAAATACAAGAGATAGAAACTCAATGTACAGGCAAATGGAGAGGGGAGACAGATGATTACAATTTATGTGGAATAAAGGAAGAAAACATGATCATTTCATAGGCTAATTCTAAAATCACAATTTTTAATAGAGTTTGCTACAAATTGGGGTCCATTTTATGGCAAACTCACTAACAGTCTATCCAAATGGATGGGTCTACCCATTGTAAATATCAAGTGTTCACAGCCTATGTTAATGTTTTATTTATAGGTCCCCCTCCTCCACTGAAATCTTGCTTACTCGTGCTTTGGCAGACCATAAATAAGTGTGTGAAAGTAGTACAGTACATCCATAAAGCTTTGCTGATCAAAAGCATGGATGAGAGAATGAATAAAGGAGTGAATGAAAAAAAAAACAAAACTAAACTAAAAGTCTTCCTGTTAGAATCAGGGTGTCTAACCAGGATCATATGAATGAATCTTCCAATTTGGAGGTGGTTTATGGAAGAGACACCACTTAGAACCCAACATCTAACTTTCTGACTCTACCTCTTCCCCATGTAGTTCATTTAATCAACTTCCCAATCTTATTTTCACAGAACACTAGACTTTTGTGGGATGCAGGCGGGTGTTGTATTAAGAAGCAACCATGATAAAACAATTGGGATATTTGAAAATAATAATAACAATAATAATGGTAAGCAAGTTTCTGTGCAACACAGATTCTCAGGGTTTTTTTTTTTTTTTTTTTTTTTTGATGCCACTGTACATTGTAATTTTTTTCAAGTGAGAGATATTCTATGAAGCAGTGCTTCACAAGTGCTAATTTGCATATGAATCAGTAGGCAATTTTGTTAAGATGAAGAGTCTTCCATTATCCTGTGGAAACTAAAGTATGTTCTCACCATTTCTGTTAGCCAGAGAATCACGGCACATTCAATATGTGGCGGCTTTTTACGTTGATATTCTGGACTCCTGTTTGTGTGTGTGTGTGTGTCATCAGAATATTAAACTGGCTTCAGCCCTTGATTACATTTGTTTTATGACTTATTTTGCAGAATATTGCTATCAGACTTTTTCATAACTTTGTCTAACAATAAATTAGAAAATTAGAAGCCTGAAAACACTGCTACCATAACTAAGGTTCCACTACAACTTGGGAAAAAACAATGAATTTTTCCTTCTAAATGGGTTTACATACTTACATTTACACATTTTCTAATATAGTGTTAGCTTTGATGGTTATACAGTCAATATTGCAGTCTAGTCACATTATAAAGGGAAGGAAAAATCAGGAAATATGCCCTTTGTTATTGACAGGATATTTCTTAACCCTCTTATGATGCAATTTAACAAACCAATATTCATTATAAAAAGATTGATCTCAACAGCTCTCACTTCCTTGTGTGGTAACTATGGCTATTAGATCAAAATATAGTGTTAAAAGGCTCCAGTGTAATTAGAAAATGAACCTCAGCTCTTTCTACTATTTGCATGCTGAGTGTAACTTGTTAAGTAGCCCACTAGCCTTTTAGATTAGATTTATCTCTAAATTTTAAAATGTCATCACAAAATGGCCATACCTAAATTAAAGCAATACTGTAGAATCTGAAAGTAAATTTATAAGCATGAGCAAGGTAAATAAGATTATTTTTGACCAGAAGTTTCTGTTTTAAAAAATTATTGAGGGATTATGATGTGCTTTTGTTAATCATAATTTGTTTCTAGTATGCAGTGCAAAATCTTCAAATACAGAGTTTCATTTTTAATTGCATTTAAATTTTTAATTATCCTCAATTTTTGATTTGGACAAATGTTTATTAAGTACTACCTATAGAATATAAAAAATATTATATGGTGGGAATAAAGTGACCAAAGATCATATCAATCTGATAGATTAGCAAAAATTGGTATCTCACTGGCTCTCTTTTCTTATCTTTTAAAAATTTCTCTACTATCATGTATAAAATGGAGTGTGTGTGTGTTAGTATCTTGTACACAATAACTTAAATTAATGAATAATTCCATTTTGAGATATTCATATGTATGCATGTATACATCTTGATGTAAATTTCACATGTAAGGGGAAAAAAAGTTTTATTTTGTTTTTTCAGGACACCAGGAGAGTGATTCTAATGCGGACTTTTTAATGCACTCTCCAGAATATATTGTTTATAACAAAATAATATTTATATTTAATGTTTAAAAGTCATTTTATTTTTCAAAGATTCCTGACAAGTAATTAGAATTGTGCCCAAATGTGAACTTAATAACCCTTCTACAGATTTTTCCACAAAAATCTATAAAATAAATGTCATTTGAAATTTTTAAATACAAATTTGAATGGTTATTTTAAATAAAAAACAAAAACTTTTATTTTTCTCACACTAGAGTTCAGGTATTTATTATTTAAGACCTGAAAGTCTTCTTATATTTTTTTCTGAAGATGTCCTGAGAACTCAATTCATTGTTTGTTTGATCCAGAAGCTAAAATTATATTTTATCAAGGTTGATAAAATTTTACGTTTTCAGATCTATCTTATTGTTTCCTTGCTACATTGCTTCTGTAAATGTGTACCATTACTGCTTTATAGAACCAAAAACAAGCTAAGGTAAGGAAATTTCCCAATGACAGACAAAACTAGCGTATCTGAAGGTCTATAGTAGAACAGCAAAATGACATCTAGCTTCTTAAATGAAAAGAATCTGATGTCATATTACTTTTATAAAGCTAAGAAAATGTCTTTCTTAGTAGTAATACACACACACACACATACACACACACAAATTCAAACCACGTCTGCCCACATGTACTCCAAACTCCCTGGTTCCAACCATTAGCCTTTATTAATAGGATTACTGCAGAAGCCTCCTTCCTGACCTTCCAGCTTCTCCTGTGTCCACATTTGCCCTCCTGCAATAATTATCTATAGAGTATCCTAAAGATCATTTTAAGATGTAAGTGAAAACATCTTACTCCTATGCTCAAATTCTTCCATGTTCTTCTCATTTCACTCAAGGTCAAGTAAAATTCTTTACAGTAGCCACCCATTCTGTGCACCACCCTTTAACTATCTAACATTATCACCTACTCAACTCATTCTGCTTCTGATAGTTGCTTCCTGGCTGTTTCTGCCACAGCCCTCACACATACCTGCGTGAGAAATATTTCACATGATTTGTTTGAGGCTGGGACCCATATCCCCCATATATTCACATTCAGATCACTCCCATAAAGTCTTCGATCGAATATGTCCTTGTTAATGAGACCCAACATGAACACCTTAATGAAAATTACACTTTCACCCAACCAACCACCCAGACCACCATCATCTTCCATTTCATTTTCTTTAACTTTTAATTCACAGGTTCACTGATATATAATTAAAGGGCATAAAATCCATCTGTTTTAAGCTTACAATTCAATGATTTTAGCATATTTGTCCCACCAAGACCACTATCTAATTGGAGGACATTTCTATAACTCCAAAAAGAAACTTCATGCCACATACAGTCATTTCCTATTACCAAAACCAGTCCCAGGCAACTATTAACCTATTTCTCTCTATATAGACTTGTCTTTTTGGACATTTCAAATAAATGGAGTCTTAAAATTTATGTTATTTTGCATGTGGCTTCTCTTGCAGAGCATGATGTTTTTTGTGTTTCATTCACCTTTTAGCATATATCCATAATTGTTTCCTTTTTATTGCTGAATAGTATTCCATTGTATCAATATACTATATATTTTTTATCCATTGACTGGTTATTAGACATTTGGGCTGTTTACATTTATTGGCTACTATAAACAATGATGCTATGATTATTCATGTGCAAGTTTTTGTGTAGACGATATATGTTCATTTCTCCCATCCTTTATCTTCTTATATATCATAAATGTTCTATATATTCTGTTAATTATGTGTGACTTTCACCAACCACTAAAATCTATACTTTTTGAATTTCTGTGACTCTTCTTCAAACTGCCTGGAGCAGTTCTTGTGGTATATATTAAAAATTCTAAATGTTTGTTGAATGAATAATGTTCACATTTAGAGTGCATATTTCTCTTCCTAGGTAAAGTATATTTTTAACTGGCATACTTCTTCATGCTTCCACTTTTTCATCAACTATATTAACCTCTTCTATGCTATATAAACCATGTTATGACTGATGTGTATAAACTGGGGTGGGATAGAATTTATGCTAAAAATTCCACAATTAGAAAATAGAGATGTATATGTAAAGAAATAATCACTAAATGATTAAAAGAAACTATGGTAGGCAGAACACATTCCCTAACATGTCTGTACACTATCCAAAAAATTGTGACTATAGTACATGGCAAGGAAGAATAAAAGTTACAGATGGAGTTAAGATTTCTAATTAGCTGACCTTGAAATAGAGTATCCTGGGTTATCCAGGAAGGCCCAATATAATCAATTAGTTCTTTATAATTGACCTAGGCAGAAGAGTCTGAGTGAGAGTAGGAGGTGGATGATATAGACAGAGTGTCAGAGTGAGGGGAAGTGAGAAAGAAGCAATCCACTATTTGTTGGCTTTGAAGATGAAGGATCAAGGAACTGGGCAACCTGTCGTAGCAGGTAAAGGCAAATGCATACACTGCCCCCTAGAGATACTAAAAAGTAATGCAGCCCTGTGGATCCCTTCATTTTAGCCTAGTGAAGTCCATTTCAGACTTCTGACTTCCAGAACTGTAAGGTAATATATCTGCATTGTATTAAGCTACTAAGTTTGTAGTACAGTAGCAATAGAAAGCTGACAGAGAAACCATATATACTAGCTAGACAAGAAGATATTAAGTGGGGCTTGAATCCCTGTTATGTTTATCAAGATCTTGCTCTTGTGTGTACTATACTCAGCACAAAATAAATTTTTCCAAGAAGTAGGAGACATGGTCTCTGCTCTTAAAGAAAAAAGTTTACAAACTAGTTGCATTTTTCCAATGGGAAAACACAACCATATGGCAGAGGTGTTAGAAGCACACAATTGTGCCAATAGGATAATCAACCATCATTTACATGGCCAGCCATCCCAGAGAACTGGCAAGCAAGGAGCATCACTGTAGCAGCTGTTGCCATGGCCCCAAATCCTGTGATAGTGACTGAAATAGAAACAAAACAAACAAGCAAATATAAAACCTCAGAGATCTTGAACTTGTAAAATTGAGAGGCAGCATAGGGTAATCAAAGGGAGTATGGAGCTACCTTAGGCCATCTGGATACTAATTTCGACTCTACCCCACACAAGACTTGTGACCTTGGGCCCGTTACCTAAGCATCATGTTTTTCTTTATATCTAAAATGAAGTTGGACCCTCCCAGTTCTTCGCTGGGAGCTAGCTCACATCACTTCCAAAATCAAATATTCTTTCTCTTTCTTTCTCTCTTTTCTTTTTCTTTCTTTCTTTTTTTCTCTTTCATTCTTTCTTTCTTTTTATATAAAAGATATAATCAAAGACAATGTTCATAAAGAAAAAAATGCATGTGCATAATTTACTTAACAAAATTTGTTTATTTCTTACTTTGCGCCAGCCTGTTTTACAAATATATACACTTATATAGAGAATGTATATGAAGAAAATATATTTAGTAAAGCACCATAAGAGTTTGATAACTAAGCCAGTGTATTTTGCAGATTCTGAATACATAATTAAAAGAATAAAACAAAACTTGACATGACCATCCTATCAGGCAGAGTTCCCCAGAGAAACGGTGTATATATACAAATGATGGTGATAGATAGATAGTTAGATTGATATAGTAGATAAATAGATGATAGATAAATAGAGAGGTATAAATTATTACCAGTGATTGTGGAGGCTGAGAAGTCCTAAAACCTTCAATCAGCATGCTGGACCCAGGAAAAGTGATGGTGCACTTCCAGGCTGAGACCCAAAACCTGATAACCAGGAGAGCTGATTCTGTATGTTCCAATAAGAAAGCAGCCAGGCTCAAGACCCAGTAAGAGCTGATGTTTTAGTTTGAGTCCAAAGATATGAAGAGACCAATGGCCCAGCTCAAGGCAATCGGTAAGGAAAATTCTCTTTTACTTGGGAGTCCATCAGTGACCGTAAACTATTTTCATGGAACTCTCTAGAGTCTCAGGAATATCAGAAGAAAGCTACTCATTTCCCAAAAATCTTTTTTCAGTATTAACCCATGTTCTGGTGGTCAATTATCCATAGTAATGAAAAACATTTTGCTTTATCAGGTATACCAGAGAGCGGATGGAAGGAAGGGTGGATAAAAGATATAGTGCCTAAACACTGAGTTATGGAGAACTTCCAAATATGGATAAGTTCATGACATCAATAATTGAATCTGTTTAAAATCCCACAGATATCATGAGACACCTTTAGGTACTAAGCTGTCAATCTCACATGACTGATACAGGTATTTTTTAAATTCTAACTCTCACTTAAAATATTGAATTAAATTATTTGTAGCAAATTGTCTACTATGTTTCATTACAGTGATAAGCTTACTTTGGTTCTTTTGGGGGGAAAGTTCACAGATGCTGGTCTTAATACAGTGCTTCCAAGTAAAAATTGTGTTGCCTACAAAAAGCAGCAGATTGACCAAAATTCAAATAAACAAACAGACCTAAATACAACTCCTTACTATGATTTGCAGCAGAAGTACTCCTCATTTTACAACACAGAATACTAAATAAAATGAAAGTGTACTAAAGGGTTGATATTTAATAAAGTTAATATGGACATTCTTGTGTATAACTGGCATTGCTTTTATTGTTTTTGTGTGATAGTGAAGGACACAATAATTGCTTCATGGATTTTGGTGCCACTACTTTTATTCTATGTTATTATCAATTTTACTGTGTTTGCTTTTGTAGCATCAGTATGCCAACATTGTGTGAAAAGGCCAATAATGTGTAAGTATTATTAAGAAAATAGTTTGAGTTCACAGATACCCAAAAAGTATGTTAAGGATGTCCAAAGCTTCCTAGACCCCACTTTGAGAATCACTGCACTGATGGTTAGTGTGGAGAGCAGGACCGATGCCATGTTTATAGCATGTGCACTTCAACCTGGTCAATGGGCACGATCACTCGATTCTGGTGTGGTAGACAACATGACACAGTAAAATGGAGTGGTCAAAATATGTGCACCAGAAATGTTCAAAACAACATGTGTTTATCAAAGCTGACACTAACAAGATATGCTTATCAGAACTGCTGACATAAACAACATGTACTTATCAGAACTGAGAAAAACGTGTTTACAAGAGACTGTGCAAAACAACATGACTCTGCAACAAAGAATAGTACAAAAGCAAAGGCATTCTAACAGACAACTGAGAGGGCCAGGAGAGACAGCGATGCATTGATGCTCCAATCGACCTTGCACTAGCTGAATCTGAAGCCATGCAGACTCTGCCTTACAAGACACTGATCAGCTGCTTCCCATACCCAGACCTGATCTGGTCTCTTGGGACTCCAGTTTGTTATCCTTCTATGTGATGTTGTTACTGATTGTTTCTGAGTGTTATGACTATTGAATGATTGTTATTGAGATTGAACCTACACCAATAAAAGCTGACTGAATAACATAGTCACCTTGTTCTGGTGCTATCTATAGGGTTGGTGGCCGTATAGGTGACCTGGCACCTCCAGTCCATGGCAAAAGCTGGAGGTTGACTTAGAGGAAATACTACAGCATGGATAGTCATAAAGTTAGGGTATTGCTCACAACAGGTAACTAATATGTAACTTGCCATAAATACACAGCATGCTATGAGCATCAGTCAGATTCTTTTCTAGAAGATCTCTTATCTTTCAACTAGTTTATTATACTTTAGTTATGAGAGTCTCGGGTTTTTACATAGTAATATAGAAAAAGCATATCATTATTAATTATCTCAAGCATTTTTTGAACATTTTAAAGGGTATATTAGCCCCATTTTACAGATTAAGAAATTGAGACTACTCTTTGGTGGAAACAGAAGACTTTCGTTCATATAACAAGAATTTAATTTTTAAAAATGTCTTAGTCTCACATGGGAAGTGGAATTCAGGAAAAATAGTGTCTTACATCTGTTTTAAGGAAGAAATATATTTTCATTTATAAGCTCACTTTCTCTTAGTGATTAACATGAATGACAGTGAAATATCCAGGAGACCTCAGTTCAAACAAACAAGTAACTGCACTTAACTGAATGAGGTCATTGTTAATCCTAGTCAATGAAGTGGCTAATAGACAATCCCTTTTGAAAGATGCTAATTTAAATTCAGCCTTTAAAATTGCATATTCTCCTGAAAAATCTATAAAGGGCAAAGAAGAAACCTTTAAAAAATATTTTTCTTTGCTTTTTAATGTGAAGCAACCAATTCGGTTATTCAAAGTTTCCTTAATGTAGTTTTCTCCAATATAATGAATTACTTCATTAATCTCATTGTTCCTATTTTAAACTGATATATTATTATTAGGTTTGTTTGTTCTGGTACCTGCTCTAGGTAGAAATGTGTTTTTGAACAAATTCAATATATCTGGAAAAAAATTAAATGTCTTAAATTACCATTGTGTTCTTTTTTCAAGTTTCTAACTTGTAAACAAAAAAGATCCCATTTCAAAATAACAGAGTCCCATATCATACAAACATTTACAATGATTACATTTATCTAAGCAACATACACACTAGTTCTAAAATGTTAACTAAACTTCTGTGACAATTTCTTTTTTAAATAATAAGAACATTATAAAGTTAATGCAGAGTCCTAAAGATAATCTAGCAGTTACTATGTTTTTCTTAAGTCATTACTTAGGATGCAGCACAGGTAAACAGGAAGAATCTTTCATATGCTCAAACACCTGAACCTTTGGTTGCTACTATATCAGCAGACCTGCAAACAAGAAGGCAATCATTTCAAGAATGTTTTAAGTGAACAACTTGCAAATCTCAGGGATAAGTAAACCTTAAGAATGCACAATTGCGAGCATTTATAATCAAACAACTGGCTGAAGACTGTTCATTCCCTTCTTCTGAAATGAGATCTCAAAGCCATAGATTCCAAAGTAAAAGATTTACACACACACACACACACACACACACACACACACATATATATGCATATGTACAATTTCTCCACAACATTATGTATGTCGACCATTTAGTTAACTTTTCCGCTTGAAAAGAATTCAATAGAAAACTGAACACCATGTTCCATTCTCTGTTAATATTCATATTTACAGCAGCTACATCTTGGGACCCAGCATAACCAATGCTGTTCAGAGCTAGTTTATATTGAAATTAAGTTCTTTACACCAAGTAAATGGTTGTCCACAACCACTAGCTACTGTGCAAATGAACTAAAATTTCTAGATTCGGGGAGAAGCAAACGCTGCTCCCATCATCTGCGCCGCTTCTTCTGTTCACTGATTCATGCTTAGAAAACTGTGGGGCTTTGGGGCCGTTGGGCCTGTGGACCCTGCGCACTTGAAGAGGCTGACTGCTGTGCCGCTTTCTGCCTTAACACTGTCCAGTCAAATATGTAGTCATACTGGTGGTTCAGGGTCCTGAAAAGAGTGCGGAATAGCTGCCTCAGATACATGTAATTTGGGGATTCCTCAAAGCGCAGCCCACGACAATAGTTTAAGTACATGGCAAATTCTGTAGGAAACCCCTTACATAAAACTTCAACTGGAATGGACATCTTCTTTTCACTAATCTTTTCATATTTCTGTTTCTTTGTTGCAGCCTTTAGTCCTTGCCATGGCAGGTTGGTTCTATTAAAATAAATCAAAACATATCCTAAGGATTCCATGTCATCTCTCCGACTCTGTTCAATCCCGAGATGTGCGTTGATGCTAGCATACCGGGCAGTGCCAGTGAGATTTTTATCTTCTCTGTATGGTATGTGTTGCCTTGTCCTGTTGTCTCTGTACTTTTTGGCCAAACCAAAGTCAATCATAAATAACTTATTACAGTGACGCCCAATACCCATCAGGAAGTTATCTGGTTTAATGTCTCTGTGTATAAAATTCTTCGTATGCACATATTCAATTCTACTGATCATCTGGTCAGCTAACATAAGTATCGTTTTCATTGTGAAGTTTCTAGAACAGAGATTGAAGAGGTCTTCGAGGCTGGGTCCAAGAAGATCCAGAACTAGCACATTGTGCTCTTTCTCCTGCCCGTACCACCGGATGTGGGGGATGCCAACGCCACCCTGGAGGATCTTGTAGAGTTTGCTCTCATACAGCAGCTGGGGGTGCCTGGCCCTCCGAGATTCCAGCTTCACGGCCACTTCCTCGCCATTGGTGACGTTGATGGCCAGGTAGATGGCCCCGAAGGAGCCAGACCCGATCTTCTGAACGAGTTTGTATTTCCCTCCGACCATGAATTCGGCCTTGGTGCCACTACTGCTCTCCATCTTGAGAGACGAAGGTGGCAGAGGCTGGAGAGAGCCCGGCACCTCCGAGCGGACCGAGGTCTCTGGGCCAGTCCCTGGAGGAAGGCTGTGGCCGAGGGCGGCAGGAAACAGAAAGCGTTGGCTCTTGGTGTCACAGAGCGCAGACTCCGCCAAGGGGGACCTGATCAGAGTGGCTCGGTCTCGTTCCTTTCTGCTGGGCCGCAGTCCGTGGGCGATTCTCGCGGTGCCCAGGCTGGGCCACCTGCTTCTGGGAAAAGGCCCACACCCCGGGCGCCCCCTCCTCAGAGCCAGGGCGCAGAGCACTCTGGGAAAGGGGTCTCCAGCGCCTTCGCCCCGCCCCCCGCGGGGCGTGGGCGGAGCCACACCAGGGAGTCCCCACGCACCTGTCCCGGGGGAGCTCCTCATGCATACTCTTACTGTGTCTGCAGGTCAACTATTTAAATATCAATTTTTAAATTTATGAAAAATGAAAGTTCAGAGAGGTAAGCGCTTCATCACTGGTTAGAATGTTGGCCTTTTATTCTCTCCTCCTAACAGTCAGGTGTTTTGTGTTTTTTGTTTTTTAAACAAGGAATATTCCCTCACTTTTCTCTGTTTTTCTGTGTGAACAATACATTGTTTCCTCCACGGAATCAGTGAGAGACACACCTTGAAGGCAGCTGGGGTAAAGATCTCACCATGGACCCACCCCACGTAAAAGTATGACCTAATAATGGGAGGGGCGAAGTCACAAAGCAGCAGCCATCAACTGACGCCAAAGAAGTGGCAACTGGCCTGATCACACAGTGTACTTTACTAATTTGTATTAACCATGGACGATATGTTCATCGGCACCAAAGAGAAAAGGTGCGACTTAATGAAGCTTGGCTATTGTCTAGTTCAGTGCTTTTTATCAGCAATAACATCCTCATCAAAATTCAGTGGCAACTCTAAACAGTTATTCCAGTAAATCAGAAATTGCAACAGTGTCATCAGTTGCTTTCCATTTCTCTTGGATTCACACTCCTTTATTACTCTGAAGTTAAAATATTTTGTTCCTTTAAAAATTTGTTTTATACACTCATTTATTACATTAAAAAATATCTCAGATGCTGAAACCTATGGATATGACTATGAGTCAAATGAGGCACCTGCTAGCAGAGTTTTAATGTAATCGGGTAATCCATAGACAGTGTAAATGCTACATGAAAATACAATTGTGCCAAATAGCCTCTTTTTGATGGTTTTTGTCAGCTATAGCCCTTCGTACATCATGTCTGTAAAAAAAGAAGTGAAATTTCTAAAGCTTTATTGTTGATCTATCTATAGTAGTGGATTGAACTCCCTGAAAGTGTCTTCAGTTTTTAAAACAGGCTGAAATGCACCCAATTAATAAGTCACTCAACCTCCCTAGCCCCACCTTCACTACCTGAAAAAAATATGGGAAACCAATTATTGAACAATCCCCTTGACAGTTCCATATATTCCTGATGAATAGATGCTTCCAAGCCCCTATTGTTGGCCATGTTCACTGACAGGACTCAGTTAATGAAATGGCTAATTAGATTTCTGTAATCCTGTAGTCATTGTGTTTGAGGTGACATTTTCTCAGTACTTCTCTTGTGGCCCCCTCAGTGTGATAGGAAACGTTTCCCTTTAGCCAACTTGGCTCTTGTTATTTTGCTGGAATGGCAGTTTCCTCTATTGTTGTAATGAAATCATTGCCCTCCCAAATACAGCTCTGCCACTCAGCATTTAAATAGAAAAGAATAGGAAAGTGATCATCTGATTAGTCAAACAGGCCCATGTTCAAAATTCATTTTGGAAATCAAATAATAGAATTGGAATGAGTTCAGAATGAAGGAATGACTTAAGTATTATTACACACTGTAGTACATATCCATTGACTAGAAGAATGTGAAAGGATTAAAGTTCTAAATTCTTTTTCTTATAGCTATAAAACTAAATTCTTGAAAAATTGGGGGCAGAGGGGCTATTTTAGGCAGCTTTTTAAGACCCTAACAACTGTATTATAGCTAAGGAGTGAAAGATTATGACCAAAGCCACAATTGAAATCCAAATACAATTTATGTAAATCACTGGAATGATAATGGTGCAATTTAGAATTTGATAATAGTTTTGTATAAAGATAAAAGGGATTTTATACATTTGAAGTTTAATTAATGTAACTTTATGTTCTATAAATTTTACTAAATTTGAGCCACCTTTCAATCAGTGCAGAAATTCAGTATTAATCATTTTGAGAGTCATCTCCACACTTTTCCAGGAGATTGTATCTAAGTTTATGATTTTTAACTTGATTTGGAGGTAGAGTTGTGTATAATTCTTAAAGGCAGCAATCACTTAAGCTTCCACTAAGATATCTTCAATCCACCCAGACCTCAGGCTTATTTATGTCCACATAGGTCATATCTGATATAATCCTTCAGGTCCAAGAATGACTTCTGCTACTTCTGTGTTGTTGAGATGCATGGGAGTCATCTACTTATCTTCAGACCAAGCATAAAGAATATCTTTGATTCTAAGAAACCATAATACCTAGATACACAATAGAGTGCTTTGCCATCCCAGATGTTTCAATTTACCTGCATAGCATTATTCTAAAATGAAGACAAAATGTCCTTTTCATCTTAAACTTATATGGTGCTGGGCCAGCTCTTCACTACAATGCCCAGAATACCTTCTGTCTTGCAGTTACCTTGAGTACATGCTCATCACTTCTACTTAGTCTCTATTTCCATCTCTTGTTTACATGCAACAGATGATCTATGTTCTAGCCTGAAGGTAGATTAATGGGGAGTAATGAAGCCTTGATCATACACCTGATACCTTCCCTAATAGGACTTATGCCTTTTGTGATGCTTTTCATTCTCCAGAGGACCTCTGCTTAACTCATGCTTTGGTGAGCATTGACATAGGACACAAATATCTTCCATGTTTTTTTTTGTTTGTTTGTTTGTTTGTTTGTTTGTTTTTACACATTCAGAGTGCTCTATGCAAATATCTCTTCCCTAAATTTACTTATCACCAATTTTCCAATCATGTTCTATCCAAGACCCTGACCATCAACCCCACAATTGGCTACAGGCTGAATCAGTATATAATTAATTGCATATCAGGCCATTTTGCCTTCTAAGAAAAGTGAATAGCCATGTTTTCTGTCCACTAGGGGAAGTTCCCTTCATCACTGTCCTTCAGGAATGTACCAGAGAGGGGTTGTAGTGCTGTACCTGTCCATTTTCAGGAGGTGCCTGCATATCCTGCAGGATCATCTGCAAAGCAGGCCTTCTTTTCCCCTGTCAAATGATCAGAGGGAATTTCCCATGAGACTACAAGTGCAGACTGGGAGAGAAAAGCAGAATGAGGACCATGGACATTTGGGCCACTTCTTCATGTACCTAACTTGTGCCTTCTGAGTCTGCTCAGGCCTGTTCATTCAAGAAGTACCATGATCTTCTCTCTGGAAGCTGGACAGCCAGTGGTATAATTCATTCCCAGTCCAAAGACCTGAGGACCATGGGAGCCCAATGGTATAAGAACCGAGTCCAAGGTGAAGGCCTAAAAACCAGAAGTACTCATGTGCCAGAACAAGAGAAGATGGATATCTCAGATCATGCAGAAAGCAAATAATGCTCTTCCTCCCCCTTTCTGCTCTATTCAGTCTACCAATTCAAATGCTAATCTCTTCCAAAAATGTCCTCACAGACATACTCGGAACTAATGTTTTACTTAGCCCAGTCAAGTGGATGCATAAAGTTAATCATCACAAAACATAAAAATAGTTTCCAAATCCAGTCAGTTCTTATTATCTGCATTGAGTAGCCCAAGATAGCTTTACATAGCCTGGATTACATCCTCTTTCATTATTTGCCCATAAACGTTCCATGTGTTTTTCTAAGTATATTTTATTGATTATGCTGTTACAGTTGTCCCAATTTTTTTCCCTTTGCCCTCCTCCACCCATTATCCACCTTCCCTCCAGCAATCCCTCACTTAGTTCATATCCATGGGTTGTGCATGTAAGTTCATTGGCTTCACACTTTTTTATACTGTTCTTAACATTCCTCTGTCTATTTTGTTTCTACCAATTATGCTTCTTGATCCCTGCACCATTTACCCCAATCTTCCCTTTCCTCCTCCCAGCTGATAACCCTTCAAATGATCTCCATACTTATGATTCTGTTCCTGTTTTGGTTGTTTGCTTAGTTTGTTTTTGTTTTTTAGATAAGTTGTTGATGGCCATGAGTTTGTTGTCATTTCAACACGCAAAGTTTTGATCTTCTTCTTTTTCTTAAATAAGTCCCTTTAACATTTCATATAATAGGGACTTGGTGATGATGAACTCCTTTAGCTTTACCTTTTCTAGGAAGCACTTTATCTGCCTTTCCATTCTAAATGATAGCTCTGCTGGATAGAGTGATTTTGGTGGTAGGCCCTTTCTTTTCATCACTTTGAATACTTCTTGCCAGTCCCTTCTTGCCTGCAAAGTTTCTTTTGAGAAATCAGCTGTTTGTCTTATGGAACTGACTTTGTAGGTAACTTTCTGCTTTTCTCTTGCTGCTTTTAAGATTATTTATTTTTAACTTTTGGCATTTTAATGATGATGTGTCTTGGTGTGGTCCTCTTTGAGTCCAACTTGTTTGGGACTCTCTGTGCTTTCTGGACTTATATGTGTATTTCCTTTGCCAAATTAGGGAAGTTTTCTTTCACTATTCTTTCAAATAAGTTTTCAGTTTCTTGCTCTTTCTCTTCTCCTTCTGGCACCCCTATGA
This sequence comes from Furipterus horrens, assembly GCF_987537825.1. Lineage (NCBI taxonomy): Eukaryota > Metazoa > Chordata > Mammalia > Chiroptera > Furipteridae > Furipterus > Furipterus horrens. The sequence goes on from NW_028327172.1 coordinate 18,136,146, forward strand.
TTCGGATGCTGGTACGTTTAAAGTTGTTCCAGAGGTTCCTAATCCTGCCCTAATTTTTTTCAATTCTTGTTTCTTCTTTCTGTTCCAAGTGAATGTTTGTTTCTTCCTTTTGTTCCAACTCATTGATTTGAATCCTGGCTTCCTTCTCATCACTGGTGGTTCCCTGTATATTTTTATTTATTTCACTTCATATAACCTTCACTTCTTCCTTTATTTTGTGGACATCATAATTTTTCTGAGCATCCTTATCACCAGTGTTTTGAACTCTGTATCTTATAAGTTGGCTATCTCTAGTTCATTTAGTTCTTTTTCTGGGGTTTTATTCTTTTCTTTCACTTGGGCCATATTTCTTTGCCTCCTCCATTTGGAAGCCTCTCTGTGTTTGTTTCTGTGTATTGATTAGAACTGCTTTGACTCCATCTCTTGGTAGTATGACCATTATAGTAGGTGTCCTGGAGAGTCCAGTGGTACAGCCTCCCCTCTCAGCCAAGCTGCATACTCAAGGTGCACCCTTTGTAGGAGCTGAGTACACCCTCCTCTTGTAGTTTAGCTTTGGTCACTGTTGGAAAATCAATGAGAGGAATTTACCCAGGCCAGTGAGCTACAAGGACTGGCTCTGACCACTGACCACCACCCTCCACCCTCCATGGAGGATCAACTGTGCAGAGACAGGGTGTTGGTGCTCAGTCTTGGTCTGTAGCTGTCCACTGGGTGGTGCAGGCCAAGGTCAGCCCCAACCTGTTTTCCCTGGGGCACTCTGCCTCAGATATAAAGCAATCTGAGATGGCTGCTACTTGTGCTGAGCTTGTAGATTCCCAGGCCAAGCCAAGCTGTGAGTTTCAGCTGGCTGCTGTTAGTGCTGGGCTTAGAGCTCACTGAGGCCAGCTGTTGCTTGCTTGATAAGATTTAGGAACTTGGGAAGTGTGAGCCAAGACCAGCCATTCATATGGAAAAGTCACGTGGGTGGGCCTATAAGTTGGGTGGGGCAGAGTCTGCAGATCTCCAAGGCAGTTGAAACTGTTAGCCAGCTTGGTGGAGTCTCAGATATGGCACCAGTTTGCTGGCTCCATCTTGATGGATGTGGTTTCTTTAATTTAGCACTTATCAGAATTCCATTCAGCTCAATTTCTGATGGTTCTAGCTGATGGTTGTTCTATATTTTAGTTGTAATTTTGATGTGATTGCATGAAAAGGTGAGCCATGTCTGCCTATGGCACCATCTTCTCAATGATTCTTTTTTTTTTACTTTATTAAATTTAATTTTATTTACCTATTTTAAGACTTTTTAAAAAATTCATTTAGAGCTAAATCTAGTATACATTTGATGAAGTGGATTCCCACAAAATATTTGACCATTCTTGTCTTCTTATATAACTACTCACATAAATATCTTCTTGGTAGATGCCTTAGAAAATTATAAAACTAAACAATGAAGGAAATAATTCATGTAAAGGGGCTCAGTAAAATGTAACAAATGAAGCAATCACCCAATAATAATAATAATAATAATTATAATTATAATAATTATAATAATAATTATTATTATAATTTTTCTTTTTTATTTCATTTTTTAAATTTATTTTGACCACTTTTGTTTCATCCAAGCAAGTCAAGTTAAATGGGTACAGAGCTTCTTGCCAATATTAAGTTCTAAACAAGAGGATACTGTTTAAGAATGACCAACTGGAAAACTCACACAATCCTTGTATAGGGAAACAAAATAACCACCAGAGAATCACTCTCACTGTTAAGAATTAAATTACTATAATATTGTATGTCAACTATAAGTGAAAAATAAATTTTTAAAAATCTAAAAAAGAGGTTTTTTTAAAAAAAGTTAACAGGAATATTGTAAGTTTCCTGTGTCAAAGCCAGTATCATGGAGAAGTGATTTTGTGAATTTTATTACTTCAGCCATAAAATTTATTTAGTAAATCTTGGGGAATAAAATGCCTTCCTGCACTCTAGAGAGGCATGGCATTGGGGCTTAAAGGCCTCTTAGTTTTTAAGATCCCCTGGCACAAGGCCCCAACACAGATTCTTTATAATGTAAAGCCTTAAGCAAGAGGTGACTGGTCTGTAAGGAGATCCTGCACAGGCTTTTGGCAGATAGTGGGGATCTCAGATGCCGGAAGATACAGACAAGGGAAGAGAGAGGTAAACTAGGAATAAACCTCTCCCTGCTCAACTTTCCCAGGGCTAGCCCTTCCAATGTACGTTTCCATATTTATTCTTCCATTTGGTTTATTTATGTTTTTGATTTACTTATTGTTTTTCCATTACAGTTGTCCCACTTTTTCCACCATTGCTCTCCCTAACCCCTACCACCCTTCTCCCACAGTCAATCCCCACCCCGTTGTCCATGCCCATGGGTAATTTATACTAGTTCCTTGACTTGACCTAGTTCCTTACTTACCCCCGTCTCCTCTCTCCCCCCTTCCTCTCTCCCCCCTTTCTCCTCCCCCCTGGTCACTGTTAGTCTGCTCCTTGTTTACATGCCTCTGGTAATAATTTTTCTTAATAAGAATGATTTTAATGAAGTAAACTGCTATACTCCAAATTTTGATAGAAAATCTTTTGAAAACATTTCCTTTCACAGTAAGAAGAAGAGAGAAGAAAATAAATAAACATATTTTTTAATGAACTTATTTATCTTAAGAGGGCTGTCAAAATAGCTTTAAATTCCAAATAGTATTTTCAACATTGGCAATGAGAGAAATTATTCATTTTCCTCATAGGAGAGTAAATATAATGTAGGAGATATTTCAGAAAATCACTACCATTTTACAATCACTTTTCAAACCACAATCGCACTTAAGGAGAATACAATGTGAAGACAGTAAATGACTTCAGTTAAGATTTACTAATATTCTGTTCCAATTCAGAAGTCAACAATAATTTTTACTTTGATCTATTTAGTCATTGATTCATTTGTAATGTTTCTGAATATGTATATTGAAATATACTTGCAAATAGCACAGAACAGAAGCTAATTTGGTATCTAAAGAAGAGGCAACATTTTTAAATGCCCAGTTAAATTATTAAATGTTTTAATGTATCTGCAATCATAATAGTCTCAATCCACATAACATAGAGTGTGAATAGTAAATCTACCTTATCAGCTGACATGCTTTCTATGTCATAGAAACCATTTTCTTGTTCAGCTTACTCCCATCACATTGGGAAAAACACTGTTTGAAAATAAATAGCATGTCTTTTAAACCTCTATTGTTGTGCAATTTAGGATAAGGAAATAAATAACTTATCTCAAAAAATATTAATAGGTCTCCACTAGATCTTATTTCAGATAAATTCCCATTACTTGCAAAGAGTTTTCTGATTTCTCTTCGGATAGTTTTAAAAAACATGATTATCTTTTTTCTTTGTGACAGATTCATCTGTCAAACAGTATCCCCAAATGACAGCATGTGCATTGAATGCCTTAAAAATAGATCAGAAGTCAAAGCACAAGCAATACCTTTTTTTGCAAACTGGGTTTCTTTTAAATAACTTATCTTTCTCCCTTGATGCTGTGGCTTTTAAAGAGCTTTAAAAAGTGAATAATTGGTCTTACACGTTTTCAATTACTTAAGAGCATTAGTCTCTTCTTTATTTGGGCTCACTCAGAAGAAATGGGGTGGGGTGGGTAAATGTGCTAATGTGAGAAATTAGTCACACAACTTTTGCCCTAAATATGAAAAAATTTCAGGTGTGACCACCTTTATCTTTTAAATATTGAGGATATAAATGGAAACTTTTAATTTTCTTTTCCACTAATCCAGAACCAGATAAAGATTTAAAATAAGAGAGCATAAAAGAGCACAATAGAATAGTAGAGAAAGGAAGAACAATTGTAGTTGGTATTAAAGTAATGTTGAACCCATTCTAGTTCATTCTTTTGTGTGTGTGAGTACTCTGCTCCAAATCTTTTATATAAGTGTTATATTTGGTTTAGTGGGATTAACAGAAGCTATGGAAGAACAAAAAGCCGAATTTAAACATAGTTTAGCTCAATACTGGACAAAGTAATTATCCCCTAAAAGCCTACATTTTCCATCTGCAAAATGAGTGTAATAAAGGCTATTAGCATTGCATGAGATAAGCATACAATTCCTGGGAAAAAATTAATGAAACAGAGTAAAAAGCCTGGATACAGACCCTGATATATAGTTACCTGATCTTTCACAATAAGGTAAGAGAAATACAGGGTGGGGCAAAAGTAGGATTACAGTTGTTTGTATGGAAAGTAATACAATAATTAATTAATAATGCGAGAATGAACTCTGTTTTCCATACTCACAGCTGTAAATCTACTTTGCCTCATCATGTATAATGGAGAAAAAATAGTCTTTTCAACAAACAATACTGGAAAAACTGGACATTAATATGCAAAAAAATTAAATAAATTTAGACACAGATCTTTCATAAAATCAACTCAAAATGGATTGAACACCTAAATGTAAAAATCACAACTATAAGACTCCTAGAATAACAGAAATAAATATAGATAACCTTGGTTTTGGCAATGAATTTTTAGATACCACATCAAAGGCACAATCCCTGAAATAAATAATTGAATAGCTGAACTTCACTAAAATTAAGAACTCCTGCTCTGCAGAAGACACTGTCAAGAAAATGAAAAGATAGGCCATAGACTGAGAAAAAAATGTTTGCAAGAGACATAGCTATAAAGAACTTTTATCTAAAATATGCAAAGAAATCTTTACAATAAGATAACTCAATTTAAAAAATAAAATATCTGAGTAGACATCTCACCAAATATATACTGATGCCAAATAAGCATATGAAAATATACTCCACATCACATATCACTAAAAAAATTGAAAATTAAAGCAATAATTAAATACCACTACACATCTAGTAGAAGAGCCAAATTACAAACAGTGATGACATTAAATACAGACGAGGATGTGTAACAAGAACTTTCATTCACTGATCATTGGAATACAAAATGGTAGAGCCACTTTGGAAGACAGTCTGGCAGTTTTCTACAAAATGAAACGTACTCTTGCCAAACAATCCAGCAATCACGCTCCTTGGTATTTATCCAAATGAGCTGAAAATGTATGTCCACACAAAATCCTACACACAAATGTTTATAGTACCTTCATTTATAATTACCAAAACTCATAATCCACCTAGATATCCTTCGGTACATGAATGGATAAATAAACTGTGGCCCATTGAGGCAATGGGATATTATAGAGTGCTAAAAAGCAATGAGCTATGAAGCTATTAAAAAACATGAAGAAACTTTCATGCATATTACTAAGTGAAAGAAGGCAATCTGATGCTACACATTGCATGATTCCAATTACATGACATTCTAGAAAAGGCAAAACTATGCAGACAGTAAAAAGGTCAGTGGCTGGCAGAGGATGTGCAGAAAGAAGGAATGAATAGGCAAAGCAAAAAATATTTTTAGGGCAATGAAACTATTCTGTTTGTTACTACAATGGTGGATATATACCATTATACATTAATTAAAACTCATAAAATATACAGAGTGAAACAAATTAGGTTTACAGTTTGTATGGAAAAATAATACAATAATTAATAAATAATCATACAAGAATAAATTGTGTTTTGTGTACTCACAACTGTAAACCTAGTTTTGTTTTGCCCTGTGCAACACCAATAGTGAACCTTATGGAAGCTATAGATTTTCAGTGAGAATGGTAAGTCAGGGTGGGTTCATAGATTATAATGCATGTACCATTCTGATGCAAGATGTTGACAGTTGTGCGTGCAGACTGAGTCATGGATGGAAGATCTCTATAGTTTCCATTCAATTTTATTCTGCACCTAAATCTGTTCTAAGAACAAGTTCATTTTTTTTTAAATCAGGTAAAAACGTGACTAGCTTAGTAAATTAAGAATGTTAAACTTTTAGAAAAATAACATTTTTTTTCCTTTGCTATATTAGAAAGCATCATTTAGCCCATTAATTGGTAGGAAAAGACTTTGATTTTTCTCTGAGAAGGACCATAAATATAAACCTTCTTTCAGGGTGTAAGAATCCTTTACAATCTCTAATTTAAAAAATGGGGTTCTGAATTTTCTGTTGATTATTACTTGTATGTTGGTTTTAATGGGCCTTTAAGTGTTACTGTGACAAAAAATTTTGAATAGTGCAATAGATCTTCAGTATAAAGAATAATGTGGGTGACAAGCCATGGAGTACAGGTAGAAAGACAGCAAAGGGAACCAAAGGAAAAAAAACAAAAAGGTTTCTGAGCAAGAAGATTGCCCAATATAGCAAAACATCTTTGCTGAAGTAGGGCTGAGTAAGAATGCTAAAATATTCCCATGTTCAGCAATATTTTAAAATCCTAAGAGGTAGTAGAGTCAAAGTCCTAGTTAAACATCTGTCCAATATGTAAACCAGGGGAACACTACTGTACCCAGAGCTCACCCAGTTATCAGTTCCCTGGGACCGAGATGCATGTCACACAACCTTACTCTACAACTATCCACCATCCCCTGAGAGCCTTATGTCCCTCCTGGCAAGTGTAAGATCAATGGCATCCATGAATAATAATAAGTGGCAGGACCCACACCTTTTGGTGGGAGTGTACCTGAGAGAATGCTAGAGCACTTTACACCATCTGTGAGAATACAGATACCAGGCAAAGAAATGGCCCAGGATCTAAATGAGAATTCACATAACATCGCCAACTCTGCATGAAGCAGAACATGATTCACTGTGCATGGACTGAAATTCCAGCCCCAGAACTTATTAATTGATGTCTCTCTTTATTCATTCATTCAAAAACCTTATTTATAGTTCCAGCCATTGTATACATGATTTTGAGCTGATATTAATAATCTTTCTAACATTCACATTCATCACTTATAAGGTTAATAATAATTGCCTACCTAAGTCAAGGAAATATTGATAAAATATTGCCAGTATTTTAAAAGTATACATTATACACATAGCAGTTATTATTAAATTATAAGACCAACTTTTATTGTGATACAAACATAATTCACATCTAATTTTTGTCTTTCCTCACTGTAAAACACATACTAATCGCTTTTTCTCCTAGTTATGGAAACACACTATTTTCTACAATTAACTGGAATTGAAAGAATCTTACTACATTTTGATACTCAGAGTTTGGCAAAAAGTTCTTTTAATATCATGTGGAAGTAAATCAGGGTCAGGTGTTTGTGCCCAAGACCACATATTTTACATTAAAAATACCACAGCTGGAAACTGAAGTCCCATTTCGAGGCTATTGGGAAACACATAAGGAAGTGAAATTAAGGATTAAGGGTTCCTGCTACTAAGCTGCAGAATGCTCATTGTGCTAGACATGAAATGATTCAATTCAATTCCACTGCAGAATGATGTGAAAATGAAACTGATGGGAGAGCAAATGGAAACAGCTGTGTTTTACTGCAACACAGACAGTCTGCACATTTCGCTGCTTATTTATAATGAAAACAGAAATTGTAAGTGACAATCTGAGGGTAGTTTATAAAGCAAACGTTTTGAAGCCTTGGAGGTGCTATTGCTTTATGAAAGGCAACCAGCTGACCCACCTTTTCCATTATGCATGGTCACTGAATTCTGTTACAATGATGGAAACACACATTTTCATATAAAAAGAAAAGTGCTTGAGACTGTTAAAGAATTAAAGCCAATTATTTTCAAACTTTTCCAAATATTGGAGATGAGGAAACATTTCCAAACACACTTTATGTGGCCAATATTATCCTAGTACAAAATCAAGGTATAGATATCACAAGAAAGGAAAACTTCTGTCCATTATCCCGGATGAACCCAGATGCAAAAACCCTCAACAAAACACCAGGACAAATTCAACAGCACAGCAAAAGGATCATTCACCATGACCAAAAGGGATGAAAGAATGATTCCACATGAAAATTAATTAGAAGTTATACAGTGCCTTAACAGAATGAAATATAAAAATCACGTGATCATCTTAGATGCAGAAAAAGCATTTGATAAAATTCAATATGATAAAGACTCTAAACAGGGATAAAAGGAAACTACCTTAACATAAGACTATATATGGCAAGCCAATATTTCACATCATACTCAACGGAAAAAATTGAAAAATTTTCCTCTAACATCAGGAACAACACAAGGATGCTCAGTCTTGTCATTTCTATTAAATATAGTACTAAAGTCCTAGCCAGAGCAATTAGGAAAATAAATGAAAGGTCTTCATACCAGAAAGGAAGAAGTAGTCTCTGTTGGCAGAGGTTATGATTGTATATGTAAAAAACCCTGAAGAAGTACAAAAAGAAATTGTTAGAACTAATAAATTCAGTAAAGTTGCAGGATACAAAATCAACATACAAAACCAATTAGTATTTCTATATACTAACAAAGAACTATCTAGAAACCAAATTAAAAAACAATCACATTTAAAATAGCATAAAAAAGAATAAAATAAGAATAAGCTTTAAAAGGTGAGGAAGACTTGTACCATGAAATCTAAAAAACATTGACAAATGAAATTCAAGTCGTTAACAAATAGAGAGATCTCATATTCATGAATTGGTAGACTTAATATTGTTAAAATATCCATACTACTCAAAGTAATCTAGAGTCAGTGTAATCATCATAAAAATGGCATTATTTTACAAAAAAAAAATCCAAAATAAATGAGAAAGAACAAAGCTGGTGGCACCTCCCTTTCTGATTTCAAGACATTACAAAGCTATAGCATGAAAACAGTATGATAAAAATCATATATATATATATATATATATATATATATATATACACACACCAATGGGACAGAATACAGAGCCAAGAAATAAATCTACACATATATAGCTTATCCATCTTCAGAAGGATGGCAAGAACACATAATGGGCTAAAGTTAGTCTCTTCAACAAATGATGCAGAGAAAACTGGATATCCACATGCAGGAGAATGAAATAGGACACTTATCTTACAGCACATAAAAAAATGTAATTGAAATGCTTAAGTATTTAAAGGTAATATCTGAAACTATACAACTGATAGATGAAAATGAGGGGAAAAACTTTTGGTTATTGCTCTTGTCAAAAAATGTTTGGATACGACACCAGAAGCACAAGCAACAAAAGCAAAATTAACATCCAGGGGTACTCCAAAGTAGGAAGCACACCCAAGAAAAAGGCAACAAAATAAAAGGAAACCAACAGAATGGAAAAAACTGTTTTCAAACCCTTTATCTGCTAATGAGTTAATATCCAAAATAAATAAGAAACCCCTTCAAGTAAATAGAAAAGAAAACTAAAAATGGGCTAAGGATTTGAATAGACATTTCTCCAAAGACATACAAATGGCCAACAGATACATGAAATAACAATCAATTTCACTAATTACCATTCAAATGTAAATCTAAACACAATGAAGTACCATCCTACATCTCTCAGGATGGCTATCACACACACACACACACACACACACACACACACACACACACACACACACACACGCACACACGCACACAAAACACTAATTTACCACAGTTTTTTTATCCACTTATTTACTGATGGGTCCTTAGGCTGCTTCTAGCACTTGGCTATTGTAAATAGTACTGCTATGAATATAGGGGTGCAGAAGTTCTTTTGAACTGGTGACTCAGTATTTTTAGAGTATATTCCCAGAAGCAGAATCACTGGATCAAAAGGCAGTTCCATTTTTAATTTTTTAAGGAAATTCCATACTGTTCTCCATAGTGGCCGCACCAGTCTGCATTCCCACCAACAGTGCACCAGGGTTCCCTTTTCTCCCCATCCTCGCCAGCACTTGTTTGTTGTTTATTAATAATGGCCATACTGACAGGTGTGTGGTGATATCTTATTGTGGTTTTAATTTGCATCTCTGATAGTTATGTCAAGCATCTTTTCATAGGTCTATGGACCATCTGTGTGTCCTCCTTGAAGAAGTGTCTATTCAGATCCTTTGCCCATTTTATAATTGAATTGTTCATCTTCCTGCTGTTGAGTTGTTTATTACATATATTTTTTGGAGCTCAAACCCTTGTCCAGTGTATCATTGGCAAATGTGTTCTCCTATATAATCAGCTCCCTTTTCACTTTGGTGATGGTTTCTTTAGTTGTGCAGAAGCTTTTTAGTTTGATGTAGCCCCATTTGTTAATGCTTTCCTAGGAGATATGTTGGCAAAAAAATTTATACATGGGATATCTGAAATTTTCCTGCCTATGTTTTCCTCTAATACTTTTATGGTGTAATGACTAATATTTAAGTCTTTTATTCATTTTGAGTTTATTCTGGTGTATGGTGGATGGAACTGGAGCATATTATGCTAAGTGAAATAAGCCAGTTGGTGAGAGACAGATACCATATCATCTCACCTATCATAAGAATCTAATGAACAAAATAAACTAATGAACAAAATAGAACCACAGGAAAGGAAACATGGATCAGACTGAAAGTGACCAGAGGCGTGGGGGAGGGGGAATAATGGTGGAAAGAAGGGGACGGGACTAGACAAAGAACATGTATGAATGATCCATGGACATGGATACAGTGTGGGAACTGACTATGGGGTGAGAGGTGAGGTGGGTGGAGGAGGGCCAAGGGAGAAAAATTGAGACAACTATAATAGAATAACAATAAAAAATGATAAAAATAAATTTTAAAAAAGTGACAAATGTCAAGCATGTGGAGAAATTGAAACCCTTTCATCTAATTGGTAGCAATGAAAAAGTGAAAAACAGAACCACCAGATGATCAACAATTCAGTTCTTGATATTTATCCAAAAGAATGAAAATTAGAATCTTGAGATTTGCATTCCTATTCTCATTACAACACTATGTATAACAGCCAAGATGTCAAAACAACCTAAATGTCCATCCTTTGACAGATGAAATTATGAAGAAAATGTGGTTTATACAAACAATGGACAATTATGCAGCCTTTAAAAAAGAAGAAAACTGTTGTTATAATCTACAGCACAGATCAACATGGAAGACATTATGCTAAATGAAATAAGTCAGAGAAGAACAAAGACTATATGTTTCCACTTATTTGAAGACTCTAAAATAGTTAAACTTGTAGAAACAGAAAGCCAAATGTTGGATGCTCGGAGCTGGGGGAAGGGAAAATGGGGAGTTGCTATTCAAGTTTCAGTTACAGAAGATACGTTCCAGGTATCTTCTATGTAACCTTGTCTCTACAGTGAACAATACCATATTGTACTAAAAAAAAAGTAAGGGTAGATCTCATATTGTGCTCTTATTATAATAAAAATTTTAAAACTTAGTGAGGGAATAGACTTTATATTAAGTATTTTAATACAATAAAAAAAGATATAAGGATATTTCTGAAAGAAAGGGCATCGCAGGCAAGGAGGCGAAGGTTTAAAAGATAAGAACAAAATTCTGTGTGACTAGGTTAAAAAGTTTTGGGGAAAGAAACTGACTAGGAGGAAGTGGAATGGAGACTTTGAAGGATGGGAAGATAAGTCAGAATAGGGAGATCAGGGCCAGATAGTAATGCAATTTTTATTCCATGCTAATGCATTTTATTATCACACTCTTTTCTCAGGGAAGTGAAAAGACTCTGTTGTGCTTTCATCAGTTAATAGATTATATTTGTTATAAGTAGATGGTCCAGAATTGTATATATTTTATGTGCATTATAGCCAAAAATTGCAAAATATGCCTATGGCTCAGTTCCATGGGGATAGAAAGACTGGGTTTATTTTTTCTCAAGAAAAAATTAATTAAAATAACAAAATCAAAGAAAGATAGTACAAAAGATTGAGTATCAATGCTGAAGGCACTTTAAAATATTTTGAAGGTTTTTAAAAGTTATTTCCTTATTGGTGATAATGAAAAGTTATCTATATTCAGGTTTTAATTGTGGAGATAACATAATCAAACTTGGATATTTGAATGCTATCTCCCAAAGCTACGTGGAAGGCAGTTGACAAGGGACCTGGTCTTGGAGGGCTTGATTGAGTGTTCACAGTGACTTTTACTCAGAGATTCACTGTTCTAGAAAGGAAGAAATTATATATTTATTGTTGATACTATTACAGATGTCCCACATTTTCAACCTCCTTGTCCCCCTCTGCTTAGCCCCAACCTTGACCTTCACCACATTGTTGTCTGTGTCCATGGTTATGCATATATGCATATATGTTATTTGGCTAATAAACTTCCATCCTCATGTACTCTCATAATAGCCTCATGTAGTTAGAAATAAATTATATAAGACTGGTTACTAAAATGAAATTTTTTAAAAAAATTCTTGTTTTCTATCCAATATATTATATACATAGAAAAAGATTGAACTAGATATTTATGTTACTATATATTCCCATATTTAGTGTGTAATTAATTCATTAATATTTCTTTGCTAAGTAAGGTAGACAGTCTTATATCTTAGAAGTTTTAATGCAGTTTTTTCTTATAATTAAAACTTTCTTTTTATTTTTGTTTTCATATTTCTTTGGGACTAAATTATGAGGATCCAAAATGAGAGTGTGAAGCTTTCATTAAGAAGAGAAAGATTTCAAGTGAATCCATTGTACTTCATAACTATAGGGCAAATAATGTTATATCATAAATTGAATAATATTATATAAGTAATTAAGGGAGCTGAGTTTTCATAAAAAGACTGTTCCTAACTGGCAATGAGACTTTACACAATGCATTTAATCCCTATGGACCTGTTTCCTCCCTCAGAGCTCACAGAAGTAGAAGCTCAATTCAGCCAAATTGCAGATTTTCTCTCTGAGGCCACAGATAGTTTTATGATGTTTCCAAATGCTCTGTTCCCAAGTATTCAACACAAATCATTTAAAGTTGGCAATCTAAAGAAACCAAAAAAATAAACAAACAAAATGCATTTCTTGGGTAGGATCCAAGGAGACTTGTAATCTAAAATCTATAACTAATTCTAGCAAACTTGCTTCATTCTAGTAAACCTTGTTGATTTAGTCAACAAAAAATTTATTTAAGCTGATCATTATACAAAATATGCAGGGCCCTAAGGTTTTTTAAAAAGGAAGATGAATTGGTTGGTTTCAAAGAACTTACAGACTAATGATGGCAGAATCAAGGAGAGACACCTGGAATGACCACATGGCTTCCAAAGAATGATAATTTTTTTCAAATATCCATATTATTTCTTTTCTTAAATATTTATCTTGTTTTGACTCCTAAATTATAAACCACTTTGTGCACTAACTTGCCATACTGTGGTACTTTTTCTTCCAACATATGGTGTGATATTTAACAATTATCAAAAGCATTATGTAGATGAATGCTTACAAGATATTTACTAGCATTCACATCGGTTGCCATGATAACAGGAGTCTGCCTTACTTGTCTGCTATTGTGAAAATTATCTCAAATGTTGAGCCATCTTGTAACCAAGCAAACCGGGGCTCAGCCATGTGGTGCCCTGGCATATGACCCAACAGTTAGTGTTGAAGGAAGCAGGTTTTTATTAAGAGGGCTCTGACCTCTGGGGGAGCTAAAAGCACTCCTTATCAGAGCCCTCCTCTACCACAAGACCTAGCACTTTGAAGTCCTTGATTCCCAAAAGTCTATAAGCCAAAATCATTCCCTGAAGTTCCCCATATCCTTATCTGTTCTTAAGCCAGCTGTGCAAGCTGATCTCCATCCTCCCTGAAATGTGTATTTGTGGGTTTCAGAGTCGCCATCCTCTCGCATCAGCTTTCTGCTTCAGGGTCTGGGATACACTGTCTTCAGCCTCCATGTAGTGGTTCAGGAAAACATGTGCCATGGTGCACTGGATCATGGTGGAGTCCAGGGAAGCACACGTCCGAAGAGAGTGGCTTCTCCATACGTTCTTCAGAGAAGCAAAAGTCTGTTATGTGGCTCAACATTCCTGGTCACACTTCATGTCCAAGCATCTCTCACAAATCCGTGCTTGGTAAGGCAGTGCCCGGCACAGCTCCATCAGCTCTGCCACCAGCTTCTCCTTCTTACTCCAGACCTCGTGGAGTGCTCTTCCTCCAAACCATGTGGCTTCCTCCTTACAAGTCAGACCTGTAGCCAACACCCGTCTACACCCTATCAGACAGCGTGGCTTCTTCATCCTCTCTTTCAACCTACCCTTATTTTAAATGCTCAGCCCAGAATTTCCTATGTGACCTCAAATCTGGACCCTCCTATGATGTGCCATTTTTGCCAGTTTCCTCATATCTTTTACCTTCTTTTGGCTGCCATCTTTATTCAGGGCAAGAGTGACTTCTAGGGTGAGCATCTGTCCCTTACCTCTTGTGCAGGTGCTATATAAGTCCCCCTGTCTATGTCACAAGTCCTTGATCACTCTCAGAGTCATGTACACCCTTTACCCTAGGCAGCAGACCTCTTCCTTCAAGAAAGGCACAGCTATTAACTTGCCATTGTTATGCATAGTATCTTGAATGCCATATCAGCCACTTCCCCGTTCCCTCTTCTCCCAATCAGGGCTGTGGGAGTTTTTTCCTATTTTTAGCGGACCCTCATTCTGCACCCCATTACAGTCTATCATATAGACAAATCACTTCCACCAGGTCTAGCAACACAAATACATGCAGGAGTGAAACAAAGAAAGGATAGGAGAGCCTGAGGATAATGATGTTTGTGGTAGAGAAAGAAAGGAGTATATTTATAAACAAATTAAATTAGTATGGGGCACAAGTGAGTTAAATCACTGCCAAAAACTACTTATATATTAAAATGTGGAGCAAAAGCTGGTTGAGAAACAGGAGTTTAAGGTATAATAAATTAAGAATGTAAACTAGAAATTCTTGATAAACAGATAACATAAAAGTTACCTAGTCCCAATATCTTTTTAAAAGCACGTCTTCATACACTTATGCTTAGAATCAATGGTGATAAACCATGTTGGGTTTGGCTACTGTGGAGCTCTTGACATTTTTTTCTGTATGCCATTTTTAGATCTTGTAGCCAAACTTATTCACACATTGAACTAAGAAAGCAATCAGATGAAATCTTCATAATTATTGTATTTTGCTTAGAGCATAGTTTATTGGATTTCTTTTTTGCTTGTGTTCATGGTGATTAAATTTTCTGTTGTATAATCACCTGGTCTTACTCTGCATTGTCTTTGGAATTTTGATATATTTTTCTTAGTGAAATGCTGGTGAAAATAAATGACATTAAATACATTATAAGGATCTGTTGAGCTAATGACTATATTACTGCTGAAAAAAAAAGGAATTATAAATGAGATATGCAATAGCAGGATATATAATAACCAGAAGTTCAAATTTTGAAGTTGGATATGTGTAGATTCTAACTTCTACTCTATCATCTCTTATCTGTGTGATTGAACTAGTTACTTAGACAGCACAGACTTTAGTTTTCTCATTTGTAAATGAAGATAATTATATCAAGCCCATAAATTGTTGTGAGGTTTATATGATATACTATGTATAAAATATCAATGCAGTGCATATCCTCAAAAGAGTACTTATTGCAATTTGTCCTCCAATAATGCACCTCCCAATAATGGAAATTTGGGCATAACACAAATAGCATTTGGCTCTCATTTTCTACAGTTACTTGAAATGACTGTTTCATCAATCTTGACAATACACAGTATGTGACTGAGTGTTTGTATGTGAATTACAACATGCTGGCAGGGTTTCACTCCATACTTTGTCCACTGTGGTCTGGAGGCTACATTCACTTAGCTCTATCTTGAGCAATGTATTTTTGGACAAAATGTCTAAGATTCCTGATATTGTTTCGTAATCTGAAAAATAAGAATAATCATACTTAATAAACCTGGCTGAGCTATACAACAACTGATACAATTATTTTCTACCAACAACTCCACTTGAAAGCAAATAACTGTAACTTTCCAATATCATTTTTCACTGCGAAAAGACTTTCTGTGGATTCTTGGATTTACAACAAAACTAATTAGTCATCTTAGCACACAGGAAGTGTTAACAAGTTAAAAGGACAATATCAGCACTGTACTTCATTTAGCAGCTGGCATTTTGCTGCTGCACAAAAATAAAGTAAAATAATACATGTTTTAGCTTTGCTGGACTCCCTGGAGAATTTTGTAGATCCAGTCTGATTTAACTTTTGCTGAAGTTTGCTCTCCAAACAAAGGATGACTCAGTCAAAATACCTTTGGAGTATAGCTCCACGGTTTCTGAAGCCTTCATTAGGTATAATATAGGCAACATAAGGCTGAAATAACTAACAGGACAAAAAATATAACTGATTAGGAAGTTACACAGTTAGACAGTCTTGTAACAATATGTTTTTCTATAATTTAAGGCCAAACATATTTTTGACAGATTTTTAGTGTGTGTGTGTATAATATATATAATATACATAGTGTTTATAATAAAAACATTGTTTATCATACAATATATATTTACATATTTGTAAGGAATTAACATCCCCCTATTATTTTTCTTACTGATCTAATCCACTGATACCATACCTATAGTAGGTATATCAGGTTGATCAGAGAAGCAGTGGCAAACCACTATCGATTTCTTTCTCGTTTTAAAGTTACTGATTCAGCTAATGCACTCTATAATTTAGAAAAGAAAAATACCCTATGATGGGTCTAAGATTGCTTTAACAAATATCACTGCAATTCTAAAAATGCTTTTATTGTCTGTTTTATATCAGTCTCTACCAAGAATACCTGTAGAGCAGGTTTACTACATTATGGTATAATCTTAAATCTCAGAACAATGGGAGAAATGTTACAGCTTAATATCAAATGATGCAATATTGGAATTTTTGGGTCTACTACAATTGACTTTTCTACTGATGCATGTCTCATAAGTTTCATCTCATTTCAGGGCCTTTTAGGAAAAGGAGTTCTGATTGTTTTCCCCTTTAGATATAGAAGAATTTTTATTTGTACTTTTTAGCAAGTGATTCAAAATATCCCTCACTGGAACTGGAACATTCCGGGGAAGAAATGGGAAATTCAAGCAAAGGGTAATAATAATAACCAAGGTTAGGAACATCCTCACAAAAAAAAAATAAAAATAAACACATTTTTGTTTTGCTTTATTAACAAGCCTTACTTTTCACCATCATTAGGTGTTGAATTTTCTACAGATATATTAATGAATTTAGGAGTTTCACTGTCCTTAGAAGTTATGATATTAGAAAAGTAATATTACTATGATATAAATATGAATGTTACTGCTGACTTATATTACTGTATTGGCCTAAATTGTCTCATAAATAGCCCTTCATTTTTTTCATTCATTTGTTTATTTAACAGTACTTAAATGCTTATTATGTGCTAGTTCTACATAAGATCCTAAACATAGATAATAATCAATAAAGAATTTTTCTTATCCTCCTGGGGTCTTATTCCTTGGTAGAATACACAAATATTAATCTAATAATCATAGATATATGTAAGTACAGCTAGTAGAAAATGCTGTGAAGAAAGAACAGTCAGTTTTGTAGATACATTTAACAAAGGATCCTGACCAGAACATAAAAAAGTTCACAAAAGAACATAAAGGACGTCAAAGGATAGAAGTGGATGTTAGTCAGAAAGACAGAGGAGTACTATGTGCAGAAATCCTGTAGACGGTTTTTTAATGCCATGTAGAACAACACTGATAGTTCTGAGGGGATGAGAGATGACTAGCATGGGGCTTAAGAGAGAGAAAGACTACCCATGATGCAATTTGAGAATGCATAAGGAAGCCAATCACATAGAAACACAAACATCATAATAGAAACATTGTGTTTAACCTATAAGCAAAAAGACATTTGAAAGGAGATTTGTATGTATTTTGATCTGTCCATAATATCTGACTTTTTGCCAAATAGATTTCTGATTCAGTAAAGGAAATATATTTCTTCCTTATAAATTCTTGAATAATAATTTTATTTTGTTTCTGGAGTTTAAAACTCCATTATAATTGCTTTTTTATTAGAAAAGCTTTTTAAAATATAATATCATATATTTTTAAAATATAAGTATATAACAGTATGAATCAATACATAATAGCCTGCTAATTGCAAGGCACCAGGCCCGTAGAGTTTTAGCAATAAATTATATTCAAATTTTAAGGAAGATCATATCAATTTTTTATAGAAAATAGAAGCAGAAGGAATACTTCCAATTGATTTTATGAAGCCAGCATTATCCTTATACTCAAACAAGGCAAGATGTTCCAAGAAAGGATACCATAGACCAATATTTCTCATGCAAGTAAATGCAAAAATCTCAAAACATATTAGTAAATTGAACCCAACAATATACAAAGAGAGATGTATTAGATGAAGTGGCCTTTATTATACATATGCAAGCATGGTTCAGCATTTGAAAATCAATTGATGTAATCCATCACATCAATAAACTCAAGAAAAGAAATCATAGAAATCATATAATTACATTAATAGATGCAGAAAAGGAGTTTAACAATATCCAACACCTATCATGATTGAAAAAATAACTTAGCAAACTTCCTCAACTTCATACACTCTCTCTAAAAAAAAGCTTATGATAACATGATACTGAACAGTAAGAAATTAGATGCCCTTCCCCCCAAGATTGGGAATGAGATAGGAAGCTTTTCTTTCACCATTCCTAACCAACATTGTGCTTGAAATCTGAGCTAAATCAATAAGAAAAGAAAAAAAAAAGTATATGGACTAGGAAGGAAGAAATAAAACTCTGTTGTTTGCAGATGACATGATTGTTTACATAGATAATCCCAAGGAATCTAAAACAAAAACAAACTCCTAGAACTATTAATCAATAAGAGCTACACTACAGGATATAAGGTTAATATCACAAAAGCCAACTGTTTTTCAATATACTAGCACCAACTAATAAGGATTTGACATAAAGATACAGCATCATTTATATTAGCACCCACAAAATGAAATATTTAGATATAAATCTAACGCAATATGTATAAATCTATATGAGGAAGAATACAAAACTCTGATAAAAAGAAAACCAACAAAGAACTAAATAAATGGATGGCATTCCATGTTTATGAATATGAAATCTCAATATTAACATCAGTTTTTCCTAACTTAATCTATAGATTCAGAGTATTCCTAATTGAAGATGCAGCAAGTTACTTTTTCAGATATCAACAAACTGATCCTAAAATATATGGAAAAACAAAAAACTCAGGATAACCAACACAATACTGAAGAGGAAGAACAAAGTCAGAGGACTGACACTATCCAATTTTAAGGCATATTATAAAGCTACAATAGTCAAAACAGTGTGGCATCATGAAAGAATATATAAGTAAATGGGACAAAATAGAGAGTCCTGAAATAGACCCACACAAATATAACCAACTGATTTTGACAAGGGCACAAAAGCAGTGCAATGCAATAAGTATACTCTTTTCAATAAATGCTGCTAGAACAACTAAAAAATGAATGGACGCTGATCTAATGCCCTTCGCAAAATTAACTCCAAGTGGATTATAGACCAAAGGTAACATGCAAAATTATAAAATTCATTTAAAATAGCATAAGAGAAAATCTAGGTGACCTTTGGTTTGGCAATGAATTTTTAGGTATAATACCAGAAGCATAATCCATAATAGAAAAAAAAATTGATAAGTTGGACTTCATTATAATTATGAACTTCTGCTCTCTGAAAGTGACTTTCAAAAGAATGAAAAGATAAGCTACAAATTGGGGGAAAATCTTTGTAAAACATGTATCTGATAAAGGTCTGGTATTCTAAATGTACAAAGTACTCTTAGAATTAAAAAATAAATAAATAAGAAAACCAAACCGTGATTAAAAATTAAGCAAGATATCTGAATAGATACTTCGCCAATGAGAATATACAGATGGCAAGTAGGCATATGAAAAGATGGTCAGTATCATATGGAATCAGGGTATTGCCAATAAAACAATAATGAGATATCAGTCCATACCTATCTCAATGGTTAAAATACAAAATATAACACCCATCCAATTGTTGGTGGGAATACAAAATGGGATAGCCACTTTGTATAACACCTTGGCAGTTTCTTACAAAACTAACCATATCCTCACCATATGATCGAGTATTAACATTCTTTGATATTTACTCAGATGAGCTGAGAACTTATGTCCACATCAAAACCCACATACAAAGGACAGTAGGCTTACTCGCAATTGTCCAACTTTGGAAACAACCAACATGCCCTTCAGGTATTTATTTAAAATTGACATTATTTTTTTCCCTAAAGAATAAAGAGAAAAAAATAACTTGAATTTTGAAAGACGTGAGCAAATACCTTAAATCTAATTGTAATGAAAGCCATTAATATGCAAGTGGTTTTCTAAATTACGAACATTTAAACTAGAAAATGAATTGTGTATAAAGAATATTATTTTGTTTAAAACATATAAAATTTATATAATTTGTCAGGTAAAACTAAAACTTTTAAAATTATGTAACTATATTATATAAGCCCTTTACACCTCAGTTTCCTGAGAAGATGATAATACTTTTTAGAGTCCCCTTCATGAATAAAAGGGAAACAGTATACGTAAATAGTACTCAGTAAGTCTTGGTTCCTTTCACGTCTATGTATTCTCAAATACACCTGAAGAAATACACACATCCCAATATAAGCTTATATTTCGTACGGATTCAGAACTGTGGTTAGGGAAAGAAACACAACCCTCATCTGGAGTAGGGATCCGCTAAATATAAATGTGCTGGTACTTAGACTGAAAGCTCTCAGCTCTGGAACAATCAGCTGTAGAGAGAGGCTGTAAACCAGACACTCTGAAAAGGTAAAACACTTCACCGTTCCACACTAGCTGTAAACATTGTGAAATCGGCTCCTGACATTCTTCTCTTCACTGAGGCTTCAGAGAAGTGGAGGTGGTGAGTGCAGAGGAGGATGAGAGCAAGAGGCGAAATGTACACAGGGAGTGGTCAAAAACACTTTCATTTCCCAGGAACAGTAGAAAAGATTTTGCACTCTAGATAAACTGCTTTTCATAGATTGAATCCTCTCCCAAGGGCACGGGAACTGTTGATAGCCATCGACCCCCCTAGCCAGTTTATTTTCTAAATCCCAATGTCTTGTGTGTCTAAGATCCACTTTCATTTTCTGCTCTTGGTGGAAATAATGCTGACATTGTTCTGCTGTCAGTAAAAATGTGTAAATGGGAACTTCGGAGGAAGTTTGTTCTGACCCCACAAACAACAAATGGTTTTAGTCTGTTTATACTGATGAAGAAACTGATGTGTCCTGTTTGTCATTTCCCTTCCTCCGCTGTTACTACAGGCATCTAATTTTGAAAGCACAGTCTGTGCAAATTGATAGCGGTCGCTGGCATGTTTTATCGGAGAGGTCTGCTCTCATTTATAAATCCAATTGTTTATTTTATTTCACACTCCATCTGCTGCAAATTCCTTCTCTCACTGTCCCCTAACCTCACATATTCAGACAAAACTCATGACAGGAATTTCACTTGAGGATAAATACTCTACACCCTTTGTGAGCTCCATTAATTTATTCAACACTGAGCAAATGTTTTTCTCTGCACTGACTACTAGACAGGCTTTAGCATCAGAGGCACAACAATAAGTAAGGATTATCTAACCATATGAAGTTTACATTCTAGAGACAAAAGCAGAGGATAAATGAGTAGATTATTAATACCAAGATTACATATTTTATAAATGTCATAAAGAAGAAAACAAAGTACAAGAGGAGACAATAACAGCATGAAATGGGTAAGATTTAATTCAGGCAGGAATTCACTGAAGTCTGTTAAAGTAACATATAAGTTGAAACAGAAGAAATAGCAGAACAGACACATGGAAAAACAGAACAAAAACAACTTCCAAGCAGAGGCAACATCAGGTAAATAATTGCTGAGCCAGGAAAGATCTTGGTATACTTCACAAACTGCGGAAAGACCGATAAAGCTGTAGTCCACAAGCGAGGGTGGAAATTATGCAATATAAAGTGGAAAAAGTCCTGGATCATGTCATGAAAGGTCTGTCAACTTGAAGGTGTAGGAATGAAGTTTCATGCATATTTTTATTGTACTGGTTGACCATGAAAAAATATTTAAACAGGTGATGGACTTACACGTATGTTTTTAAAATGTAGTTCTTGCTGCCAAGTGGTAAATGGATTAAGAAGAGACTTGGATAAGAGAGTTAAAATGTGAGAAAATGCCAGCATGATAATGATAGAGAGTAGAGGTACAGAGAGGAGGACCCATTCAAGACTTACTTTAAACGTTGAATTGAGAAGGTTTTCTGATGGATTGCATGTAAAAATGAGGAAAATAAAATAATGGAAATTGATAACTTTCACACACACACACACACACACACACACACAAAAAAAAAAAAAAAAAAAAAAAACAGAAAGAGCAAACTCAAAACAACCAAATCAACAAATAGCATTTAGTAAGAGTTTGCTATGCATATAAGGACAAGTTCACAGACTAGGAACTTTCAAATTTAAAACTGATATGAAGCTTAGAGCCTAGACATTACAGGATGACTAATAAAGTGATAATACAGTAGTTGTAACCTTTAGAATGACTGGCTATTGCAATGGGGTTTTCCAGATGGCAGGGGATTGAATTAAAGTGATTATACTATTTTTTAGGAAGATGACTTAAGTTTCTTTTACGATTATCAGAGGCATTTACAAGAAATTAAGTGTCCTGTATGTTCATGAAATAAGTTGGATTTAGTATCATTTATGTGGCTTAGGTGGTTTTGTCTGCTCAGGGAACCCTCAAGTCCAGTCTCCACTTTGTATTTCCTCTTAACCATGTCCCAATGTGTGGCCCCAGCAGCTGGTATATATAGTGGTGCCGTTTCCTAGGGGAGGAAAGCTTAAAGCGGAGACAGTGGGGATTCAAGTCATTTCCCAGTCAATTTAAATTTGAGGTATCTCAGAAACATCATCTAGAATGACCAGAACAGATGCTTATCTTTGTAACTCACATGTAAAGCTGAGTGACACAAGAGATTATTTATTCAAGAGAAGATGAGATGGTTTCGAGAGGGCGTAGAGAAAGAAAAAGCACATGATGATACTCTGAGCAACTTGACGTTAAGTGTTTGAATATAGTTCAAATTCCATGCCTTCTCGATTCATCATGGTGCATATGATTGAGAATGCTTTTGTGTTTATGATAGAGCACCCTTTAATTCAGCTTAAATTTGTGTACTGCTGTCGGAATGCTACTGACAGATACCACCCTAAGTTTAAACCCGTATTTCTTTAAGGAAAGAAAAAAACTCATATTTTATCAAATCATAGCACCATCCAGATTTTTCTATTCAACACTCTCATTTTCACTGAATAATTGCATACTGTTTAGTTTCCTTTGGCTAGTGGAGGCAAAAAACTGAAATCTTAAAAGCTAGGACACAGGGGAAGAGAGGTATTCGTCCTCCAGAAAATATGCACAAACCTAATTTTGCTTTGAAAGTTCTATTTGCCTCTGCCAAAGGCACACTTCTCAGGAATAATGCTGTATACAAATCCCTTTATAATGCTAGTGCTTGAGGAGGTAAGGATGTTCCAGCTAGATAAGTAGCAGGAGCCAACCCTGTTAGCAGATCACTGTGTTACAACAGATTTTGACTGAATATGGTAACTGTGTTTGGGGAAAAAATAGCATCTGAGAATTTTTAAAGATAAAAGAAACTTTAGAGTCCATCTAATCTCAAATTTACAGAAGAAACTAAATTTTACAAAGGTAAAGTTGATTTCTCAATGTCATACAACTAATTAATGGCGAATGTGGAACTTGAACTCATGTCTCCGGACTGGAGACCCTATAATGTACAACCTAATTTTACCCAGCAAGCATATGTATCTGATGGAGAAATCATTTCCATCAAAAGCTCTACTGAGCCTATCTGACTTTTGACAATATAGTTGCTTAATTGGAGTTATAATTCTTGCTACAATCAAAACATCTCTTAGGGGCTAAGGGAAATCTCTTAGGAGTTTAAGAGTATCAGATCATCTTTGGAAAAGGGGCAGATTCAAAAATATTTTTACTTTCTTCTACTCCACTAGTTGCCATTTCGTCCAGGTTTTGAGCAACTGTAATTTTTGACATAGTGACACTGAGGTTAACAGCATTAGAATTTAGAAAGGCACAAAAATCGATCATCTTCACCTCACGTATTGCTGAGAATTCTCTGTTAAAAGTGCTTTTCAGAATTGAATTTTATTCTTCTTTCCCTAAAACTACCCTAGAATTCTTAATTTCACCAGCATTATTCCATCATTCATTTTCTCATGTATTCGGCATTATTAATTGCATTTCATTCACCTAAAATTGTTAAGCATGGCCATGTGATAAACTTAATAGGAATACGATGAGTACAGAGGGCAGCCAGGTAGTTTAAGTAGTATAAGTAAGAAAGGGAAACTCAAAATTAAGTGTATAATTATAAGTTCATAATTACAAGTTGTGATGTGTATTATTTGAAAAAGACTCAAGAGCTATGAAGGAGAACTACATTGGAAATTATAGTTAGATATTAGGTTAGTGACAGTCTGGTACACATGGGGCTAGAAGAAAACATGTTAAGTATTCAAGCAATTGATTAAACAAACTCTTTTGAAGAAAACATGAAACATTCATTATTAAAGTGAACCACATTGTACAATGTCATGAACAAATACGGGTTTTGTAATCTGGACAAATTTTAAAACTATTTTATTAAAATGCAATTCATTGAATTACAAACTTCTTACACACACACACACACACATACACTCTGTTAGTCCTTCTCTTATGATTTGCACATTTGCCTGAAATATTAGTAAGATGTCAATTCCTTAGTCGAACACTGTTCACTGTTGCAAACAGTAACATAATTTTATTTGTCAAAATTTGGAGAATGTTTATCTAGAGGGAATTTTTTAAAAAATCTGTATATTCTCTGCTTCTTGAGTCAAGAATGACTTTCCAAGATATATAGGCTATTGGATTATAGAGAAACAATTGCAAAACATACCTTACAGCTACTTGACAGGATACTTACCCCCTTTCAGCCTAAGTATCTTTATAGTTATAGTGGAAAAATTGCAGCCATTTTATAAAGCTGTTCAGAGCATGGAGGCTAGTACATCATAACCACAAAATACATTACAGGAAATATTATATCACCTTTATTAAAGAACTTACTACATTGCATTGTAATTGTTTGCTTATTTTTTTCAACGGGTGTGTGACCTACTGGATGGCTATAGCAACTTTTACAGTAGTTAACTATCTTAGAGAAATTATCCAGAAACCAAAGATAGCAGACTTCATTTGCAGATTCAAGAGACTAACCAAAATGTATTAGCGTATATGCAATAATTGCTATCTGAAGAAAACCAGTGATAAGCATCTATTATGAACAAGTACTAGATTGCTCTGGAACAGTTGAAGCCTTGAAAACTAAGTAGCATATAATTAATGATTCTATGTAAGAAAAGGACAATCAGGACATCAATCATATAGGCAGCATGAATGAATTTATCAAGAGGGGAATGTAATGACTTCCATTAATGGCTGTCATCATAACATTTTCATAACTTTAAAAATTCTAGAGAGTTTTTACTAGAATGATAATTCACAGTAATTCTTACACTTTCCAAAATAAAAATCTGCATTATCATATTTGATTTACACAATAATGCTGTATTGTTCAACAATAGCTTGGCAGCCTCTTATTAACATTTTCAAATAAAAAGTATTTAATTAGAGCTGGTTGATGGCAGAATCTGAATGTGAATCCACTTTTTAATTTTTTCCTAGCTCCACCCATTTCAACCCATAGATAAATAATTCCCTAAGTCTTTGACTCAGGTTTCCTGCATGCCTAATGCTAACTAGTATGACCCCACACCTCAGATTCCTCTCCACCTGGAGAGAGCCACAAATATATAAAGGTAAACGTTCTCCACTACAATAATCCAGCACGAAGTATACCAAGCATTCCATCAAAAACTCTTTCTATGAAAATCTCAAAATCAAAGTAAACTTGCATCTGAGTAGCAATATTACAGTAGAGAAACCCAGCAGTCATCATTTTGACCAAATCATCAAGATTAGTATCAGCAGCAGCAAGATGAGCAGACATGATGTGCCCCCCGATGTGATGCACCGAGACGTGCATTAGCATGCGTATGGTATTCAATGCAATCATGAGAAAATCAGCCAAACCCATGTTCTAAACAATGCTGTTGTGTAGTATTCAAACGCGTGACCATTGTGAAAGAATAAAAACCTGAGAATCTGGCATAGATTAGAGGTGACAAAGATGATATGGCAATTAAATGCAATGTATGATTCTGAGATGAATCTTGAAAATAAAAAAATGTATGGGTTGAAAAACCTAACAAAATTTGAATAAGGGCCATAGTTTAATTAACACAGTTGTACAAATATTGGTTTTATGGTCTTAATGATCATGTTATATTATCAATGATCTTATAGATTAATGTTAGGAACACTGGGAGAATGGTATATGGGCATTTTCTGTATGATCACATAATCATCTGTAAGTTTCTATAAATCTAAAATTAGTTAAAAAAAGACTTAAAAAATCATATTCTAAATATTTACAAATAACATAATGACAATTAGAAAAACATTTTAATATATGTTTCTATGGAGGTATATTGTATATTTAAGAAAATATATATAGATATATTTCAATCAATCACCACAAAGTGACCACATCTATATAACTAGCACTCAGGTCAAAAATAGAATAATACCAGCAGCCTAGAAGGTGCCTGATATCTCCACTATAAAGCTGCTCTGCAGCTTCTCCCCAAAGTAACCACTGTACTATCTTCAAATTGCATAAAATAGTATTATTTTTCAATTATTTTATATAAGAGAATGAACAATTTACTCTCTATCTAGATATGAGCGATTTTCTTTTTCTGTATCCTCACCAACACTTGCCTTTGTCTTCTTAATTTGAGCCATCTGGTATGTGCACAGAGTACAGAGGGTTTTTGTAAGAGTTTTTTAAAAATCTCCATGTTCTCCCGAAATACTGCTATATAAAAACTTCACTTAAAGAATTCATATGGACACTTTTAAATAATTCAGCACATGGGGCGATCTTTATGTGAATCACTTTCTGAAGTCTCAATATACGGATTCCAGAAGAAGCTACAATTTTTCCCAGAAGACTGGTCTTAAAGACAAAGCAATAGCATCAAACACAATGTGATTTGGGACTACTTAGGGGTTTAATGCTTTTTATTTCCTGGTAAAATTCATTCAACCAATTGTTTTGATCATAATACAAAACACAGACACACACACGCACACATGCACACATACAGAAAACCATAACATTCTCTCATGAGAGTAAGGAGAAAATTTCTGAGATGCTGTAAATTAAATTTCAGCAGCCTGGAGGGCGGGAAGAAGAGAAAATGAGTTGAACAGTTAACAGAGCCAAGGGCAAAATACAACAAAAGACCACTCACATTCCTGAATATGTGTTGAAACCTTGAATCAACCTCTGGGTGGCTATTTGAGCTCTTATCTGGAGAAATTACCTGGCACCCCAGACTCTGCAGAGTCCTGCTTACACATGAATCTTCTTCCTTAAGGACTTCTCCCCTGACCAGGACGAGCCCAACCTCACCTTTTCCCTCTGCTATTATCTATAGCCAATATAAACTCTTTCAAAACAGCTTATAGTTTTCGTCTCCAAACTGATTATTAAAGGGCCCCATCAATCCCAGGACGACTCACATGTTGCCTTTCCCACGGAGCCCTGCGGCTGGTGGCTGAGGCTGCTGCCCGTGGACTCGATCCTTTTCCTGGTTAGCATAGGGCTCCACAAACCCTTTCTTTCAGGAATGCGTTCATGAATGAAGGTTTTAGTTTAGTAATAGAAAGCATGTTTTAAAGATACAGAGGTTTTGCACCAATTTCATTTCATTATATGATTGTCCTTGGTTATTTCTCATATTAACGCTTTCCATGTAGAAATAGGAAGAGACCCATTTATCAACACCATACATTGACGATTCAAAAAAACCCTATGGTTTTTGCATATGACTTTAACATTCCCTGTTGCCCACGAAAGTCTGCATAAATATATTACAATGATTTACTATAAAGCAGAACTATATATTTAGTAAACAAAATTGCATGAGATATAGCAAGAATGGCTGATAAAGAATAATAAATAATAATGGGCATTTAAGAAAATTTTTAATATAACTTACATGATTTTTATTACTTCTCAACAATCTTATGAGATTCTGACATTCTCAGGTGTACGTTTAGCCCCAGAGAGTTATATATGTCAATATGTAATTCAATTCAATTCTTTTACATTTTTTGAATTGTTATGTCTCTGTCTTCAGAATTTCAGGTTTATCACACTGCATATTTTGCTCCCAAAAATAAAAAAGGAAAGAAATCATGTTATTGAATATTTTGGCTCATGTTTTATTATATACATTTTATAGCTGAGAAAACTGAGAGTACATACAAAAGGCTACATGGCTAATATATTGCAAAGTTTTCTTAAAAGTTAGCAAAGTCAGCTCAAAGTAAGCTCTTTTTATTAAAACTCATTGTGGTATTTCCACTTGCTCATCACTACTTTTCATTCTGCAGCATACATTCTTATAGTTACATTTCTCAAGACATAAAGAGAAATAAGAGAGTCAATTGTGAACTTCATTAGACTTCCAACAGCTAAAAATGTATGCTTTCTTGCAATCTATTGCCTTCTCTTCCTCCTCCTGCTGCATATTTCTCCCTATGGTCACTCTCCTTCCACATTCTATCCTTTCCCCTTTTTCCTCTTCAAGTCATTAAGAGATAAGCCTTTGAGATAAGAACAGTTGGCTGTCAGCCACTGTCTCAACTATTTTCAGGACAATCTTTTACTAGGATTACTGAACCATAAAAGAAATGGATACTTTGCTGTTCAGTACCACCGGAAGATACACTAGGTTTTCGGTCCTATTCCGGTACTATTGTTGGTAGAAAGGCCAGCTCAATAGTTGACTATGAGAGAGAGACTACGAATTGAACCTGGTAATCTGGCAGCTAGAGTTGTACTTGACCTTCCATATATGTGCAACATTTGGCTATAATTGGGCAACTTAGCACGAATGGTGATGTGCCTTCCTGTTACTGCTGCTCCTGCCGATATTATAGGTTTTTATTTTTGCCGATTTGATGTCAAAGCTCCATTTCTTTGCCCACTTTACTCATTGTATTCATGTGTATATGTTCTGTTTAATTTAATTTAATTTTCATTTACTTTTATTTGAGAAAGGGGTTTTATATATTTGTTTGTTAACCTGTTTGTTTTGTGAGTGGATGCCAGTATGTGAGGATTAGGCTTTATTGCATGTATTAGAAAACTCCCAAAATAAACAAAATAAAATTTTATTTCTTTGTCATAGGTGATAGGCAGTCAGGGGTTGGCATAGCAAACCAATAATGTCAAAAGGGACATTTCTTTCTCTTGTTTGATACTATATATTTTTAAGTTAACCAGTATAGGTTAACACTATTATATAGGTTTCAAGTGTACAATTCTATAATACATCATTTGTATCTTGTATTGTGTGTTCATCAACAAAAATCTAGTCTCCTTCCATCACCATTTAGTCCCCATTTACCTTCTTCTACCTGCCCACCCCACCTTTCCCTCTAGTAATTACCACACTGTCATTTGTGTCTATGATGTTCTTTTGGACATTTCTTTTGAATATTATGCACTGCTACCCTGGAAGCCACCTCATGGTTAAATATGGCTTTTAAACTGATAGACAGCAAAAAGTAGAAAGATGAGGAATTGTGTGTTCTCGCTCTGTCAGGAATCTTGTTGGAAACCACAAAAAACAAACAAAACCTTCTGCTTATATTTTATTTGCTGGAACATAGTAATTAAGCTTAATTAAACTCCAAGAAAAGATGGGAACAACAAGTGCTGGCGAGGATGTGGAGAAAAGGGATCTCTGGTGCACTGTTGGTGAGAATGCAGATTGTTGCAGCCACTGCGGAAAACAGTATGGAATTTCCCCCAAAAAATTAAAAATAGAACTACTTTTTGACCCAGTGATCCCACTGCTAAGAATATACCCTAAGAATTCCAAAACACCAAGTCAAAAGAATTTATGCACCTCTATGTTCATAGCTGTGTTATTTACAATAGCCAAGATTTGGAAACAACCTAAGTCCCCATCAGTGATTGAGTGGATTAAAAAACAGTGGTACGTTTACACAATGGAATACTATGCAGCAGAAAAAAAGAAGGAATTCCTACCTTTTGCAACAGCATGGATGGAACTGGAGAATACTATGCTGAATGAAATAAGCCAGTAAGTGAAACACAAATGCCATATGACCTTACCTATAAGAGGAATCTAATGAACAAAATAAACTAATGAACAAAAGAGGACCAAAGACATAGAGTCATGGAACAGACTGACAGAGAGAAGAGGGGAGGAGGGAGGAAGGGTCTATTTGAAAGAAGGTAAAGGGATTAGTCAAAGAATATATGTGAAGGACCCATGTACATGGACAATGGTGTGGGGATTGACTATGGACATGGGGAGAGGACTGGACAGAGGGAGGTGAAGAGGAAAAAATTGAGATAACTGTAATAGAATAAACAATAAAATATTAAAAGAAAGCTAAACCTAACTCCAAGAAAAGATAGGAACATAATGGTTAAACTGGATGCTATAATATTCTATCAATCAAAGAGTAGCTTTAGTTGACAAAATTTATATTTATATGTCTGTTTACTTGCAACCATATATATGTGTATATAACATACATATATATTCCAAAATGAAAATAAATTGCAATAAGTATAGTTCTACATTTTGCAGAATTTGGGGTAAGGGTAGCAAGCACCTCAGCATCTGTTGAAGAAATATTTCCTTAAACTAAGATATTGTCCACTGAGAAAGCAATTGAGTGTCAAGCATTTCAAATTGGTTAACTATAAAATGCAATTTTTTGTAATAAATTAAAATTTTAAAAATGGCAGAAACTAAAAAGTACATTCTTGAGAAAAATTACAATCAGTGATTAAATACTAGATGACACAGCTAGAAAAATTATATCAATAAAATTTAAAATTATTTTAATCATAAGAAATATCATAATAATATTTTACCTACTTTAAATATCCAAGTAATAAGTAAATTATGGCATTTAATATATATGAGTACATGTTTTAATTTAAATGTATATATTATTTGAAAATTTTTTGAAAAAAACATTTTAGGATGGAATCAACATTAAAATAATTTTGTTGGTCAATAAATAGTTTTTTCAGGAATTATTTTCTTTTGTTTATTTCAAGAACATTCTTTCACTTTCAAAATGTGCAAGCTTGGGAAATAAAGTGTATGATTCCACCTATTGTTCAATGACAGTGTTTTGAACTAAATATTGTGTTATATCTGTTTTGAGTTATTTTTGTTTAATTAAATAAAATGCCATTTATTTAATTATACAAAATGAGGCCATTAATCCCAATAATGGACTTTTAGAAAAGGTCTGCTTGGAACATCCATGTTGACTATTTTCCCAGGAGAACAAATAAACCTGTTATAAACTAAAAATATAAGTTCCTATACTCTATGAATATATTCCACTCAAGTTGGTATATTTGTTCATTCACTTTTAAAATATAAACAAATAAGTGGAAGTGACATCCTTATGGAAGTTTTTTTGTTTTGTTTTGTTTTAAATCACAGGGTAAATATACAGAAATACCTCTCAGAATAATATTCTTTTTAATTTGACATTTTACATGTTGGGCAAGATTAAAAGTAAGTCATGTCCCAGAGTTACTTTGCTAGACATATAATTGTGAATTTATCAGAAATTTCAGAATGGCGATTTCTTTAAAAATAGTAATAACTCTCTAAAACAATATAATTTAATATATAACTTCCCCTTCTCCCTTCCCAGCCCCCTCAGTCCTCATGGTGAAGCCTTGTATTTGGACTTTGTGATGATGTAGCTGATTCTGAAGGAAAGAAAAAAAGCCACAGCTTCAGAGCCTACGGCATCTGTATCAGCTCTGCAATGCCAACTGCACGAGGAAAAACAAAACAATTTGACTTTACAGCAGATTTGACTTGAAGACAAACGGGCTGCAGACATGGTGGTTAGTTTGCTTTTACAGACAAATGTGGCTGTAGCCATCATAGTTGGAAAATTCTTCCGCTGCAGAATCCATTCTTTCTAAGTGCCAAATTTACATTTCTTAACCTCCTGGCGATTCTAAAGGAAGCATAAAGAACACACCAAAACTCTCTCTGATCTATCATCTGGAATGTTAACTTAAAGAAAAGTAATTTTACAAAGTGTTTTAAAGGCATGTGTTGCCTTTCACACACATTATAATAAAGTGTACTTTGTTGGGATGTCTGTGTTAAAAAAGAAAAGAAAGGAAAAAAACAAGAAAAAATAAGGATATGTGGCAGAACTGGACTGGAAATACACTAGAGATACAACAGTTGTGTTAATGGGGTTGGAAGATAAGGAGTGTTGAAAAGGAAAAGAAGAAACTAAAACCAAAAAACACACAGCCTGTCATTAGACTTGGCGAGCCATTTCATAAAGTGATACATATTTCCTTGAGAGAGTCCGATATACTCGGTCGTTGGACTTCTGACCCTTACTCCTAAACACTGCAGGAGGCTGCCGATCAGCTACGCCACTGCTGGTTCGGATGCTTGGTTGCATCCTTTTAAAGTGGAGAAAAGCAAGGCTATATTCCCATTGCGTTTGGAGGAACCTCTCAACTGAAATCACAGAATCAAAGAAAAAAATGTTATCAATACTGTAAGTCAGCACAACTATTAACTCTCACCCCAGCCCTTGATTTTGTCTGAGTGATATACTAGACAGGTAATGCAGTTACAGCATGACTGAATTATTCCTCACCTTTTCCTTTTTAAAAGTGTATACCATAAAAACCCTACTTAACACACAAAGTTTTATTTTTTTCTATACTCAGCTGATGGATTCTTTCATTATTATAACTAATTATTATTATTCTGGATGTGATGAGTGAGAATCCTTCTTTTTATGATCCAAACTATCCTGACATCTCATTTGCATGCAAGGAGGATGTGATAGAGCAATCTCCTGATATATAAATATGCTTAGTTTCTGTGAATGGTGCTAAAATTTAAATCAAATGTGAAATCCCTTAGTCCATAAAAGGAAGTAACAATGACCCTTTCTAACTTTTGTAGGCCTCCCTCCTTTTTTTTCCAAATGTAAAATAAAGATCATAATATCTAGCCAGTTGATGAAGATAAAGGCATTACATGTTTGTATTAAGCATCCAGTCCCCAGATGTCCTCAGTACACTGTAGTGCACACCTGAAGTCTGGTGGCCTGATTCTGCCCCTCACTAACTGTATGATTGGGAAAGACTCTTAACCTTCTAAGCTTCACTTCCTTCATCTCTGTGATAATAACTACATGAAAACTAAGTAAGATAATAATTGATATATTCCAAGAAGTCGAAATGTAGTTCCATTTTAAAAGTATTTTAGGAAACTGCATACTGTTTTCTGTAATGGCTGCAGCAGTCTGCATTCCCACCAACAGTGCATGAGGGTTCCCTTTTCTCCACATCCTCACCAGAACTTGTTCTTTTTGGATATAATGATGATGGTCATTCTAACAGGCGTATGGTGATATCTCATTATGGCTTTAATTTGCATCTCTCTGAGTGATGTTGAGCATTTTTCATATGCCTATTGGCCATCTGTACATTCTTTGCCCATTTTTAATTGGATTGTTTGTCTTCCTGATGTTGAGTTGTATAAGTTCTTTATATTTTTTGGAAATTAATCACTTGGCAGGTATATAATTGACAAATATGTTCTCCCATACATTGGGATCCTTCTTCACCCAGAGATCCCACTTCTGAGAATATATCCTAAGAATCCTGAAACACTAATCAGAAAAAAATAGATGCATCCCTATATTCATAGTTGTGTTATTTACAATAGCCAAAGTCTGGAAATAGCCCAAGTGTCCTTCAAAAGATGAGTGGATAAAAAAGCTGTGGTACATTTACATAACGGTATACTAAGTGGCCATAGAAAAAAAAGGAACTTTTGCCTTTTGTTACAGCATAGATGGACCTGGAGATTATTATGCTAAGTGAAATAAGTCAATCAAAGAAAGACAAATACCATATTATCTCACTTACATGTGGAATCTAATAAACTAAATAAAATGACAAATAAAATAGAACAGAGGCATGAATACATGAAACAGATTGACAGCTAGCAGAGGGGAGGTGGGGGGTTGAATGAAAGAAGGGAGAGGATTAGCCAAAGAACACATGTCCATTACCCATGGATGGCCAGAAGGAAGGGAGCGGGGGCTGGGTAGAGGTGGGCAAAGCTGGAGGCAGAATGGGGACATCTGTAACAGTGTCAATAATAAAAATAAAGAAAAATAATAAAAAAACAATAATAATCAATAAAATGATTAGAATGGTGCCTGGCACATTGTAGAGACTTGATAAATATTAGCTAGTTAATCTTAATTCTATCTTTCTTTAACTCGGTCTCTCTTAATCTCCTGCAGAATTTACAGGGAACGATAGAATGTAATTGACTTACTATATCTGAAATCTTTCTGACATTTATTTCTAGATCTCAAAGCCTAAGGCTACCCCTGGGTGCCTGCATCTCAGAATTTTGTTCTAATGTGTTGTTACCATGTTTCATAAACCCTTTCTCTGCTTAGCTTCACTTTTCTGCAGGGCAGGCACTTATATATTCTTTGCGATTACTAACATAACAAGAACTAACAGAAAGAGCATTTTAATTTGTTTTGTTTTGTTTTGTTTTACCATACATCCACATTCTTAATCTTCTAAAAGAAAGATTAGCTAATGACTTAAGTAGATGCCCCTCCCCCCATGACATATCAGGCTAGAACAAAATGGTCTGAGACTTGTTTCTCTTTTCAGTTTTCTCTTGTAGCGTATTTTGTTAAGAGCATCAGTAAAGTCAGGAACGGAAGTTTTCATTCTACTGGAGTCAGCAGCAGGTGGACTGATTCCAACAGAGTGCAAAAAGAGACATTCATGTCAACAACTTCATCAAGGTTTATTTTTCATTCCTTCCACTGTCGTGCTGCTGAAATATGGTCTGACTGCTTTGCTGTGCCACAGGGGAGAGCAACAGCAGAATATGATTCAAAGCAAACAGTTTCACAGTTTCATTGATGCAAAGAGCATAAAAATTCATCTTTTGGGTTGTTTACTATTCTGAATAGCAATCAGTAGTTTGCACTTGTTGGTAAGGCTATCTGTTGAGTATATCACAGATGTGCTTCCTGTTAGTGTTTATCAGGAAAATGAATAATCTTGGGTTCAGACCAAGCCTCTAGCAAATTTTCTAGTTCAGTCTGGACTATAGCTTCCTTAAATATATAAAATGGGAGCTTAATTTCTAAGATTCCTTTCAGTTCTCATATAGCTTTTATTTTACTTGGAAACAAAATTCTAACAATTGAATCCATCAGATTTTGATAAACTATTCTTATTTCCACATCATTATTTTCTCTGATTAAGTAATATCAAAGTCCTCTTTTAAAGTTACATTTAAAATTGTGGTCTTATATACATAACGTATTATCTTCACCATTTTTATAGTTCAGAAGTGTTATGAATATTCACATTGTTGTGCAAACTATCTCCAGAGCTTTGCCATTTTGGAAAACTTAAACCCCATAGCCATTAAACAACCAACCACATTTCCCCGTCTCTGCAGACCCTAGAAGCACCATTTATTTTTACTAGCATCAGTGTTGCGGTCAGAACACTTAACGTGAACTCTATCCATTTAACAAATTTCTAAGTGCACGGTGCAGTTTTGTTAACCAGACACAGTGTTGAACAAAGGTCTTTAGAACTTACTCATCTTATATAAGTGAAATTTCATAGTCCTTGGACAGAAACTCCTCATTCCTCCTGCCCCAGGCCCTAGCAGTTACTATTCTCTTTGTCTCTGTGACTTTGACTGTTGTGAATAATGTTACAATGAACATAAGAGCATATATATCATACTACTTTTTATTTCTATGAGTTTGAGTACTCTAAGTGTATCATCTAACTGAAATGATACAGCATTTGTCTTTCCATGATTGCTTTATTTCACTTAGCATTGGGTAGATCATCACCCTGCGCTCTAGTACATCTATTGAACTGTCATCGGGTGGTAATAAGTTAAAAGAAAAACACAACGACCCTGAAATTAGTGGTATACAATAACAACAGGGACTTTTATTATGTTCTCATGGTTTGGAGGGCAAACTAGACTCAGCTAGTCACTTTCTGCTTAAGGTTCTTTCATGTAATTGGAGTCAGACAGCAACTGTGGCTGGATAATTTGAAAGGCTTCCTTGTTTACACCAGCCTTTTGAGGCTGGATCTCATCTGGCACATTGCTGAGTCTGTTAGCCAAAATGTCTAGGGTTGGATTTTACATATGAAATAAGCTCTGTTGAAGCATAACTGCTAGGTCCCAAGGACAAGCATCCACCAAAGAAGTCAGGTGAAAGATGTATGAGCATGTTATTGTACCCTGGAAATCACAAAGCATCACTTCTGAAGCGCTCTGTTCCTTAGAGGCTAGGCATTAAGGTCAAGTGAAGAATTACACTACCATATGCAAGAGGAGAGGGACTTCCAGTCAAGATGGAGGCATAGGTAAACACAGCTCACCTCCTAGCACAACCACATCAATATTACAAGTAAATTATTGTATTTTTCACACTGGAAGACACACTTGACCATAAGACACACCTAGGCTTAGAGGAGGAAAGCAAGAAAAAAAATATTCTGAACAAAATGGTGTACTAAAATATTTAACAAAATATAACAGAATAATATTTCAACCATGTAAAGTGAACAGCAGTCAACAGTGGTATTAAGAAACATCATCACTGTCATTAACAAATGAGGAGAGACTTTAAGGTTCAAGTATTCTTCTAGTTTTCTGGGAACCCCAACAACTCATCATCACAAGTGTCAGAATTTATGAAGCTCAGTTGCTCACAATCACTGATATCCCTTCCTTCACTATCTTCAAATATGACACTATCTTCAGTTCCATCTAAGGCATTGCTAATGCCACATTTTTTGAATGACCATGCAAAGGTTTTATCCTTCACTGACGGATCAGGTAATTCACATCATAGTCTGTGACACAATATTTGCCCCATAAGATGCACAGACATTTCCCCCCACTTTTGGGAGAAAAAAAGTGTGTCCTATGGAGTGAGAAATAAAGTATATAATAACCATCACTCAGAACCATAAAAGATCAAGTTGAATGAAAGTCTGACAACTATGGAATTAAAGAAACCTCATCCATTCAGACCAGTAGAAGGGGCACAGACATGGAATGCGCTGGTCCCAAACCCACATGTGGTGGATAAAAATTCAGGAGGGCCCTGACTGGTGTGGCTCAGTGAGTTCAGTGTTGTCTGGCAAACCAAAAGGTCACTAGTTCAATTCCAGGTCAGGGCACATGCTTAGGTTGCAGGCCAAGTCCCTGGTTGGGGGCATGCAAGAGGCGACTGATTGATGTTTCTCTTGCACTTCAATGATTCTCTCCCTCTCTTTCTCTCTCCCTTACCCTCTCTAACGATAAATAAATAAATAAATACAATCTTTTTAAAAATTCAGGAGGGACATATCTATCAGCAATTGAAATTTAAGAAAACTAAGCAAACAAGAACAGAGACAGAATCATAGATACAGAAAGTGTTTCGATGGTTGTCAGATGGCGGGGTGTGTGGTGAATGGGGGAAGAAGTGAGAGAATTAAGAAGTATAAATAGATAGTTACAGAATAGTCACGGGGATGTAAACTACAGTATAGGAAGTGGAGTAGCCAAAGAACTTAATGCATGGCCCATGGTCATGAACAAATGGTGGGGGGATTGCTTGAGGGAGTGGGAGCTGCTGAGTAGAAGGGGGTAAAGGGGGAAAATTTGGGACAACTATAATAGCATATTAATAAATGGTAATTTTAAAAGAATATAGAATAAAAATAAAAAATAAAGATTGTGAGTCTGCATATATTTATTAAAGTAAATATGCTGATTAAAAGAAAAGACTGCCTTTTACTGTGTAAATTTTACCACTGTTTGAAAATTTACCACATTCATTTATTACCTTTAGTAATTTTGTTTTTAATTCTATTATAAAATAAAACACAGATAAAAACAACTACCCCTCCCCCCAAAAAAATGGAGGGATAAGACTAATTCTCAAGGGAAGAATGGCAAAGAATGTAAAAACATGTTTTAAAACCACAATAAACAAATGATAACATCCATTCATTTTATTGCCTTTAAACATCTTAGGATTTCTTCTAATTTTGTTGTGAGACCTATACAAATTAAAAACATTGGTATGACTTCTTAATAATGGTTATTAGAAGATATCAAAATAGAAAAAAAAAATGTCTACAGGGTGTTTCTAGATGCCAAAAGCTCAAAAACCAGGGATAAGGCAGATGGAAAACAGTGACATGCTCAAATACACATGTCTTATTTGCAACAAGAGGATCCCTTCACAGGCTGACACTTCCTTGAATGCCCCTGACTGTCAAGGTAGCAGGATGGGAAGATTGTGACATACTGCAACTGGACCAAGTACGTGAAAACAAACAAGGTGGCAGGTGGCTGTGCCTTACTACATGGTGCCCAGACACTGGACATCCTGAGAACACGTGGTTCCCATTGCAGTTGGGTCCACTTGTACCTCTAAAGTACATGAGTTTTGAAAAGGCTCCCAGACATCTGTATATTTTTTAGTGCTCATAAAGTCTTGTTTATTTTATTTCAGGAGAATAAATTTCACATTAGTGAAATCTTCAGGTATAGAACATGAAGTGACATGCCCTGCCTTGTTAATGATATAAAGTAATTCTGAGAAAGGACCTGCCTAGTAGGGGACTTTGCAAACTGTTGTCTGAGTAGATTATTTACTCGATTTTTCTGAAATACTTGCAAATAATTAAAATTATTTCACTATTGGATTTACACATTAAGAGTTGCTTTATTTATAAATAATACATAAGTAAAAAGTAGTCCACAGTCTCTATTATTGACTCCATTTATAAAGTAAAAATTCATGTACATATATGTGTGTGTATTTATATACATGTATGGCTTAGAAGAAGAAGGTATTTTTACATATTAATTAACAAAGCATTTACCCTTTCATAGCTAACTTATAAAAAGTCTAAATTATAAAAGTAATTTAAGAAATCACTTACATCTAAACAAATTCTACAAGGTTAAGTGAACTTTAGATGGCTTCAATACTGTAATTGATGAGGTCACCTTTTTTCTTCAATGAAATATGCATTTTGGATAGTATTTTGAATCATACGTTAAAGTGAAAATTACAGCATCTAACTGAAAGAAACTGAGGTATAAAAAGAAAGAAATTAGTCAAATAATAACTAGTAGCAAGCACAGGGTATTTACATGATGCTAGAAACAAACATATGGTACCTACATTCTTCACTGAGGAAATCAGCCTTCGAAAGATTAAGTCATTCCTTCAACAACCCCCAATTCAAAGATGTCTAAGATCCTCGTTTGGTTTTTTATTTTAGGGCTGGTGACATATTCCTGTGATTATCCTAAGCTTCTCTGATAACCATTGGTTTGATATGGTAATTGATTCCCCCTCTTTTAGCAACATTTATTTATATTAGCCTTGCACAGATGTGAACTGGGTTTGATATATCATCACCCTCCCTAGTTACACCTACTCCTTGTCAAAACTCCCTTTTCAATCCTGGCCAAATTTCATGTTGCTTCTGGTGATACTGAGGCATTTTGAGAAGTTGCTTGGAATTATTTGGTGCAGTTATTCAATAGAGAGGCTGTGACAGAGAAAACACTATGAGCTCTGCCTATTACATCATGGCACTCAATCAATAGTAACCCAAAATATTGTCAATATTATACTTGTACCCTATGCAGCAATAACGTCAAGAAATGGTAAGAGACTTGCAAATTAATTCTGTTCCTCTTTGGCAAGTTGTTTTGTTTAACTGTGAGACTATTACCATGGGATTTCTTAGTTTTTCAAATCGTGAGAGCCTGAAATTAAAGGCAGATTCAAAATTAAAGAATAAAAACAATCAATATCCCATTACTCAATATGCAAACTTAACATGAGATTAGCTAATAAATTCAGAAGTAATTTGTGAGAGGATTTTTTTAAGCAGATTTTATTTTTTAGAGAAGTTTTAGACTTATAGCAAAATTCAGTGGAAAGGTAGAGATTTCTCTGATACCCCCTTCCCCGTTATCAGCTTCATAAATTCTGAACATTTGTTACAATTGATGAACCTACACTGATACATCATTATTACCCAAAGTCCATGGTTTACATTAGGGTTCACCCTTGGGGTTGTATATTCTATGGGTTTGAACACATGTATAATCCATATATTTATCATTATGGGATCAAACAGAAATCCTCTGTGCTCTTCCTATTCATCCTTCTCTCCCCCTAACCCCTGGCAACCACTTGTCATTTTTACTATATTCCATAGTTTTTCCATGTCCAGAATGCCATATAGTTGGAATCATATAGTAGGTAGCCTTTTCAGATTGGCTTCTGACTCTTAGCAACATGCATTTAAGTTTCCTCCATGTCTACTCATGACTTGACAGCGTATTTCTTTTTAGTGCTGAATAATACGTTGCTGTCCCGTTGTATCACATTTTATTTATTTACACACCTACTGAAGGGCACCTGAGTCACTTCCAGGTACTGGCAATTATGAATCAAGCTGCTATAAACATCCATCTGCATGTTTTTTTGTGGATGTAAATTTTCAACCCCTTTGGGGAACCACCAAGAAGTATAATTGCGAGATCATATGGTTTGAGTATTTTTGGTTTTATAAGAAACCTCACACTGTTTTTCCAAAGTGTCTGTACCATTTTGCTTCCTGACCAGCAAGGAAGGGGAGTTCCTGCTGCTCCACAACCTTATCAGCACTTGGTGTTGTCAGTGTCCCAGATTTTAGCCATTCTGATGGGTGTGTATTGGTATCTTGCAGTAATTTGCATTTCTCTGATGGCATATGTTGTGCCGACAGTATGATACTTTAAACACAAAATAAGATCCTGTCACTCTTTTGTGCAAAACCTTTCAATGGTTTTCTGTTAGCCTTGATATAAAACTCAAAGATGTGTACAATGCATGACTGGAAGACCCTTCTTTCCTTCTACTTGTCCCTCCCAGCCTAGGTGCTCCTTCATGCTTCTGTTGTTTAACCATTTCTTAGCCTTTGTACATGTTGTGTCTTCAGTCGAGAACACTTCCTCTTCTTCATTTGTTTAAATTCCTCCTCATCCTTCAGGTGTCTGTTTAATTGCCACTTCCTCCAGGAAGTCCCTCACACCACCCTGCCTCCCTCTGGTATTTGCCCCTTCTATGACCTTCCCCAGCTTTCGGCTCCCATGTATCTTCCACCCTGGCACTCAGCACTTTCTCTGGGGTTTGAGTTTACTTCTAGATTGTAAGCTTCTTGAAGGTAGGGGTGTGTCTGCATTGCTTACATTTTACTCTCAGTTCCAGCTTGGTGCCTACTACAGAAAATATTCAGGAAATATCAGTGGATATTAAAGAAATTTATATTTGAAAAAACAGACATTAAAAATGTCAAAAATTATCGCTGGTGGTGTAGGCATTATCAGAATAGTAATGGAACGAGAGAGAGAGAGAGAGAGAGAGAGAGAGAGAGAGAGAGAGAGAGAGAG
The DNA here is from genome assembly GCF_987537825.1 of Furipterus horrens. NCBI lineage: Eukaryota > Metazoa > Chordata > Mammalia > Chiroptera > Furipteridae > Furipterus > Furipterus horrens. The sequence continues at coordinate 18,177,975 of NW_028327172.1, forward strand.
AGAGAGAGAATTGAACCAAAGTGTCCCAAGAGAAAGATTTAAACTAATCACAGAACAAAGGCAAAGGAGTCTCATTAATGTGGTCATGTGTAAAGGAGAGATATCTTATTCAGGGGCACATATTTGAATTTATAACATAATATTCTGACAGATTTGACAGTGTGGAAACTGAATTGAGATGCATTTAACAGAGCTCTTGGAAATATGATTCACACAGTTGAATGTGGTGAATACATTTTACTTTAGGAAGAAAACCTCTCTTCTCCCTTTCTTCTCCCCTTCCTTCCTCCCTCCCTTCCCTTCTTCCTTCCTTCCTTCCTTCCTCTCTTTTTCACTCCTCTCCATTTCTTTTTCTATATTTTTGTTTACATGATAAAGGGGAAATAAAAATATTATGAGTTCTAAACTGATCCAAATCAACAACCTAAAATACATGTACCAGTTTGAATAGCAGAACTAAGTTTATACTTGTATTAGCATCTATACAATAGATATAGAATATCAAAACTTTACTTTCTGTGGTTTATGCCCTGGCTGGTTTAGCTCAGTGGATTGAGCGTCGGCCTGCGAGCTAAGTGTCGCTGGTTCGATCTTCCAGTCAGGGTACATCAGAGAAGGAAAACTCTGACTCCAAAAAACCTCCGCTGCCTTGCGGCATACCTCTTCTGGGGAAAGGCTAAGGGAGTAAACCCCGACAGAAAATCCGGAGCCGGAGTCCCTAAGGCGGTTTGACGTTGTAGTCAACACCGGCAACTCCTGCGGCGCACCTGAACCCAAGCTGTATCGACTCCGTCTTTCCCTTGGACCCTTCAGCTGCGAAGAGAGGGGGGGTCTGCTGCATGGGCAACAGCAGACCCTCCATATCACCCTGCCCAGGCTCTGTAGCTTCAGCTCCACTGGAGAGGACACTCCAGCGTCATCGCAAGATGTCGATTCAACACGGGAGGAGACAGATGCCGTGTCACTCCCGAGTCGGACTGCACAGCCATTCTCGGCGGTGCAGATAGACACTTGGGAAGCTACACCATCGTCTCTCGAGACGGACGGCTGCCGACGACGACGACTTTCTGTGGTTTACCACATTTTCCATGTTTTACTAAATTGTTCTATGTAGATATTTTGAACCAATAATTCATGTTTCCCCCTTGGCAATTTACTATATTTAACCCAAGTAAGTCTTTGACTATGTCAGCACAGATAATTTTATCTAGTTTGAATACCATCAGACTCAGTTTTGGCATAATTCTCATTATTTAGCTATAACCCAATATCTATAGATGTAATTCTCAGAATATATCATCTAATTCTGTTATTTCAATATGGATTCATCCTTGGACATTCTGATCAAACACATCCCTCTTTTTCAGTGAGGCCTCCTGTATTGGTTCATGGCTCAAGTTATTTTATATCTGTGTTGATCTTCATTCATATCATTTTGATTCACTTATGCTACTACAACATCATTTGATATTATCTTTCATTTCATTGTGGTCATTACAGGTTATGTTGCCATCATCTCAAATCAAATTCACATAATTTTAAAGCAGGAACTTGTCATTGTATGTCCAAGTAGAATTTTTTTCAATAAATTTATTTAGATAAAATTAAGATACCATCAAATCTACTCATTTAAAATATAGGATGTGATGAATTTTAATATATTCAAAGAATTGTGCAACCATCACCACTATCTAGTTTCAGAACATTTCCATCACTCTAAAAGAAACTTGGTACCCCTTAGCAGTCCCTCTCCATTATCTTTTCCTTGTAGCCCCTGGAAATCATTTATCTGCTTTCTGTTTCTATAGATTTATCTGTTCTAGATGCTTCATGTTAATGGAATCATACAATTCATGACCTTTTGTACTGGCTTCTTTCACTGAGCATGATTTCAAGGTTCATCAATGTTGTACCATAAATCAGTACTTCATTCACTATTTATTATTTTTTCCTTTTTATTGAGTTTATTAGGGTGACAGGTTTCAGGGGCACACTTCCACAGTACATCATGTCCTGTTACCTTGAATTTCATTACCCTTGTTATTAATTTATCATATATTTATATTATTTTCAATTTGATTTTATAAGGCTCTGGTTATGTTAATGTTACTTTACAATATAGTATTTTCCTATTCCATATATTTCATTTTCATTTATATTTTGTTCAGTTAAGTGTATATATACATATATACACACAATTTCATCTAGAGAAAATTGCTTAACCTTATTTTAAACCGTTTGGCATGTACTTATCATTGTTTGATTGAAACAATATTTTTAAGGTTTTACAATTAACTTCGCTAACTTTTTAACATTGGTTTGAGAGCATTGTCCTTGTTAAATTCATCTAATGTTATTTTAGTATAAATTCTGTTATTACAAATTTGTGTAAATATATTTGTCTCCACTCACATCTTTGGGTTGATTTTGCTCTATTCCAAGTGTCTATTTGAACTAGTACATTTGGTTAAATTTCACACTAGTTAATCATTGGTGAAGGTATTATTCTACTTTCAATTTAATTCTAAATTTTTCTTTCATATTATTAAAATAAGTCTAAATTTGACCCTGGATTTCATTTGTAGTCTCTCAGTTTAAATAGGTTAAATAATGGACTTTCACTTTATTATTTACAATAGGAAGTTTAATCACACTTGGTTTTCATAGCAGTTTACTCAGTATTATTGTGTACCCCCCAAAACAAGGTAAACACTAGATCTATGTCATTATTACAATAACAAGCATTAACTGTTAAATTCTTATGCCAGAAAAAAATAATTGAAAACTTAATTTTGCTCATTTATTTTGGGTCGGGGGGCACATATTTCTTGAAATTTTCTAGAGAAAGTGCTAGAAACCCACACATTATTTAGAAAAACTTTGTTTTATGGCTATAACATAATAAGTTACCTAATGCACTTAGACATTATATCAATAACTTCTTTTGTGATATTTAACTCACCTGTTATGTTTCTTTTATATCCTTTTTTGCCTGCACTTAAAACTGCTGATTGCATATACAGGGTGTCACACACACACACACACACACACACACAAAAATGCATCCACACTTTAATAGCTGGTAACTTGCTGAATTTTTTTTTGTTTTGTTTCAGATTTAACCATTGACAAATGATAGCTGAAACCAGATTAAGTTTTGAACTAAGAAAGTTTATTCTGAAGTGCTACTGGAAGTATGAAAACCTGGTAGAAGTGCAGAGACAGGACTGATGGTGTGGTGCAGCTTATCTGCACATGGATTGATTAGCCCTTTCTTTCTGGAAGGTACTGTAGCTGGTGCCATGAAGATTTTCATGATGAGGATTTTATTTCCAACAGGATGGAGCGCCTCCACATTACCATCGTGACGTAAGGGACTATCTTAACGAGAACCTGCAAAACAGGTGGATCGGGCCAAGAGGTCCTGTAGATCACCCTGCATGTTCACCAGACCTCACACCACTAGGACCTTTTTCCTTTAGGGATTTCTGAAGAATAATGTTTATGCTAAAAAACCTGAAACCATTGATGAATTACGAGTAGCTATTGAAAGAGAATGTGCCCAAATACCAAATGAAATGATTCTTAATGTTTGTGATTCCATTGCTTTGCATTGTCAGCAATGTCTAAGCCAGACGATCATCAGTTTGAAAACAGGACCTAAGTATAAGAAAGTACATTTATGTAGTTTATTGTGAACATTGAAAGGTAACTGTATGCTAATAAATACAGACTTTATAATGATTAAAATTGTGGATACATTTTTTGCCACACCCTGTAGTTTTTATTCTTCTAATTTTCTTCTTTTCGAAAATCAATAGTTTTTTACAAAATAAAATCCCTAAGTAGTAGATAGTATATTTTTTTATTTATTGTGAAATATAATGTTCATTAAAATAAAATCAAGGTCAGTAAGTGTTCATTTGATATAAAAATTTCTGTCCCTTAAATATCCTTAATTATACATTGAATACAGACATGATTTTGGGGGCTGTCACCTGAGACCAAGAGGAAGTAGAATAGATATTTAGACAGAAATTGCATTTTAAGAAAAGCTTTAAAAAGTGTATGCCTTGTATGGCAGCACAGAGCCAGGGTGTCCAGCATGGCACTACCTACTTAGAAATGCTTCCTATGTAGGAAAAGAAAACTACCATTTATTCAACAACAAGTGTATAGAGCTGATAATATTCCTAATAGATATACCAATGAAGGTAACTGAATCCAGAATTGATGATATTAAAATTACAGTTATTCAAATGTTTTCCCTAAGTTTCTTTTATTTATTTATTTATGTTTTTAAATTATGAGTTATAATAACACTAGATTTGGAATCAGAGAACTTTTAATTAAATAGTGCCAGGACACAATTTTGGATAAGCCTCAATAAATGTAGCAGATTATATCTTACTACTTAAATAATTACTGTCTCTGACTCTTAGCTGTTCCCTGCTGAACCCTGCCCACGGGTGAATTAGAGGTCCTTTAACATGGACGACATGTTTCCTCGTAGGATTTGATTTTGCCCCTGGAAGTGGCCTATGCTGTTGCTGCCCAAAAGCTTTAGAACCATTACAAAAGCATGGTGACTGTGGGAGGTGGTGCAGAGCGGGATGGGGGAGGGCGTGGGCGTTCAGTAGTGATGGATGGAGACTTGACTTGCGGTGGGAAACACACAATACAGTGTACAGATGTTTTGTTTTGAAATTGTGCACCTGAAACCTGTATACTTTTTTTAACCGTTGTCACCCCGATAAATTACATATATATATATATATATATATATATATATATATATATATATAGCAGTTTTCCTATAACCCAAGTTCATACAGATACAATTTAAAATAGCATAGATATAAGAAGGATGGAAATAAAATGAACAAAAGATGCGCAAGAATTATAGAAAAACAATGACAAATTGTTCCTGGATGACATTAAAGAATATATAAAGAAACAGGAAGCTATAAGAATGCTATGAATTCAAAGCCTCCATAATGAAAATAATTCAGGTCTCACCAAACTCTTACTTCACCAATTGCATCTAAATTTTACACGGAGAAGCAAAAACGAAGAGTAGCAAGATACTATGAAAGAAGAAGCAAGAAATGGGGCAATGTGCCCTCTGCATGTATATATATATATATATATATATATATATATATATATATATATATATAATTATAATTCTTTTGTAGTGAAGGCAATGTTTAACACAAGAGTCAAATATTCAAAAATTCAAATGAACAGAAAAGAAAGATCAGAAAGTGACCCTCCAAATGTGGAAATAATATATGAAGAAGGGAGAATTGCAGATCAGCATGAAAAGTTGGAGTTCTCTAGGAAAACTACTTATCCACATGGAAGAAAATGGCTGTCTGTATAGAAAGTTGGATTCCTTCCTCACAATTTCAGTTGGATTCAAGTTCAAAATGTAAGTGGAAAACTTAAAAAGTCTTGAAAAAATAGCAGAATAATACCTTCATGTTCTCTGGTAAAGAAGAAATTTTTAAATTAGGTACTTTAAGGAAAACACTGCTGAAAAGGAAATGACTGTAAATTCAACCACATTTAACTTAAGATATTCTGTGTATTAAGTACTACATAAGTGTTTGGAAAAAGATAAGCCAAAAAGTGGGAGACAATATTTGCAAAACATATAACTGATTGGTAAGTATCTAAAATGTTCCAGCTTCTGTGAATCAGGAAGAAAAAACAAAGAACTCAATAGAACAAAACCTAAAAAGCTCAAACAAGCTCTTCACCACAAAAGGAAATCAAAATGGTCTATAAAGTTATTGAAAAATGTGCCAGTATTATTAGTAACAAAGTATATGCAAAATAAGATCAAAATGAGATACCATTGTACAATTTAGTCAGAACAATTTTACGAACATAAAATAACAAGTTCTAGAGAGATTATAGATAAAAAATAATTTTGTTGACAGCTGTTAGAAGTGTAAATTTTTATACCTCAAGGAAACATACTTAGATAACATCTAATTAAATTAAACGTGCATGTATCTTATTAGTCAGTAATTTATTTTTTAAGTCTGCACACTTAGAAGTATCTTGCATATTTGTTCAAGAAGAAATAAATGTACTGACAGACACAGTAACCTAAGTGCCAGTCAGTCAGTTGTAGATTATTGGTTATGTTCATAACATAGAATATCATGAAACCATATAGATGGATCCCACAAACATAATAATGAATAAAATAAGCAGGCATGCTTTTATATGTATAAAACTGGTATTAATAAATAATAAAATTTTAGAAAGATTATCACACAGTTTTTTAATCCACTCATCCACTGATAGGCACTTAATAGAACAACAATAAAAAATAAAATAAATAAAAATAAAATGAATAAAAAGAAATATTATTATCACAAAAATTAGGATAGTGGTTATCTTATTTTGGATAGTGAACATGTAACTTGGAAGTCAAAGAGTTGGCATCTAAGGTATTGGCAATATTCTATTACATAGTGGTTAAATTATTAACAAATAATAGCTTCCTTAACCGTACCCACGGGTTTTCTATACTTTTTTATATTTATGATAAATGCTTATAGTAAACAAAGTTACAAATCATAAAGACACTCTAAGTTATAAAGATGTTATCTATTCTATGTGCATTATAAGAGACAAGAGGAAAAGAATACAAACATGGAGTTGGATCAAACAGGCTACAAGTCGTTTTTCTACTGTCCGGGTTTGAACTAGGGGCATGAGACTCCTCATCTGTTAAAAAAAAAAAAATGTATAGGACCATTATCAGGATAAAAAAGATCATCTAAATGTTTATAGTTTGTTATCTTTGCAAAGATAGCTGTTTTTGCTCTTAATATTTGTTAATGGCACCACTATTTATTTCTCAATTTCTCATGCCAGAAATGCTAGTGAGCCTTTTCCATTTCCTGATTCTTCATTTCAGTTTGATCTAAAATCCAGTGCCTTCTACCTCCTAAAGCTTCTATCATATAAATGTCTTCTCGATTTCCTTAATGTCACTCCTTATGTTTAGGCTTCTGTAATCTCTAACCTGAAATTATTTCTATGGTTTTAATGTTGCTGTTTCTGGATCAGGTCTCATCTTATTTCATTTCTTTTCTCACAGGTAAGCAGAGGGCATCCCCAAAATTATATATATTCATATATTTCCCCCCTTAACCACTTCCAATGAGTATCACATAATTGATAAAATGCAATTTGTACTCCATTCACTTTTTTTATAAAAGCATCTATGTATTTGTATATATATTCTTCCATTCATCCATCCACGTAGCCATCGATCTAAAGCAAGATTAGCTGCTTACTCTGTCTTACCAAGTATATTAGATTTTGAAATGAACTATTGAAACGGCCATAGTCTAATGAAGGAAATTTTCATTAGTCTGTAATATTACCCCTGGAGTCTTAGAAATACTCATTTCTTCTCTCTAGCATTTTTTGTCCAGAATTTTGAGATATTGATATCTGTTGACACCAGATTTGCTGCCTCATGCCTTGTGATGGGCCCTCTGTCTCCAGAGTCCTTTTGTACCAGTCAACACCTTTTCAAACATTAGTTTTGTATGGCCTCATCTCTGTAAAATGCCCTCGCTGATTGCCTTGGATAATGTTAGCCATGCTCACTCGCATTTTTCTTTAGAGGCTTCTATCAAAAAATCCATTTTATTATGTTTACCTGTTTGTTTGACAAGCATATCACAAGATTTTGAGCATAGAAACTGGCAACCTCACCTCCATATTCCCACAAACTACAGATAAGCCTGGAGTATCCCTGGCATTCATAGAAGATATGCAACCCAGCAGAATGGCTAAGAGATTACTCAACTCACATGTCTAATTCTAGACATAACTAAGGTAAAACTATATAGTTAATAATTTTGATGGTTATTAAATTTTAATTTGCTTTTTTTCTCATTTATAAACCTACACTTTTAACTAGTGAGTGCTTCCTTTCAAGCCTTATACATTTTTTACCCCTCTTTTCTGAGGCTTTTGCAGCCTACATTTCTTCCTGTACAGTCTGATACATCTGAGAAACTCAATAAATATTGGAATAATAATCATATATAAGTGATTCATAGCCCCAGTTATTTTTCTTTCTCTTCCCAAGATAACTTTATACTCAGGAACTTCAAGGGAAATCATTTCATTATCAATGACAGTTGAGATTACAGTTTATAAAACTTTTCTATTTATGAGACACCAAATGTGTTTAGGAAAGTAATTTGAAGTAGCACTTTGGCCTTAATATGGGAAGTACTAAAAACTCTAATTGTGTTTGAGATGGTTGATCGCCTGACCTTGCTCCCATAATAAGACTTGAAAGGAGGCATTTGTGTACTGTTAATGTTCAATTCTTATACATTCTCAATATTATCTTTATTCAGAATGTCTATGCATTGCTGAACAATGATAAGATAAAGCCTCAATTCTGACTAGATCAAGTTCATATTCTCATACCCTAAGTGCAGCAACCAATAAGTTTACACTATCTGATGTGGAGACACTTGGTGCTATGAATTACCTTTAACAACAAGCAAAAAGTTCTGAATAGAGTTCATTTCTCACCAACTGATGAAATTTCAGAGTTGAACAGATTGGAGAAAAATCACCATCTTGTACCTCCCTATCACAGTTTCTTATGAGTACTTATAAAATTAACTGGGAGAAGAACAACATTCTAAAAATATGTTTTTTCTACATTAGCATGGTTGTCTTTCATAGAGGAAAATTAGATCATTATCCACTCTGCTGCAAGTTAAATTTCCTCTGATTCTTAGTGTGCTTGTTTTAAAAAGTTCTCTTTAGAAGATAAGAATAACTTCCCTTTGATACCCACCCATAGTGCAGCCACACGGTGCTGTTTAATTTCAGCAGCATATTTGAACAGAAAAGACAGCTTGTCTTTCTATCTCATGCCTTTAAAGATTAAAACACTGGATGATTTAGATACTTGTATTGAGAGGTTGAAAAAATGAGTACTGCAACCTACTTTGCATTCTCTAACCACCTGCAACATATTTATTTTCTCTGTGAACGAAGCTAGGATTCATTTCCTCATTTCACTTTAATGATTATGAACTTTTTACACAACCAAATCTTCTGCTGATTATAATTTGATGAATAAAATGTCAGAAAAATTAAATCAAATCAAATGGCATTACTCAGAAAAATATACATATACATAAATACCCATGTACCCCTGCTCCATACACCGCATGTGCTAGGTTGATAAGTCAAGGTTTCAGGAATAGATTGTCATGTTACTGAGGTCATGGCTTGTGGGTATAGAGAAAATCACCTACACTTTTTGGTCTTTTCAAATCCTTTACAAATGCATTTGTCACTGTCAAATTTATGAATATTAATGCTTTGGTTGCAGAGGAGCTATAACGCTGCTGCACTCTTTGAAATATCAATTATTGTTGCCACATAGAAAGGTAGCAGAAAGGGAAATTGTTGCCCCTGCCATCTTTTACTGCTGGAACTTTGTTCCCTTGGGTGACATTTATGAAACTGCCGTTCTGTTAATGCTTGTGAAAAATATTAACTGTCAGCATGTCTGTATGCAGTCGCTCCATCTGCTTCTTTCAATTCAATTTGCCTTTAATGTTCCAATCCTCTAATTATCATTTGTGTCATCTAAAATTATAAGTGAAGTCATGTGTTGTGGTTTTGATCTTTCTTTGGTGTCTTTATTAAGAGTAGAGGTAAAAGTCTAAATCATTTGTATAGATTTTTTCCCTTAATTTCCTCAGAGAATGAAATCCCAAAAAAGAACATATGAGGTCTCTTGTTTATATGGAACATTTTCACGAATTCTGCTGCATTTCTGGCTCCCATATATGTATTGACAAATAAAAGATGTATCATATTCAAAATAAATACTTAGGGAGAAGCAGATTTTTACTTGCTGCATCATTTGGAGAAAATGGATGCATTTACCAAATTTAGTGTTTGTTACTCAAATTGTAGAATGGAAGTTAAGAAGTTAGTATTTAAATTCCATAAGGTAATGATATTTTAAAGCATATATTATGAACTCACATAACCCTTCTTTCTATTATTTGTGGATTTGCTTTTCCACTACAATATTTAAATTAGGAGACTTCGAATGCTCACCAGTGCAGCAATTGAAATAATAAGACACCTTCATCATAGGACTCAGCCAAATGAAGTTTTATTATCAAACTGTTCTATGTCCATGTAGTTAGGAAGTACATTTAAGCACTTTGTTTCACTTGTTACTCACAAATTGTCTTGTGTGTGTACCCTGATGCATGTATGTGCTTATACGACAAGAACCTCTTTAAATTATGGGGACGTTTTTAAATTATTTTTCCACTAAATTTGGAGAGAAACTCCTACTTTATACATCAAGAAAGGTGTTTCCTGGCTCTTTGATAGTACTTCTCTTTAAAACATATACTGAATTTATTCCTATATTTGGCATATAAATCTTCCTCTGATGATAACTGAGTTTCCTTTGTGATGCACAACAAATATGGCTATCTCCATGAGGATCTTCTGAACTTTGTCTTATGGAGACTTTCATCTTACATACCTGTAAAGTCTATTGCCTTCTCAGCTAGAATATATGTGTATACTATGTAAAGATTCTTTTTCTATTTTACAATACAGCAGCCAACCAAGTGATAATAAATAATATTAGTTAACATGCTATAAACAAAATAAAGTGTAAAAATAATCTTTGAAAAACAATAGCAATTATTTTTCATTCACCTCATAGGAAAGATAGATGTTTAATTTACAGAAAGTACAAAGTTTTAATAACTCACATGGAAACAACAAATGCATTTTTTTCTACTTCAATAGCTACTGTTTGCTGAATACTGATGACCTTGACATATAGCTTTTCTATTTTTAATAAGACAGGTAATTAAGTCAACTTCAAATGGCTTTGCACCATTAAGACAAAGTGTCAGATTCAGAAGAAAAATTCTTAGATGCACATTAAGCATATTTCTTTGTAACTAATTAGCCAAAACATGTTTCCTTCTAGTTGCTTAATATTTTTAAATAAATTGTAAGTAATCAACTCTTAGTTAAAGTAGAACTCATGTGGAAGTGAGTTATTTGCTCCTTACTAATGAGATACTTGTTCTGGATTGGACAGAGGACAAAGACTTGGTATCTATAAAAGTGAAGTACAGATGAAGGATGGAAGGAATCATTTCCTAATTAGCAAGAAAATTTTGCCTGACTATGTTTTCAGTTTGATCAGCTCTTATCCTGCAATTTCACAGTCCCCGCTCCATAATTTATATCCTAAATGGAACGAGCAAAGCACTTTTTTCTTTGGTTACCACTGTCTTATAAATGGCACCTTTTGTACTTCCTTTCAAAGAAGGCCACCTAAAGACCAGAGTGTATTTGGAGTATTTGCATATTTAAAGATCAATGAAATATTTTATAATTAGAAATAAGTGCTCTTTTGTTTCAAAATAGTAAATCTCTTAACTGAGTAAAAAAATGTATGTTCAGTTATTTTCATCACAGGTTTATTTCTCTCTCCCTCTCTTTATCTCTTCCTTTATCTTTCTTTAAAAAAAAGGAACTAGCAATAAAATTTCAATGGAAATTCTGTTTAAAAATAGATCAAAATTGTATTTAATGTTGGAGGGAAACAAATTATTATCACATGGAAAAAAGAAAAGCAATTTATTTATAATAACAGTTATATTGAAAATAGCCTGCAATGTGAGAGACTAAAATAATTCCTCACCTTAAACAACAATTTTTGTCCCAAAATTCAAATAAGAAATAAATATTTAACAAAATGCTTAACATTTTAATATTAGTGATCCAGAATAATACCTTTTACTTAAATATGTTCTATTTATCTATTAAAATATATTTATGTAAATTACTTTTACTTTATAAAACAAATAAAAATCAATAAGTCTAGTGACTTTCATTTTTATTCTTGGCAATCTGGGATTAGGGAGCATGATTAACACAAGTAAAACTTTTCAGTCATATGATTAATCTGAAGTAACTGATATTTTTTGTGTTCGTGAATGAAAGTCAAGTCAATTTTTTAAGTAATTAACATCTAACAAGATTCTACCTTAGGTTTTATTGGAAAAATATTATGCGGGAGGGTAAAAAACGGAGTTTTAAAACGAATACAAAATAAATGAGCAGGATTAAAATCCTAGAGAAATAATGCAAATGAGAGATAAAAACGCCATCTTCATTTCTACTGAAACTGGTATTTGGGAATTGGGATTAAATCTGAGAAAAATGTGCTCTTTATCAGAGAAGTGCAGAGTGTGATGCCCATGCTTTACATGCGTAGCGGGGAGCAGAACGCAACATATGGGTCAGAAGTTGTAGGAGGTGGGGCTTCCTTCCCATAGCCCGGGAGGAAACCGCAGGTATGGTGGAAAACGTCTCCCTCCCCTGCCAACAGTATGCCAGCTAAAAAGAGACTGTACAAAACATGACTAAAGTTGGTTGAAAATAAAAACTATTACCTTGGCCAATATCTTAACACAATAGGCAAAAATGGGGACTCCGTGCAAGTCATTTGGAATTGCTTTACGATGAAGAATGTTAAAACAGTATTTTTAGTGGTTTTCCTGACTCCAGTTTTATTAGCTCCACAGTTCAGTCAATAACAGAGTTACAGTTCTAAAATACCCTTTCCCCGATTCAGTTAATTGGCTCACCATCCACCTCAAGAGAAAATCCAAATTCTCTTACCTAAAATATAAAAGTCTCCATAATTTGATGCTTCATCCATTTCCATGCACTCCTTAGACTTCCTTCTGTACACTTTAAGCTCTGGCTCTACTGAAGTTCTTTTGTTTTTACAAAGGTTTCATGCTCTTTATAGTTTTCAAGATTTCAAGTATGCTATCCCTTGGGCCTAGAATGGTGTTCTGTGACTTCCTTATTTTTACACGCTATTTATCCTTCTTTCCATGCTTAGAGATCAATTTTGTTTTGAAACAAGTAAAATGGAAACAAAAGGAAGGAAACAGAGTTCTTTCCTCTGCAAGTTTTGTTTATTCGGCCTTCATCTGTACTTCTCCGACACTTGATACTCCCACTACGAATTTACTTGTTATCCTGTACCGTAACGTATACTCACTGTATCCTCCACTGAAGTTTTATGACAGCAAGAAGTATGTCTGTGTCGTTCAACATTTAACTCATGCGTTCAGCCATGTGTCTGAATTACAGAAGGATCCAAACAAATAAGTTTAGAATGAGTATGAGACCGAGAAGTGCTTATATAAATAAACAAGGAAACAGCAGATATTGCAACAGAAAGTTGATTACATAATTCTACTAGAACAGCATTTTCTAAAAACACTTAAAGTTTTATATGTGATGTTTTAGGACATGGCATCCATAAATAAATGAAGCCCATGGAGATCTGATGGGCTGGGTAAAGCTGAAACCTGGAATCAGACCTGTCCAGGGGAATGTGGAAATTTCAAAGAAGGCATATTCAACTTTAACTTTGCCAAAGGGCATTTACATAGCTGGTAAAATTCAGGACATCATGACTTCTTGGTTGGGTTGTGACCATTACTTGCAACAAAGAGTGTCCTGGCCTTTGAAAACAGTTTTTACATGAAACTTTGTGTAAGCCTGAGAAGATATCAGCTGGTTAGTACTATTGGAATTTTTAGCAGGCATTCAGGGAAATTCTGATGGCAGTTTCCAGGAACCCAGCCATTTGGGGGATCTAACTTGATATTCCTCAGCTATACATGGATTGAAATAAGAAGCAGAAGATAATCATTCAGAGAAGATAAAGGAGAATCCGAATTAGCAGCCTCAGGATACATGGTGGGACCTGAGACTCATGAGCTAGGTAGAAGCTATTAAATGAATGAACATGAGTTTAAGAAGGGTGAGATAAAATGGACAGGAGGGAAAAAAGGCTGATCCTCAAAATGAATATTGAATGCATATACAAACATATACTTTTAAACTTCATTAACGGCGACAATAATCAGCTATACCCATACAACCTCTCTGTCTCCCGTCGTTGTTCCTCTACTCCTTCCCCATTCAGTGTTACCTTTGACAGTCATTAAAACCACCTCTAAACCCTATGGGTCACCTTATCTAGTGTGACTTTTGTCCCTCTGCCAAAGGATAATTGGAAATATCTCAAACATTTTTATCACATTGGCTTGTTAGTGTTACTGGCATGTGGTTGATAGGTGTCGTGGATGCTTCTCAACATTCCACAATGCACGGGACAATGTCACTGCACCAAAAATTGTCCAGCTGTAAATTTCAGTATTTCCCACTATACATGAGGAAGAGTGAATGACCTAGCAATGATTTTTCTTAGCTTCCCCTCATCTCATGGAATAAATAGCTTTATACTGATAATAATTTGAGAAGGAAAGAGAATAGTTGGTACTTGAAAATAATGCTTAATAGTGATGCTTATAAAGCTCCAAATCAATTGAATTATTTAGTTTTTCATGAAGATCTCAAAAGTCAAAGCTACCGGAAAAGAGAATTTAAGTCAGGTGTTTTTTTTTTTCCTTCATGTCTTTATTAGTCCATCAAAATAGTGAGTTCCTATCAAAAGAGGATTGCTCATCATTTTGCTAGATAAAAGGTTTTGTCATATTATGGCATTATCGAAAAGAGAGAGAGAATAAAGAACAGTGGTAATACAGCAATAAAAAATATAGAGGAAAAGCATAAATAAGTATAATAAAAAGAGGATTACATCCATCTATGTGGATCAAAAATCATCTGCCTTGCGCTGATGTTTGCATTATGCCAGCTGGAATTTCCAGACAAATTGCTGCATCTTTCACATATTAAACTAATGCTCCTGACTGAATGAGTTCAGTTTATTGCCAGAGCATATGATGTAGAAATACTTAGAGTATGGAAATCAGACAGATGGCTTGGCAAATTAATCCATAGGCAGCACACCATCAGTTTAGTCAGTGACAGTGATGGAAGAGTGTGTCTGTTGATAGGGATAATCACCAGGAATGTGAAGGTGAAAAGGATCATGAAAAAGAAATAGGGAAGCCACTGTTTGAGTTTTACTATAAAGCTACTTGATACCTCTGTTATAAATGTGCTTGATCTTTTTTAAGTGACTGAAAGAGAATTTTATAATTCATTAGCAAACAGGTGAAAACGAAAATACTGAAAACTGTGAAAACAGTCACATCACTGCTCTAAGCACATAACCAGGATTTAAAACACAGGGTTATTCTAGAGAGCAAATAGAAATGATCATTCCCATGCTAAGTATGAGAGGAACATTATTTATTTTTAAGATTTTACTTATTTATTTTTAGAGCAAGAGGAAGGGAGAGAGAAAAAGATGGAGAGAAACATCAATGAGCAGTTGCTACTCATGCACCCCCAATTAGGGACCTGGCCGGTAACCCAGGCATGTGTCCTGACTGGGAATCAAACCTGCAACCCTTTGGTTTTCAGGCTGGCACTCAATCCACTGAACCACACCAGCTAGGGCTAGAGGAACTTTTAGGTGGGACTTTGCATTATTTAAAATTGTCACTTGTAATCCATGGCCATCTTTTATTTTCCCCCCAAATCCAAAACTTCTACTATTTATTTGATTAAAAATATCTCATTTAGAAATTAAAACAACATAAAAATCCCATAAATACTAATGTATGAAGATAACCACTAATAACTTTTTTCTAAAGATCCTATCCATGCTGATATATGTAATCATGCAATATATGCTATCTTACTATCAGTTTTCCCCTAAAGATATGTGGAAAAAATAAAAAGTACAAAGACATTTTAAGTTAAATATATCAAAACAAGTTCCATTGAGACAGTTTCTGTTTTATCAGCTAAGTATACAATAAGTCCATTTTCTGGGTATAAGAAGAAAATCATCGGTTTTGGAGATGAACAAGAATCTTATATGTAGAAAAAAAAATGGCTCTTTCTTTCAAAAGAAGGAAGTCTTGAATAAAGGAAAAACCTAACATATCTTCCAATGGAATCTGCACATTATGCAGTGTCAGAAACACAGTAGCCACCTGCCTAGTAAGAACATTTTATCAACTTTTGATGTAACCCACTCGGCTCCAGAATTTAGTGACTTAAAACAGTAAAAATGTATTATTGCTTCTAGGCCAGGGGTTCCTTTTGACTAGGCCATCATGGCTTGGCAGCAATGTTTCAAATTAGCCTCATGCAATGTCTGGTGATTGGTAGGTGTCACCTAAGAGATGACTTGACCCTTAGCCTTTAGTTACAATACCAGCGCTTATCTCCCGGACACTCATTTCATAGATACTCAAAAACAATGTCCTGGTGTTCTAAATATCTGCAGATCTTACAATTTTGCCCATAA
The DNA here is from genome assembly GCF_987537825.1 of Furipterus horrens. NCBI lineage: Eukaryota > Metazoa > Chordata > Mammalia > Chiroptera > Furipteridae > Furipterus > Furipterus horrens. The sequence continues at coordinate 18,194,350 of NW_028327172.1, forward strand.
CTCTGAGGCAGCTGTCATGATAGGAAGATACAATGTTCCCTAAGAAGGCTGTGATGGCACCCGCTGAATGACATTTTGTGGTACTGCGATGGTTTTCTGCCAGATATGGTACATGGTCTGAATCAGTGCCCAACATACAATCTCTTTTACACCATGACTATGATGCATAGGTACATGAAATGAAACAAGTAATTGTATGCTTTGTTTATTACCTATTATTATCCAAGAAAGAAACATTTCAAACAAGTAAAGCCAATGGTCTATTTCCAGAAACTTCTACAAACATTGCCAGCTATTCAGATTTAGCCATTGCCTCCCTTCGTGATTGTAGTAGTGGATTTTCAGATGTCCCCATGATTGTCTGCTTCTTTCTCTCTTCTTCAGTGCTTAAGATCAAGACTATACTCAGTTTATTTCTGAGCTTTTTACCACAGTCACACAGACATTCTCACACCCAAGTACACACACATCTAGGGACCTTCTAGTTCCTATATACAGTCCTTATTTCTGTTATACTTGCAGTGGCTCCCATTTTCTTATCAATCCCAACAGATATAAAAAATAACTAGCTGGATACATATACAACAGCCTGTTAACTGTGGGCCAATGAAGTATGTTATGAATCAGTGATTATAATTGATTTAAGTGGGACCTAACTAAGGTCCAGAGAAAAAAATTAAATCATCCATGAGTATGTCAGCATCAAATGATTTCCTTGATTGAATCAACACTATTTACACAAAGACTATAGGAAATAAAAATCTCAAAGGAGGCACATTAGACAATCTTCTTGTCTTTTTTTAAATGTTATTTTAAAGATTTCATTTATTTATTTTTAGAGAAAGGAGGGAGAAACAGAGGGAGAGAACATCAATGTGTGGTTGCCTCTCATGTGCCCCCAGCAGGGGACTTGGCCCACAACCCAGGCATGTGCCCTGACTGGGACTTGAACCAGCAACATTTTTGTTCACAGGCCAGTGTTCAATCCACTGACCTATACCAGCCGAGATTCTTTTGTCTTTTTTAAGTTAGAAGTATGACAACAATAACCGCTGTCACCATCTCTACTCACTTTTGTATCTGAGCAACACAAGTAGAAAATACTTAACATTTCAAAGAAGATAGATAGATATAAATATAAATATGGATATAGACATAGAGATATAGATATAGATAGACATGGTAATAAATTCTGGTGAGTTGTTAGATTTAAATAATGGTAAGTTGAGAAGATAGTTTTTGAATTTTTTATCAAAGGAATAAGAAACCAATATACATACTGATATAGAATGGATTAAGCCATGCTATATTTTTCAGTAGAGGAAAGTTTTAGGGAAACTCTTTGGGAGAATGAGAAAGTGAGTAAACTAGCAGAAGATCATTAGGTCGGAGTACACTTGAGAGAACACTTCAGGTTTGTGGTGCTGGATAAAGAGATACCACTCACTGGGTTTTCCTTTTTTGTTGTTGTTTATTTATTTGTTTGTTTTTATTTCTGATTTGTTGTTTGTTGTTGGCTATATTCAGCTGTTTGGATGCAAGTGTGAAGAGCTACACAGATTTAACAGGTATTTTGTCAGGCAGGACAACAGGCAGGTAGGGAAGGGAGTTGAAGAAGTGGGTGGAGTGATGATCACTGGATTCTAAATTAGATGAGGAGAGAAGAAAAGATAAGAAGGTGCACAAAAACCCCTGTGTTCATTGCAACATTATTTACAGTCGCCAAGATATGGAAGCAGCCCAAGTGTCCATCAGTATATAAATGGATAAAACAACTATGAGACATTTACACAATGGAATACTACTCAGCCATAAAAAAGAAGAAAAGTTCACCCTTTGTAACAGCATGGATGAATCTGGAGAATATTACGCTAAGTAAAAAGTGCCAGTCAAAGAAAGACAAATGTCATATGATTTCACTCATATGTGGAACCTAATGAACAAACTGAACCATGAGGCAAAATGAGACAGACTCGTGGAGAGCAGATGACAGCTCTGGGGAATGGGGGGTGATAGGATGTGGAGGGACCGAGCAACAAGGGAAAAGGACTCATGGACATGGACCATGTGGTGATGATGGGGTTTGGGGAGGGGGTATAAGAGGGATAAATGATAATGGAAAAAAATACAATAAAAATAAAATTTAAAAAAATGAAATGAAATGAAGAGAGAGGCTGTGAACATAATAAATGAAGAAAAAGGAGAAGATTGGAGTCAAAAAGTGAGATCGGTGTATTTGAGGAAGTAAGCTTGAAAGATAGGTAGCTTTCAAAGAAAAAATAATAAAAATGGAAAGTGAGGAAGTAGCACAATTGTTGTTAAAAGCAGCATTTAAAGAGTGCTATTGTGGGAATAGCTATTAAAGACAAAATTACAATCAGATTATTGGATGTGTAAAGATTAATAAAAACTGGAGAAAGTGGGTGAATTATATGGATAGTGAACTCCACAGAATGAGGACAACAGTGGTGTTTGACATACAGACAATGAAACGTGTATTAAAATCTTCAATGAATGAAGGACAGTGACTGGGAGGTCAGCTGACTGGATAATTTTATATCATGGGTTTAAATAAATCTTTATTTGCTTATTTGAGAAATGGGGAGTAGAAATGGCAATAATTTAGAAATGAAAATTAGGACCAGGGAAGGCATATGCCTTACCCCTTGTTCTACAGTAAATGGAGCATGAAAGAAAAAAAAGTTTACCAGAAAGAAAATATTTTGTGTAAGAAATAAGAAGAATTTTAAATATACTGCCACATCCAAATCAAAAAAAGAAAAAGAAAAAAAACATTTTGCAACATTATATAAACTTGAAAACTAATCAAATATGTAATACATATTGAGTGTTTGATATTCTATATGAAAAACCTTTTATATAAGATCACTTGGAGTATTCAAAGTGCATACTTATAATTCCTTAGCAAAAACATTTTAAAACATTTCTATACTGCGCTTTTTTAATGTGTCAACATCTAGTAATATCCAAAGTGTTATTGCTCAAGTTTTAAACTTTCAATCTTCTGCTATATTTAATTCAGAGGTTTTAAAATGTCAATCACTTTATCTTGGATACATTGCAATCAAATATTAATTTATATTTTCATTAACAAATTGTGATCATATGTAATCATTTTATATTAGAAAATTATTTTCAAGCATTTAAACAATTGTTTTTATTTCATTCTTCATTTTGCCCTGCATCTTACCTCCACAGATAGAAAATAAAATAAATGCCATGTCTTTACAGATAGGTGTTCTAGAAGATAATTATAAGCCTTGGATAATTTCCCAAGAAATAAAAATTGAGGCTGACACTTTGCACAATCCAGGAAAGCAGACCTAGCAAAACCTAGTGTTTTTCTAATTTTTGGTTCACTTCTTTTAACATGATAGAAATTTTTACAGTCTTTGAATTTTTTTCAATTGGATAAATATCAGGGGATAATATAATAAAAAATTTTAGAAAAACCTCTATTTTGAAGAATGTTTTTGAAGTTTAGTTGTGAGTCTTCTGTAGAGAAAATGAGACTGCATCCAAGGAACATGAATGTTATTCTATGTCCCCACTAGTTTTCACGCCCAAACTTTACATTAAAATGCAGCTTTGCAAATATGATCAATTTTTAGCAATAAATATATGAAAGTTTTGCTTAGCTTTGTGACTGCAGAAATGTTCCTAAATGACTTTATTTTGGATACACTTTATTTGTTGGAGTTCTCTAAATGTTCTTGGAAAGCCATACCAAGTAAACTATTAAGAAGAACTAAGGAGAATAATGCTGATAAAACAGACCCTTGGGTTGAAAGAAATTAGACATTGTTAACATCATTGCTGAAAAAGGAGACACTTATAAGCCCAGCTGTTTTAAATATCAGCTTGATAGCAATGTTTACCTCATAAAACAAATGTTTAGTGTCTTCTAATAAGCAACTCACTTATAAATACATAGTTTTTGTTTGCATAATTGTCCCAGAGCTATCTGCCCCACTTGTAAATGATAATATGAATGAAAATTCAAGACTTAATGAAAGCTACATTTCCTAATATTAACTAAATTAGAGTTAACCTTGACTTTCCGAAGTCAATGCAACTTTATGACATGGATATCCCTGCAGTTAAAAAGATGGCATTTCTTATCTGTCTTTCATAACAGTTCAAACTACTTAACATCTGAAAGGTGGCCTTGAGGGTCTTATATAAATAGAAGAAAAAAATACACAGGTACACTTATAATTACTTCCCTATCTCACAAATTGTCTTCCAAAATCTAATATGATAAAACCCTTAAGGTTTTGGAAAATATGCTGAGTACATGCTCCAAAACTCAAAGAATTTGGATTTGATTATTGTTTTTCTAATCTTTTTTTAATGAAAATGTGTATATAACTCCAGGAAATATATTGTGTAGTATGAAAATGATAACATGAACAGAAGATGAAATAAAATAAGATGAAATCACTCCAAATATCATCTTCAACTTCTACAACTATGTATACATAGAAGAAGAAAGAGACATATCGGTAGTTTAGGGGAAAAAAGTATCTTTCAACTCCAAAATTAGAAATATCAAATTATTGGGGGTTTTAAAAATAAATGTGTTGCACATTATTAAGAATCTATGTCTAGTTGGTTAGATATTTAAACAGAGGAGATGAGGGAAGGGAACATCAATTCCAATTCTTGCCACTTCAAATTCTTAACCATATTAACACTATCCCTGAGGCTCTAGATTTTGTAATATGTGCTTTGTATTCAAAGATGCAACCTGTCAGGTGACTTAATGAATGAGTAGGGGTGGGTGGTGCAGTGTATGGATAATGTAACCTGACAAATTAGATAGGGTAGGTGTGAGGTGGTGATCTAATCAGTGGCATGAATAGTTTATGGAAAGCTCCTGCAGGATGGCACAATGCCACAGACCACTCCTGCTCCAGAGCTCTCTCCACCCTCTTCAGAAACTTTAGTTACCTGTTTTCCTGACTATTCTGACACACTTGCCTATGTTTCTGCCCAGTAGCAAAGGAAGACTTCTTGTTGCTTTCAAGAATTCATTCAGTCAAGTACCAAGAAGCCAAGATTATAAGATTCAGAAGAATGGTTTGCAAAACTAATCTTTCTCAGTTATAGAAAATTACTGTGGTTGTCCATTTATATATATATAATACTCTTTGTGATTTGATAGAAATTTGACCTTAGAATATAATGAAATAGACTAATTCTTACTTTAATTCTTGTCAGATAGATACTCTCTGCATATGTTAGAAGGCATGTACTTTCTCTGACCCATTGTAAGAATATATGCCAAGAAATTTAGGGCTACCTTCTGGCACTTATGACTCTATCAAAAAGTCCATTTCATGTTAAAGTTGTAAAGCGTAACTCAAGTCAGATTCCATCACCCAAATAAAAATGTTCCTAAAAGCTCTATAAAATAGCCAGGGTCAGCTTTATGTCTCCAAATCAGTTTAAGCAGAGTTATGTTTGTGGTTTTGTTAAAGAAAAAGTTATTTATGTTTTGGAATTATAAGAGACATGTAATACAGGATTGTTTATAACAAAGCCAAAAACAATTATCTTCATGGGATGAAGAGAGCATGTATTTTTATCTGAGAGACAAGTGTTTTCCTCTGATGAAGTATCCAAAGTCATGTAATAAACAGTGTCACTTGACTAATTATTTAAGTGTATTTGAAAATAAGTTACTCTAAGATATTTTTACAGTCTTAATATTATTTTTTAAGATATTACAGTAAAATTTTTAGATATAAGTAAAAATTCCATTTTTTCTAAAATTGTATTGTAGGTCTGTTCCAATATGGTCTTGCTCTTTCCTTCCAGATGTCCAAATTCTTTCTAAAGCAACATTTAATAATCAAAACATCATTGCTATTATACAGAAGGGGAAACTGAGGCTTTATAGATGTGCTTTATAAAAATAAATTTTATTCATGGACAATATGTTGACCCAATAACTTAAAAAGTGTCTTCATTGTATTTTAAAATGATGACTATAATTTATATTAATTATAGTTAAAAAAAGAAACATATGATAATTAAGTTAATTTTACATATACAAAGAAAATGCCTCTCAACTGTAAGGGAAATCTCATCCATGCAATGAATCGTTGTCATCTCAGAGAGCATATTTGTTCTTCAAGTACTTTTTCTTATATTCTGCACACTGTGTAGCCATTCTGAGGCACTCAGAAGTTTTAGTTCTACCTTCATCCCCTATGCATTTGGGCACAGATACTTATGGCTGGGAAGACAATGCAGGAACAAATTGGTTCCTGTTAAAGAGAAAGGCAGAAGAGCCATGCAAAAAGCATGACAAGAAAACTTGGGACATGAAGTGACAAAGTGAGAAATGTAACAGCAACAAAGATGAAGAGTTTTGACATAAATGGCAGCCCATTTCTCACCTCTGATGCTTCCAGCTTCAGGTCAAAGGAAAGACGGTGCATCATGAAGAATCAGCAGAAGTTACAATGAGACAGGACTATCACCCAACAAAAGTGACTGAGCAGAATAAAATAAATCAAATATTAAGGAATTGGTATTGAATACCTGCTGACAAAAGATAGAAATATTGCATGTTCTAATCTTCTTGTTCTATAAAATTATATATGTGGTTTGTTATTTAACAGTTACAGCTTAATTCTTGCTGAATGCGTATAATACTTTTCTTGTAGTAGATCTGTCAAAAATATCCATACAATGGAAATAGTTAACCAGTTCTGTGTTCATGGGGAAAAGAAGAAATTTTCCCTTGCAAGTAATTTCTATTAAATTAAGAAGACACATGTGACAAAGAGGCCCTTAACTCTATCATCACATCACCTTGACTGACTTTAGACAATCTCTTCTCTGACTACAGACTCCTAACTTCCCTTTTCTTAGAGCATTGACTTCAGAAATCTTGCAGCTATAAATTTCTTCTCTGCCCCTTTGAGATATATGCAGATCTTTTTAAAAAGCCTCTTATCAGTTTTATAACACAAGAATGTCTTTCTCAAGAAACTAGGAGCAATTTCTTTGAAATATAATCATCAGGGAAGATTAGGGATCCTATCTCCTCCCAGTCCTCATTTTTCCAGATGTTGGCAGCTATTATTTTGTGAGAAGAGACCCAAAAGATAACAATTTATTTCATAGTAACACAAAAAAAGAAGGGAAAAATGTTACTCTATGCTTTTGGTGGCAGAGAGGTAAACATTATTTATATACTTAATTAATAAAAATGTATTGAATTGTGAAAAATTATCATTTTATTCAATTCATATTATAATTATAATTCATATTTTAAAACTGGTTCACTTATTCTGGTACATATAAACTTCAGAATAGTCTGAAGATTGGTGGTCAAAGAGTTATTTGCCTCTGAAACCTATAACTTGCTTTAAAAAGGAGAATATTAGAGAGAAGGAAATATTTTCTTCTCTCTTGCTCTCTTTCTGTCTCTTTCTCTCTCATTAAAAACAATCTTCCAGAACTTTCTTCAGGATGTTTACTATTGCTCAATTTATATAGTCATAAGACTTGAAAATTCCATATACATTTAAAACTAGATATTTTATGATAGTAATCTAAGTGTACCCAACTTTTTTTCAAAGTGTTTGGGGAGGGGGATTTCCCTAGTCCACAAACTCATGGTCACCCAGTAGACTTTTGTTTATTTACTCTTGTTTCTTTGTTTTGTTGGCTTGTTTGTTTTTGCTTGTTTGCCTTCTCTACGTTGGAATCATGTAAAGGACCCAGACACTTAACAAAGCTGCAAACAGAAAATTTGAAGGCTGCATGTGTTTACAATAACTAAGGTAGTTCAAAAACAGAAGAGCTTTTTGTTTAGTTTTGTAGTCATTTAATTACTTGTTTTATATATATCGTCGGCGGCGGCAGCCGTCCGTCTCGAGAGACGATGGTGTAGCTTCTAAGAGTCTATCTGCACCGCCGAGAATGGCTGTGCGGTCCGACTCGGAAGTGACCCGGTATCTGTCTCCTCCCGTGTTGAATCGACATCTTGCGATGACGCTGGAGTGTCCTCTCCAGTGAAGCTGAAGCTACAGAGCCTGGGCAGGGTGATATGGAGGGTCTGCTGTTGCCCATGCAGCAGACCCCCCCTCTCTTCGCAGCTGAAGGGTCCAAGGGAAAGACGGAGTCAATACAGCTTGGCTTCAGGTGCGCCGCAGGAGTTGCCGGTGTTGACTACAACGTCAAACCGCCTTAGGGACTCCGGCTCCGGATTTTCTGTCGGGGTTTACTCCCTTAGCCTTTCCCCTGAAGAGGTATGCCGCAAGGCAGCGGAGGTGTTTTGGAGTCAGAGTTTTCCTTCTCTGATGTGCCCTGACTGGAAGATCGAACCAGCGACACTTAGCTCGCAGGCCGACGCTCAATCCACTGAGCCAAACCAGCCAGAGGTTTATATATATATATATATATATATATATATATTCTTTTCATATATGAGTATGTAAATTTGAAAAGCTAAATAGGTGCTTTGCTTTCCTGCTCATCACAGCTCAGAGAGGGAGATCTCATTTAAGCTTTGTGTGAACGTTGCTGAAGGACCAGCAGTGCGCTACCCCAAAATGAAGTCCACCCCATGACCCTATAGCCATTCATACTGGGTTGGGAAGAAGCAAAGTGATGGATATTTTTAATTTGATACCATTATAAAATTAGATTCTATATATTAAAGCCTATACCTTACCTAAGCTATGACAATTTATCATCACTTATTAAAATGGCAGGTAAACTCTCTTAGAAATGAAACGGAAGTCACCTTTGAGGATGTGGCAGACATCAGAGAGGTGGACACAATGAAATGGCTTTCTGAAGGAGTTGGTATTATCCAGAATAAATATTTAATTTGGGAAAGCAACTTCATCATGACATTAATTTTAGGAAAACAAGTAATGTATCCATTACAAAGACAAACTTTGCCTATTTAAAAATGTTAAGAAGGACTCAGGAATTTAAGAGGAGAATTTTGACAGGTCCCTGAAGTAAATCTAATACACCATATACATTTGCCATTATTGCAAAAGAATAAAATAAAATCTTCTTAAAGGGCCAGAAAAATGGAGAGAAACTGGATGCAACTTGATATGTGGTTTCCTCACCACAGGGTTGACTTCAGTGGACTCTGTGAAACGGATCAACACTCTGGAATAACTGCTCCAGAAAAATGAAGTCACAAAGGCCATTTACCCAGATAAAGAGTTTTGTCAGGCTAAGGATTAGAGACATCGCCTCCTGTGCAGATTCTGATTATGTGAAACTTCTAGGTCAACCATGAAAGAGCCAAAGCACACGTAGAACAATAGCAATGAAAAGCTTCTGAGACCCAGCAATTTTACCTCATGGATTTGTTTTTACTTTTTTTTTTAGGTGTAAATAAGAGAAACACACTAAGAGTATGAAAAGATGCTCATTGTAGAATTAATTTTAATAGCTAAAAGCTTTAAATTACCTAAGTGTTCAATAATAGGAGACTGATTATGTAAATAATGGTTTACTTGCAATAAAAGAGAATACTAAGAAGGTATTCAAAATCATGCTTAAAAATTAATGACACAGAAACAGTTATCAAGTAATTTTAGAGGACAAAAGCAATAGGCGAAATGAAATTTATACTATTAGCATGAGGACATAACATTATGTATATGTACATATACAGCAATATCACAATTTCTGCTAAAATGAAAATATTATCCTCCTCTAGGTGTGGAGATTATGGATTTTTCCCCCCCTTATAAGTCTCCTTTCCTTTTCAAATTCCCTGTGCTAAGAAAATATGTCTTTTTAATTATAAAAATATTTAAAAATGAATAATTACCACATGTTGAGATTAAGATTTTGCTCTACTTGTCACCTAACCAGTTAGCCTGCCGCAGCTCAGTAGATGCTGTCAGAAGACATGATACTGGGTCAGAATTGAAGAACTTTATTACTCAGACAGAGTAGTCAGCATGAATTTTATATTCATATTATCTTGTCCCCAAAGTTCTACAGACATGAGGCAGACAATGTTGTGTGTAGACCAGAGCCCAGGGATTTCAGGGCTTAAGAAATCTGGATCTTTTGGAGCTTCTAGTAAACCTGCCCAACTGTTGATCTAAAGGGAGGCATCTGTATCTGCCCTCTGTCCCAGAAGGAGACACTGTCTCCATTTCCAAAGCTGTCTGCCATAAAATCATCCTTGGAAAGAGAGTTTGGAGCAAAACTGTCAAAGCCTGTTGCTAAGATCATGTACAGAATTGTGAGTCACCCATCGGAAGCATTGTCTCCTATCAAGACAAATTTCCAAATTCAGTGTCTGCTATTTGCTATTTCCTTTCATTCTAAACTTGTTGGCAAAGGGAATAGTGCCTCTTAGACATTAAATTTACCTTTACTGACACTGCCATCTGCCCCTCTCAGTCTGCAACTGAGTTCTTCATAGGGCAGCATTAGCACTTGCTCTAAAAACCTACCTGGACTCTGTAGGGTTGATTTCTACTTGTGACCCTGTGTTCTACTGCTAAGCAAACATTGGCTTGTCTTTTGGTTCTCACAGGTGGTTTCCTGCATCTCATTCCCCAATGGAATCCCCGTGGCAGAGGAGGGATATGATGCATCACAGGACACATATGTGTTGGGAAGGCTTTCCATCCACCTTGAGGTGTGATGCGGTCGCTTTGGGTAACCAGCCCATTTCAGTGAGCCAGCATCCAAAGATGCACAACACATTTCCAAGATCACAAGATAGATTCTGAGAGGACATCTCATATCCATGAAATAAATAAAAAATAAGCTATTAGACAAAATGATACTCTCTAATGCCTGTTCATGAAGGTACAGCATCTCCTTCTCCTACAACTGAGGATATATTATTGGGCGAAAGAAATCCATCTGACATCTGAGTTTGTTACTAAATCTCAGTTCCCACTAACATTCAGGAATTTAATTTTTCCTTGCATTCTTGGATCTGTGCTTCTTCATTTCTCTACTCTTAAAGAGAGAGAGATCAAAGTTAAGTCATTATGGGTAACACGTAAATGTCACATCATCTACCATAACTATAATTTTGAAAAATCACTTGGTCCAGTGACTTTTTCCTTTTTTACTGCTACTAACTCTAAATTCACCAGCATTTTATTTGAAAAGAAATCAGATCCACAAAAAGTAGTTAGGCTTCCTACAAAAGCCTAAGTAGAATTTAAATATTCTTACAAAAAAAGGAAAAGGCAAATTGAGGAAGGATGTGCTAACTAACGGGAGGTGGAAGATTTCTAGTATATATCAAGTCATCATGTTGCGTGCTTACAATTTTGTCAATTTTACCTCAATAATACTGAAAAAGAATGAAAAGGGAAGAGAAGTCTCTTTAGGTTTCCTAAATAAAATTAAAATATTAAAATTACAGACCATTTTAAAATACTCATTGAATCTTGTGATTTAATGGAAAGGCAAGTAACAATTTAGTATTATGGTAGCTTTCAAGATTTGCAAACATCAAATATCAACTCATGACAAAAACAGAGAATTAACATAGTCTCTGCTGATTATGAACTAGCTTTTTCCATCCATGTCTGTTTTTTATCTGTTATTAAATAGTTTGTTTTAAATACAAATAATGATTTTATTGGTACACAAAGCTTTCTTTTTGCCCAATTTATCAACCTATAAATGGTTAAATAAATTAAATAAAACAGTCTTCCATGCTAAGAACAATGGTTAGCATATTAGTCAAGTTTATAAAAAATTGTTATTGACATTTATAAAGTCAATAAAAACTGCTACAAAACAAAGATAGATGACTATTATTCTTTTTTCCTTCACTTGTGACTAGTTTAAAAAGTTAGTTCCATATTTTATAAATATTTTTGTTTTCCGCTTGATTTTACTTCACAGAAATATTTTCCAATGTCATTACAAATCTGTATAATAACTTACTGTATAGAGTAATAAAATTTGTTTAACTATTTCACTTTTTTTGGACAACTGTTATTTTGTAGTATTTCATACTTACTAAAAAACTGCCTACTTTCTCCCATTGCCAATATTCCTCATCATAAATCAGAGACCACATTATTTCTTAAGATAGATTCCTAGAGGTTGATAATTGCATCAAAGTATGAAAATATTTTTTAAGTCTCCAGACACTTACTGCCAAATTACTGTCCAGATAAATTGTATATTTACTCTTCTCTGTAGTGAGTGGAAATTTTTATCACACTGTACTCTTCTCAGAATTTATCATACCGATATTAGGAGAAAGTTATATTTGTTTTGGTCTTAATTTCTATTTTGATGCAATATTAAATTGAATTTTTTCTCATTAAAATGTAGCACTCATACTTCTCCTTTAGAAACTTGTTAGTCTTGTAAGCTTACAAAGGCTCTTTCATCCTCTATTTTACCCTTTCTCTCTTCTGAGTATGTAGCTGGGAAGACAATTTTTTTTTTCCTGGTACCTAAATGTGAATTGGGTTGTACCAATTACATATGCAGGCGCGAGTTTAGAAAGGTGGGAGTGGGGGAAGAAGCCATCTTTTTGCGTTGGCCCTGTTAGATTAGGGGCCTCCAGTACGTGTGCATGTTGGCAGGTCACCGGATCTACATTCCACTGTCCAGTCACCTGCCCCACGGAGGTGGGCATGGGGCACTTGTGAACTTGTCCGCAGTCAATTCCCCAGCAGAGCAAGGCTTGGATCCAGGTCACACTAGTCCAAACTTTCAGGCAAAATTCTTATTCTTGTTCTCTTATTTCGATTTCCGCAGCCATTCCAAAGATTGTAACAGTATCTAATATCCTCTCTTAAAATGTTTCTATTAGAAATTGCTAAAGTGATTGCTGTTTCCTGCACTGAAACATGGCCACGACATTGCCTAGTCCTCAAGCCTTCAGGATACTTTCCTTGTGGCACATCTGTATGGGTCTATGTAGCATATTTTACTGAATAATTTTAGTAGAATTAGGCACATAATAACCCTCTTCATAAAGGGCTTTTAACCACTATACCTTAGTATTAGTACAATGCTAATATGTTAGTATTGTTTATTCATTCCAAAATCCTTTATATGTATAATATTTTCTAGATTCCTTCTTTTTTATGGGATAAGCCTGTTTATTATTATTTAAAATTATAAAATATATTTTAGCTTTGACGTATTTAGAAAACATAAAGGTGATAGTCACTTTAGATGTTAAATATGTTTTACTTTAATCATTAGTAAGTTTACATACCTGTCAGGGAAGAACCTCCTTATTTTTCTTTAAAAGTTATTTTGGGGCTTGTATATTATTTTTTCAAGTGAACTTTAGAACCCTGTTATCAAGTGCTAAAATGTAAGATGCAAGCTAGTTTTGGAAGTACTGTCCTCTATATGTTGCTGAGTTTTTCCATCCACAGATAGGTTTATTCATTATTTTTTAGCTTTCAGTAAAATATCAATCACAGTTTTTTTTAAGTATTTAAATTTCTTGTTAGTATTATTCACAATATCCAGAAAGTATCCAGCTATGTAATATGAAAAATGGGGACATTTATTGAAGAAGATACAGGATCAAGAAACATTTTACATAGGACAATGATGCCTGAGTCTCCTTCAGAGTAGGCATCTTGGGACCTCACACAGTTCCCCCAGCATCACTTCCACTATTCAAAACACTCTGATTCATTGGTAGTGGTTTGAATCATGTCATTCGCTCTGTTAGCAAAAGCCATAGAACAAATTTTGCCATGACATGTTTCATGCCAAGATCCTGTGTCAAAATCTTAGACACAGTAGTTTTTGGAATCCCCAGATCAGCTTCTAGTTCTCACACTGTCAGTCACCAATCTTTGTTGACTGCATCCTGTACACATTCAACATTCTCAGGTGTTCTATTTGGTGCAGGCATTCCAGAATGTGGGTCACTGTCAACAGATTCTCAACCATCTTTGTGCCACACTTTTATTTGTGTTGCACTCATTGCACCGTCTCTGAAAGCCTTTGCAATCATCCATATAATTTCCATGGAGGAATATTCAAACTTAATGCAAAATTGGATGCAGATTCATTGCTGTATTGGCTCAGTTGTTTTGAATGCTATGGTCACACAGTACACATGCTCACTCAATAGCGTCTACCACCCCCACTGACTAGTACAGTAAAGTTGTCATTGTTCATGCATGCAAATTCCAGTCTACTCTCTTTGGCTGCCAGGTTACATTGATGTTGTGCAAAGCATTCTTTTTAATTTTTTATGTTAATTACCATTCACACATTCCCTTTACCCCCTACCCCCTGCCTCTGGCAACCACCAATCTGTTTTCTGAATTTATAGGCTTGCTGTTATTTTTAATTTCCACATATAAAAAAGAGTACATGGTATTTATCTTTCTCTGTCTGACTTACTTCACTTAGTATAATGTCTTCCAGGAACACTCCTGTTGTTACAAGTGGCAAGATTTTATTCTTTTTGGTGGTTGAAAAACATTTCATTATATATTTCATTATATGTACAATGTATGTATATATATATATATATATATATATATCACCATTTATTTTTTATAAAGTTATTCATTGATATGGATACATATCTTGTAAACAATGTTATAATAAACATGGGAGTGCATATACAGCATGTGGAAAAAGTAGGTTTACAGTTGTATCCATTTTTAAGTTCAGTAATCAATCAATAAATAATAATACAAGAATAAATTGTGGTATTAATTATTATATTCAAAAGTGGACACAGCTGTAAGTTTACTTTTGCCCACCAGTATGTTTTTAAGTTAGTGGTTTAGACTTATTTTGATAAATACCCAGAAGCAGAGTTGTAGATCAATGCTTGTTTTACTTTAAATTTTTTTGAAGAAGTTCCATACTGTTTTCTATAGTAGATGAAACAATTTATATTCCCACCAACATGCACAATGGTTCCTTTTTCTCCACACCCTTGTCAACACTAGTTATTTCTTGTCATTTTGATAATAACCATTCTAACAGATGTGAGGTCTTAACTCTCATGATTTTGATTTGCTTTTATCTGATGATTATTGATGTTGAGCATCTTTTCACATACCTGTTGGATATCTGTATGTCAACGATCTTTTCTGACCACATGATATAAGAGATAAAAGGACAAATGAACTCAAAAGTTAGTACAAGGAAGAACGTTACAAAGATTAGAGTCAAAATAAATGAAACAACAGAGAAGATCAATGATACTAAGAGGTGGTTCTTTGCACAGATAAACAAAACTGACAAATCTGGACTCACCAGGAAAAAAAGAGAAAGGGCTCAAATAAATAAAATCAGAAAAAAAGCAGTCACAACTGATACCAAGAAATACAAAGGATCATGAGACTACTTTGACAGTTACATGTCAATAAATTAGAGAGTCTAGAAGAAATGGATACATTCCCAGAAATAAACAATCTACTAAGGCTAATTCATAAGGAAATAGAAAATATGAACAGGAGATTAAATAAATAATCAAAAATCTTCCAACAAACAAAAGTCCAGGACCAGATGGTTTCACTGACAAGTTCTACAAAACATTCAACTGATATTATTCTTTTATATTGAAGTAAAGTGTGTTTGCTTTCTGCAAGGGAAAATTTATTTCTACATTTCAAAAAATAGTGTGATCTAAGTATTTTTATTAATAAAACATGGTTTAATATGATGGCAATTTAGTGTCAACAAGAAGAAAATACGTAGCTTATCAGATTCCAACTTTCAGTCCCTTTATTCACTCAATCAAAAAATATTGAGTAAGTGTCTATAACAATAAGCACTCACATTTACATACTTATCATAAAGTGTTTAAACTTTAGGAAAACCACTGTAACTTTGTGTTTTACATTCCTCCTCTGTAAAAATATTGTTAAAGTAGCACCTTCCTTATAGGATTGATGTTAGAATGAGTTAAGTCAACATATGCTTAGACATCAGAATAGCAACTGAACCATATATACACAACAGTATTTGACAATTATTATTTTTATTTCTATTTTTCTGTTGAAGTACTGTTATAGCCTACCCACCAAACCAACCACCCTGTTCCTTCTTTTTCTCCACCTCTTCTCTCTGGCTTATTTTCACCAAAAAGTAATCTTTCTAAAATAAGATTCAGATCTTTCCTGCTCAACCCTTCAATGGTTCACATACAAATTCCCTTTTTTCCCCTACACTTATTTCACAGAACTACATTTTCCTACTTTAAAAGCCAAAACAATTTTTAAAAATTAAAAAACAAATTGACTAGTCAGAGACTTGAACTTTCTTGAGGCCATGGGGTTCCCTATCCTCCCTGGGCATTTCACATGAGATTTCTTCTCCTCTAGATGAGTTGGCATATATCTTCCATTCTCGACATCTCATTCTAATTGCAACCTTCCCATGAAACTATTTTGGATCCTCACAATTAAATGTAGCCTATACCTTTTTCGAGCTTTCTAAAATACTTTTCTGATATCTTTCCTGAGTTACTTCATATAATCATGGTTGTATTTACATCTACCTGACTAAATTTGAAATAGGATATATGATTTTTATATCACTTAAGATAAAAAAGCAAACTGTGGTACATGTACACAATGGGATACTATGCAGCAGAAAGAAAGAAGGAACTCTTACCATTGGCGACAATATGGATTGAACTAGAGAGAATTATGTTTAGTGAAATAAGCCAGGCCAACAAAAGACAAGTACCATATGATTTCATCTAATACAGGAAACTAATGAACAACACAAACAAAAGAGATAAATTGAACCAGAGGCATGTAAACAAGGAGCAGACTGACAGTGGCCGGGTGCAGGGGAGAGGAGGAGAAGGGGGATAAAAAGGGGAAAGGTCTAGTTAAGAAACTAGTATAAAAATGACCGATGGACATGGACGACAGGGTGGGGACTGACTGTGGGAGAAGGGGAGGTCTTGTGGGGGGGATAAATGGGGGAAAAATGGAACAATTGTAATAGAAAAACAACAAATAAATAAAATTTTTTAAAAAGAAGCCAAACTATATGGCTTAGGGATGTAAGTTTAGGTAGTAAAATTATAAAGAAAAACAAGGACATGATTATTAATTAAAAATTAGAGACATAAAATAAAGATGTCTAACATCAGTTCTGACATAGTTTAGATTTCTCAATAAATAATTGTTAAATTTCTTTGAATAATTTTTCAAAATAACTTAAGAAATATAACATACTATCTCTATATACTACTTCTTTTCATTGAATATTAAATAAATGGGTCACTTACATTTATATAAAAGATATATAATATAAAATATATCTATACATGGAAGGAGGGAGGCATTGCAGGAGGAAAGGAGAAAGAAACAGAGAGAAAAAGAGAGAGAGATCTAAAATATGCAAGAACTGAGATTAGGCATTTTTAGAAACTACAATAAATTATCTCTTATTTCAAAATACAGTCAGATAAATGTAATTAGACAATGAGATAAATACACTAATGGCATTATATATACAAGAGGGACCCTCCCAAAAAAACAGAATTTTCTTCTGGAGGGCAGGCCTCCTATGCAGGCTTCACTCACAAAGTGAATGTTCTAGGAATACATCTTTTTCAGAGCAACTGCTGCATATTTGTGAGAGGCTATGTTCCGCTTCAGTGAATTTTTTCTGAAGATTCAACATGTTGACCTATTTTATGATGGGTAATTTATGAGTGCACTTGCCCACAGTGTGCTGAATGTTCAACAATTTTTTACCAAAATGGCATGATTCCCTATGACCCACCCTCCCCATTCACCTGGTCTAACCCCAAGCAATTTTTTTTTTTTTTATTTCCCTGGATGAAAATGTCCTCAAAGGAAAACGTTTTGCAGATGTGGAAGAGGTTAAATAAAAAATAGCAGAAGCACCAAAAGGCATCAAAATCAATCAGTTCAAAACTGTTTTGAGCTCTGGAATAAATGTCTTGATAGGTGTATTGCATCAAATGGGGAATACTGTGAAGGTGACTGAAGTCAAAACATGTAAGAATAAATACATTATATTTTATAAATAAATTTCTGTTTGGTTGGTTCCCTCTCCTATGTGTACCTCCAAATTTATTTACATATGAGCAAAAATAGGTTTACAGTTTGGGCATGCAAAACAGAATTTATTCTTGTCTTATTACTTATCATTGTATCATTTATTTGTATTGTAACTGTAAACTCACTTTTACCTCATATATACCCAATATTTACCTACTAGCCTTTGCCAACATCCACAAACTGCCACAGGAACACTTCTCAAAACACTGAAAAATCAGTCCCGTGAAACAGCGAGACCATTTAACTGTCATGACTCTCAGAGAGAGATTTCTCTAGCATTAAGTCACTCCCAGATACTTCCGCTTAATTGTGATTTGGTTTTGTTTTCTAATATGCTTGTCCGTTGCTAAATGTGCAATATTTATACATTTTCTGAAAAACATTTCCCAATAACATCTTTTTCACATTTTTTGAGCCCTTCTTTGCAGACCCCCACAGTGGTCTTCTGAGGGATTCAGAAGCAATTCCATGTATGACTTAGAAACACTTCTGAAGGAGCCAGGTGAACAACTGAAGGGGCCGGTTCACCTCGGAAAGGGACTCTGAAGAGTTCTAAGTCTCCATTACAAAGGAAAATAACCCCAGGGCATCATTGCTTCCTGCCTCCCAACCGGGGATGTCTCGATAAGGGGCAGCGCCACCTGGTGGGCATAGAGGCTTTCAGAGAATGGGAACTGCTGATAAAAGAGTTGATGGCACAGAGGAAAAGTTATACTTTCGCAGTAGGTAAAAGCAACCAGTACAAATATTGCCTTAGAGGATCTTGAGTTCAAAAGCAGTCCTAACCTAAACTGCAAGTGAGAAGACAAAATGTAGTTCTGGGGGCTATCTTTTCTCACATATTCATTTTTTATCTTTAAATTAATGTACAAGTCAGAAAAGAGCCATTTGAAAAAATTGCATTTCCATTATTTCTAGAGTCTAGAAAGTAAAAATTCAACATTTGTTCACTTAGAAGACATATTTTCAGGCCTCAGATATGGTGGAGAATGCATTATAATACAATTATGAGACCCTTCTAAACTATTCTTCGCATTTGACACTGAAAAAGTAAGAAACTTGCCAAGAGATATAGCATAACTTCAGCATGTCTTGTAGCTATTTTGACACCTAATATCAAGTCCATTATTAATATCTGCAGGGAAATCTAGGACAGTGTTCAGCAGTCTTTTTCTGTAAAGGGCCAGAGAGTAAATATTTTGTGCTTTGCAGGCCGTATTGTCTGCGTTGCAACCACTCACCTCTGTATTATAGTGCCAAACCAGTTAGGAACAATATGTAAATTAATATGCATAGTTGTATTACAATAAAACTGTATTTACAAAAGCAGGTAGTGGGATGGATTTGGCTGGGTCATACTCAGTCAAACCCTAGCATTCTTTTAAAATAGCAGTTAAAAAAACTGAGGAGTATTTGTAAGATAAAAGAACACATGCTTATCTGCATTATTTTTTTTCCTTCTTGAATTTCTTCTGATCACCTTATAAAATCTAGTCACAGAAGGCACTTGATGCCATCCTTACCTTGTCAATGTTTTCTTGCATTTGAAACACTTATCCTCCCAGGAATTCCTGTGTTAAAATATCCTGCTTGGAAATCTCATTCATACTTCAAAGACTCACTATAAACTTTCCTCTGTCTCCCCTCAGCTGTGACATTCTTACTCTTGCCTCTTAAAATCATGTGTCTCCAGAGTCCTTAAAATACTCTCACTTTCTTCTCTGCATTAAAAGTGTTCATGAATAGGCATTTAGATAAGTGGATTTCATATTTTCCCCTTAAAGGGGCCAACACAATGCTTGGTATAAAATGTTTGATAAGCAATGTATTCAGTGGGTAAATGCCTAAACAAGTACTTCTATTTGAAAGGGAAAGAAAAAAGATTTAAGGAAAATATAATAGAATCAATTTGTTTAGAAAATTGCAGCAAACCACAAATAATTTAGTCTTTATTTCCGTACAAATTTAACAACACAACTTATCCATATTGAAAACTTCTAAACTTGACTGAGAATCTTGGGCAACTGATAACATATGTTTGAATAAAAGATTCGTGTCATTTATTCAAATTAACCCATTAGTTTTATTAAATCAGAGATTTCAACCTTTGTTTATTGGAGAGAGTGAGCAGGATATTGAAGCAGAAGCAAGAGCCTATACAACATTCCAGATATTTTAATTGGTATTGAAACCCAAAGTCTAAAAATATCTGTTAGTCCACATTGATACATATAAATGATTGAATAGATGAAGAAATGAATGAAAGAATGAATGAAGAAAAAACTAATCTCCCATACAGAAGAACTCCAAGTAATTTATGGAGACATTTTGCTCTTACAGAGGTGAAACATAACTCTCCATTCCTTACGTGTAGGCTGTGCACAGTGTCCTCATCCCAAAGACTCTAGTATGGAAAGGGAGGGGAAAATAAGAGACTAACTTTACAATGAAGAAATACAGCAAATTTGACCTCAAGACAGGTGATCGAGTCTCACATTCACAATGATAAATTACATTGATAACATGTACTCTTGATATGACATGAAGAAAATTACACTAACCTCTACAGTCTTCTTCCCCAAAACCCCAGTCCCAGACTAACCACCAAACAAGCACAAATCGGGGAATATTCTACAAAATAGCCGACTAATACTTCTCAAAACTGTCAAAGGAAGTCTGCCACTGCCTCATCCAAGGGGAGTTAGGAAACATGACTCTTAATGTCATATGGTCTTCTGGATGGGATTCTGAGAAGAGAAAGGACATTAGGGGAAACCTGGGGAAATCTTAATAAAATATGGACTTTAATTGATAATAGTGTATTGATACTGGTTCACTGTGACAAACATACTATACTAGTATAAGATACTAATTACAGAGGAAAATAGGTGTGCGGTATATAAGAACTGTCTTCATAATAATTCTGTAAATCTAAAACAGTTTTAAAAATTTTTAAATTGCTTTGTTAAAAATGACATGTAAGAGAAACTAAAAGAAAAAAAGAAACTGTGCCACTGGAGCAGATTAAGCAAGAGAGACTACCGCATAAACGGAGACACAGTTATTCAAAATGCGTTATCTTCGTGACCAGGCCTGTGCAGTAAGTATCGCAGTCCTTACCTTCCTGAGCATCTTTAGTGTGAGAGTGGAACCATATGCCATTAAGCCAATAGATTAAGAAAATAATCATACATTGTGATCATTTCTGGGAAGAAAATAGGCAAAATCTTGACAGTTAAGCATCATCTGCTGCCCATGCCTTGTCCCTAACCAGTACTTGCCTGCCAGTGCGGACAGTTGGGATGACACTGTAGCTGTTTCACAAGGTTGTAAATAAATCTCTAATTGTCTGTGGATACATTTGTGTGAGAATGTTTTAAAAGGGGTGAAAGAATTGATACTCTGTGGTCTCATTTCAATTTTGGAAACAATCACAGGAAAGAAATTGTGAGAAACCTTAAAATAATGCAAATATGAATGGTAATTTTTTTCCTCTATAGAGAAAAAAATGTGTGAAATGTGGCTATTTTACTCTTCCTCATACACATATTTTAGCAATCTATGTTTTGAATGCATAGCCATATACAAGGTCTGTCCAGAAGGTATCCAGCTATGGAATATGAAAAATATAGACATTTACTAAACAAGAGATAAGATACAATAAGCATTGTACATAGGACAATACACCTCAGTCCCCTTCAGAGTAGGCACCTTGGGACCTCACATAGTTCTCCCAGTCACCAGTAGCTGGCCTGTCATATTTTCCTGAATCTCGTCAATAGCCTGCAATCTCTTCCCTTTCAAAGGTGATTTTAGTTTTGGGAAAAGCCAGAAGTCTCAGGGCATCAAATCTGGGCTGTAGGAGATCTGAGTCACCTGGGTGATTTGATGTTTCACCAGAAAACTCAGTAAGAGACATGATGCATGAGTTGGCATGATGTCATGATGAAGCTGCCAATCACCAGCTGCCCATAGCTACGGCCTTCTGAGTCATCCAGATAGTATGTGCAAAGGAATGTTCAAGCTTAGTGCAAAATTCGATGCACATTCTTTGCTTTATTCACTCAGTCATTTTTAATGCAATGTCCACACAATACACACACTCACTCGAGGTCATCTGCTGCCCCACTGACAAGTACAGTGAAGTCCTCATTGTTCACACATGCACATTGCAGTCCATTCTCCTTGGCTGCCAGGTTACATCAATGTCATGTAAACCATTCTTGTTATAATAACAATGACTTGACTTTTTCTGGACAGACCTCGTATATTCTAAAAATGTTTATATTTTTCAGAAGTAAGATTTTATTTTTTTTGTACTCTAGAGTACAGATTTCAGAGGACCATGGATTAAGAGTGAAACTACCTAAATTTATCAGATTAAATAAACTAATTATGGCTTTTGTTCAGTATTTGACATTAGAACCACATGACCTATCTCCTTTTAAAATCTTTGAGTTTATTGATTGAGATAAAAGTAGTTCATTTTCATTTGTTTAAAACTTAGATTTAAAAAAAAACAACTGATTTTACAAATCAACATTTGTGCTTACCTGAAATTTTTGTGTTTGTGAACTTAGTTTTGCATAATCAACAATATAAAGCAAATTTGCTTATATTGAAATATAATTTTTAATAATTATTAGTACTATTTTTGTATATTTTCCATGATTATTCTCTCTTTTACAATGGTAGAGTTCTCTTCAAAATTCTCATGACAAATCACCATAAATAAAATGATGATTCACTTTGAGAGATGTACCAATTCAATAAATTACTGTATAAATTTGGGTTTGAGTTATAACTGATTTTAGACTTAGATTTTGTTGGATTTCTATTTGCCAAACATTCAGAAGTCTAGTGTGCCTGAGAATATTTGTATTACACACTCACATTTATATAAAAGTTTAGTTGATATGAAATTGTAGTTTATAATTATTTTTCATGATATTTAAGTAGAGAAAGCTGTACTAAGTTATTATGATAAAGTACTCTGAAATATCTAAATAAAGTTTATTTATTGATTAGATTAGTCTGAAGCAAATCAGGCTGTACTCCCAAAAAGCCTTCTCCATAGACTGACTCAAAGATCTAGGTTATAGATGGTATAAATTCTCGCTTTTTTTCCACTGAAGTATTCCATGAGCTGAAAAGAGTGCCAAGCATTAGTGAGGGTTCAATAAATATTTATAGTGTTGAATAAATAGTGAATGAAAAGTAAACAAAAATATAAATAGAAAAAAGTAGAGAAAGTTTGCAGAGTTTTACTATTGAAGGAGTTAATGTACAGATATATAAAATAATACAATATGTGGTTTGTTTAATGTATCAACATACGCTAAGAGGAATTGCTGTAAGACTTTCTTTTAATTACAATTAGTTTGCCTCTTTAACTGAGTGTGAAAATATGCCTAGATATATAAAAGTATGGTGGTGTTTTTAAGTTGTGAGAAAACTTCTGAAAATATTAGTTAATTGAGTGTTAGGTGAGAAAAATTGGGGAATATAGAGCATATGATAAGTAATTTTAGTTCTTAATTTCTCCTCTTATTTTCATCATGTCTTCTAATTATATTTCATAGTTTACTTTCCAATACATTTTCAATAGAATTATTGTGTAATATTTACTTTAGGTTTATTACAATTCAAAACGAGGTGTAGCCAGTTATTTCTAATTGTCAAATCGGGTCTATTTACTTTGTTTTTAATTGTTATAAATTTAATTATAATTATTTAAAAATTTTCAGTTTACAAAATATATACTGACAAGTGAAATTGTTTGGCTATAGAAATTTACTACCTAACAAGAAATCATGATCTTAACCATCAGACCCTTTAATTTCCATTCATAGCCTTATAGTTGAAAGCTCACAATGTAGAGTTGAGACAAAAAAAAAAGTAGTTATAGTCTTAAAGAAGTTTCTAAGTATCATTTTTATTCCATCTCCTATCAATACATCAACAACACATTCGTCAATAAGCCATTGCCCAAGGAAGCACTGGGATGCCTTATGGAGGCAATTTTCCTCTGTTATGCTTCAGATCCTAATCCCCAAATAGCTACTCCATTAGCAAGGTGAATTTTCTGTCATTTTATGTATCATTAATTCTCTTTCCATTTTGCTTAGTCTTACCACCCTTGGTAATTTGTCAGAACCCTTGTATTCAGACACATGTGGTTGCATGGTAAAGGGACTAAAACACACCAGGAATTGAATTTTTCTTTACAGCTACATCATGTCACCTCTAACATTGTATATTTTACATTTCCAGGTCAAGAAGTAGGTCTTAATTTAAGATTGGAACTTTAAACCCCATAGCCTATAAATACCATAATTTAGTAAGAAGTTTGGAGTCACAAACTTTCCCTACTGTGTATCATTTAGCTTTTAATTTATCCAAATTCCTATGCTATTTAGTGTCTGATCCGTAAGATTTACTGACTATAAGTCTTATTTTAAAATATGCATCTGAAAAAAATTAAAACACTAAATTCACCCAGCCGCATGCCATGTTTACCTCCCATATGATTTTACTGAAGATAGCAAAGTGATAAGAAAACTGCATTAAAAATAAGGTTGGCAATTTCTATAAAGATATAAAAATAAGACTGTTGACTTTCACTTTGAAACAGAAAGGATGTCCAAAAGAGACATCAGTTTCAGTAATTTAATTTAAAAAAAAATCTCTCTCGGTCTCTGTCCTAGTTTCCTAGGGGTGCCACAACAAATTACCATATAATGCTGTTGTTTAAAACAACAGGAATGTATTCTCTCACAGTTCTGGATGGTAGAAGTACAAAATCAAGGTATCTCAAAGGCCATGTTCCCTCTGATGGTTCTAGGGAAGCATCTTCCTTTGCCTCTGTTTAGCTTCTGGTGGCTTTCAGGGATCCATCCCTGCCTTTCTTAGCTTGCAAATGCATAATGTTGATCTCTGCCTCCATCTTCACATGGCCTTCTCTCTGTGTCTCTTATGAAGACACCAGCCATTAGATTTAGGCCCCACTCTAATCCAGTAGGACCTCCTTTTAACTGCATACATGTGCAAAGACCATGCCCAATTAAAATCACATTCTGTGGTTCTTGGGGGGATACTACTCAAACCATTATAACCTCTACTTATGAACAGGAGAATATATAAGAAAATACTTCAAGAAGCGAATCTTATAAACCAGAGATTTTCAACTGCTGTGCAGTGTCACGCCGGTGTGATGCAAGAATTTTTAAAACATAAAATACCTGACTATTTAGCCAGGAGTACTGAACTGTTTTCCCTTAGATTTTCAGTTTAACAAAAAGTGACAACAGCCAACACAACCATAGCCACCCAGTGTCAATGAATCAACATTTTTATCAGATCAGCAAAAAACCTTTTGGGTGTGCTTCAGAATTTTAGTAATTAGTTTATGTGCCCCGTGAGATGAAAAAGGTTGAAAATCACTGTTATAGAAAAAATATTTTAAAAGACAATTCGTAGTTCAATCATTCAACTTTCATTAAATCCTTTTTTTAAATTTATTTTTTATTTTTATTTTTATTTTTCATTAAATCCTTTTAATACCACCACACTTGCCCCTGGAATGTGCCCCCACACACATAGCGGCCATAAAGAATGTCCAAGTACTCCAAGTGTCCTTGCTGAGGCCACCCCTTCCCTGATATTGGTACTGTCAGATCAAGCACTGCCAACTAACAACCTACAGGACCAACTGCAAAGAGGAATCTATAATTAGAGCTGATCACCAACTCATTGCTAAGAGAACAAGTATGATATAAATCACATCAGGTTTTTATTCCTGTTTATCTTCTTCATTTGTAGTTAGACTGATCTTTACTTTCACATCAGAAAGTGGACGTAAACATTATTAATAATTGCATTGACCCTTCCCCTTCTTTTCCCCCTTATCCCCCTCCTTGCTCAGGGTCTCGTCAGGGAACACGTATAAATGACCCATGGACATGGAAGACATGGCGGGGATCGACTGTGGTAGTGTGGGGGGCGTGTGGATAGAGCAGGGGAGAGCAACAGGGGGAACATTGAGACAACTGTAAAAAGGCAAGAAAAAAAAGAAAAGAATTTCATTGAAACAACAGGCATAATAAAAGAAGGCAGGCATATGTTCCCTCTACAATAATTGCTCCTCGTCAACTAGGCCTTTCTTCCTGTCTCTATTTAGCCACTAAACTAAATATGTGTGGGAATACACTTTCCTCATTTTTCAGACCCTTCTGCTGTGCCTTTTAGAACACATACCAGCCATCAAAGATGAAATGTATTATTTTCCCAAACCCTCTCTGAGTATTCCCTTCCTCATCTTGGTTTAGCTAAAACGTGGCTACAAATGTCTCCAGGAGCTTATTACCACATTCTTCCTACTACGGAGCCCAAGGCTGAGATAGGTGTCTTCCTTTTTCTTCATTTCCACTTGTGAGCTACTTGTTACTCAAATATGCCATTTTCTTCATTGGAGGCCTAATTTCATACTGTACCACTGAGACATTCTGTGTCTTTGTGGTTATCTAATAACCTCCAAATCAGTCCCTCATCTTTCTTGAAAATTTTAATATCCAGCACTATTTTTTTGTTGGGACGTTAGTGACTAACACTTTCAAACGTATCATTCAGTCAACTGCTGGGTTATTTGGTTCCCTTGGTTCACCACTTCCAACCCTATTTCTGTCCAGCCTTCCATGTGATACACCACTGTGACTCATAATTACACCCACTTTCAGAGCATCACTTCTTGTCACTCCAGGTTATTTTTCACTTGTCTTCTAATTCCTCTTGCTTCATCAGTGTATGCATTTTCACTGGGCTATTCTTACCACCATGTAAATATACTGCAATATTTATCATCTAAAGGAGAAAAACAAGCTTTTACTTCCCCCAACCCCCTCCATTTCCTTTTTCCTTATCTAGTTCACTTTATAGGAAGACTCATTGAAAGTGCTGTCTACAGTCTATGCCCCATTACTCTCTATAGTCAATCCATGATAATTTCATGCTAAAAACTGCCCTATGTGGGGGAGGGGGAGGAATCTCTTGCCACTGTAGCCAAGAATTTTCATCTTGCCAGTGCTTTTGGACCTCTCAATAGACTCGACACGATCAATTTTCCCTCCTTCTTTAAACACCTGCTTCACTCAGCATCCTGGACACTATGTTCTCCTGTCTGCCCTCCTATTTCAGAGTCAGCTCCTCCTCAGAAGCTCAATTATAATTATTTTTTGCTTTGCTGAATTATCACATTAACTTGCAAAAAGACTCAGTGCTGTGGCTTTTTCCCTTCACTCTTTGTATTGTCTCCCTGAGTCATATTTTTCATCCTCATAGTTTTATGTTTTTTGTATATACTATTGATCATCACGTTTTTGGTTTTTTTTTTCTCCCACCTGTATGTCCATTGCTCAGGGTGCCAGACTCTTACCCATCACTCATCCTTGGAAGTCTAATACACATTTCAAGTTAAACACAGCCAGCAGAGCTCTTGGTTTAACCCTCAAACTCCACCTCCAACACCACCACCACTGGCCTTCTGTTACTCAATAAATACATCATCGTTCACCTAGTTCCTCTGTCTAAATATTTAGAAATCATGGTTGATTTCTTCCTTTTCCTCTTCTGATGTATTAATACTGTTGATTCTTCCTTAACAATATACTATAACTCAAATCACCACTTTCCATTTGTTACCACCCTACGTCTAAATCACAATCACACTTCTTGCAAAATACGTAGTCTCTTTATCAGTCTTCCTTCTTCCACTGTTCTTACCTGGAGTCTATCTTTAGCCCCACATTCACAGAGATCTTTTTCAAAGGCAAGTAAAATCTAATCCATCCCCTTGATCTAGCTTCTCTATCATAGTAGAAAATGCCAATCCCTTATCTTCACATACATTGGCTGACTCAGCCTAACTGCTGCTGACCTCTCTAAACCCATCTCCTACCACTTTCTGTAGGGCTCACATCACTCCAAACGGACTCTTTCTTGACATTTCCTCAATACCTAGTTTTTTCTGCTTTAGAGTCCTTCCATATTTCCCCCTTTCTTTGCATGTTCTTTCTCTGGGCTATTCCTATAGTCCACACCTATTTCTTTTAGATCTTTGTTCAGTTATATCACAAAGAGGTCATCTTAGCCATGACTCCATTCTTCCATCACACTTTTTAATAAAAGGCGAGATCAAGACTGTCATGCAAATATAAAATATATTTTAAAATGTCAAAGACTTTACTTGGTTCACTAATTAGGGGAAACCAGTAAAATATTAGAAGTAGTTTAAAACAGAATTCAAAGTACCATACATATGTGGACAATAAGGAATTCTGAAATGAATTTATAAATAAATGCCAAACCAGTCCACACACAAAACAATAAGCAACAGCATATACTAGATAAAATTTAGGTGTATTTTTTAAGCGCAGTTTTTATTATTAGTTTTCTATAATTTAGAATTATAAATTAGCTGAAAGACAACAACAGGTGGAAATTGTTTGGAAGAGTGCACTCACAGGACTCTCGGTAATATTTTTTTCCATTTCTACATCTTTTATATAATGTTTACTGATATGTGTCATTCTCCTATATGCCTTTATTTTTCCTCATTGAACTTATTACTATATGAAAATATAATATATATTCACATTTTTATTGTCTGGCTCCTAAATTAGAATACAAACTCATGAAAGCATAAAATTTATAAAATTTTTAATAGTTTCTGGCACATAGTGTGTGCTCATAAGTTGGTGAAGGTTGAGGGAATGCATATATTGCATAATAGATATTAAGAATTATCCGTTAATACATTTTTAAAGGGCAAATCATGACACTCATCAAAATATAAATTGAGACTTCCGGCCAAGATGGAGGCTCAGACGGACACGCTAGGTCACCCTCTACAACTATACAGGAATACAACTACTTCAAAACAAAGGATAACTAGAAATTCCAGAAAATAAAACTACACGGAAGTCCAACATATGAAGTTATAAACCAACGGTGCCATTTGGGCAGGTAAGAGTTAAAGTGGGCAGTGCTGTTTGCGGTCGCACCCGGAGCGGCGGCGAGGAGTCCCGGTGGCCAAGCCCCTGGCAGTGCGTGACCCCGGCGAGGAGTCCCGGTGGCCAAGTCCCTGGCGGTGCACGACCCCGGCGAGGAGTCCCGGTGGCCAAGTCCCTGGCGGTGCGCGACTCCGGAGCTGGGGAGAGCGGCCGCCGCATCGCCTTGAACAGTGAGGCCCAGGGGGGCGGGAGGACGGATCCCAGTCTCCTAGCGGAATAACTGTGTGAATCCATCTTGGACCCCCGCCCCCAAAGAAAGCACCACAGGGCTGCGAAATAGGTCGCGGACAAGCAGGCGCCGGTCGCTAATTTGTGACGCGTACACAGGCACTGCCCCCACAGCCAGCCCAAGAAAACAAAACGCATCTGTCAAAATGAGGCAGACAACTATAGAAATCCCGGTGACACAACTCACCAGGCAGCAGATAGAGAACCTGACAGATGAACAGATAAGAAACCTGTCAGAGGCTCAGTTCTGGGCCATTGTTATCAGGTGGCTTACAGAATTCACAAAAGAGCAGGAAAAAGATATGAAAGAAGCGAAAAACTTTCATAACGAAAGGAACAAAACCGCATACGAGATAGAAGGAAAGGAAATAAAATCCAGAGTTCATTTCAACAAACTGGAATATGGAGAAGGAACAAGCAGTCAACCAATGCAGAGAGAGGAAATGGGAAGCAACAACAAAAGGATCAGAAACCTCTGGGACAGCTATAAAAGGCCCAACATAAGAATCATTGGTTTGCCAGAGAATGAGGAAGATGAACTAGAACTTGAAAAATTGAGTGAAAATATAATAAAGGAGAACTTCCCAGACTTGGGAAAGGGAATAGACCTGCAGGTCCAGGAAGCAAGGAGAGTTCCCAAGAGACTGGACCCAGGGAGAACCACTCCAAGACACATTATAATCAAAATGTCAAAAATTAAAGATAAAGAGAGAATCTTAAAAGCAGCAAGAGAGAAGAAAAGAATTATGTACAAAGGGGTCCCAATTAGACTATCAGCTGACTTCTCAAGGGAAACCCTACAAGCAAGAAGAGACTGGCAAGAAATATTCAAAGTAATGAAAATCCAAAACCTACAACCACGAATACTCTATCCAGCGAAATTGTCATTCAGAATAGAAGGACAGAGAAAGTGTTTCCAGGACAAAATAAAACTGAAAGAGTTCATTAGATCCAAACCACTGTTATATGAGATGTTAAAGGGACTGGTTTAAAAAAAAAAAAAACAGAAGCTAGGGAGATGAAACAAAGGCAAACTAAATAGGCAACGAGAGGGAAAGAGGAACTGTGGGTACGGGAAGCATATTGGGGGGAGGTCAACAGGGAGGGGGAATGGGGAAAGGGAGGGAGATGATATAGGAATTGGGGATCAAGGTAGGAGGGAATGGAATAGACGGAGAGAGGTTGGGAGGAACTGTATGCACAACTAATGGACATAATCTAAAAGGGGGGGACAACTGGAGGGAGGGGGGCCACCGGGTGGAGGGGAGCAGAGGGAAGGGAAATTGGCACAAATGTAATAATTTAATCAATAAAACACATTAAATCATTAAAAAATATATATATAAATTGAATATGTCAAAGATTTTATTTAATTCTTCAGTTACCAGTTAATGCTAGTCCAAAGGAGAATTCAGAATAAATATACATACAAAGGAAATCAGGAATGCTGAAATAGATTGGTTATAAATGCAAAATTGGCTGGAGGGGATAAATCATGCCTCAGTTAGAAAAATTCAGTTGTGTTTTGATGGAAAATAATCATTTTTACTATCAATTTTCTACAAATTATCGAGCTTTAAAACAGCCGAAATATAAAATAAAGGTTCAGGTAATCTCAACAGGACACCTAGTGAACTTTTACTTAATTTCAAAATCTTTCACAATTTTATCTAATGTAACATGTACTATAAAAATGTAAGAAAAACATTAGTAAAAAAATTATCCATACATAGAGAACATACCTAAACTCTGGATGCTAGTCCTCTACTTAATTCTTTTTATTTTCATTACTGCCTATTAATTATCACACAAAAATCTAACCAAGTCAGAAGCCAAAACATGTGACTTTTTTACCATTAATCTTGCATTTTTAAGTTATATTTTGCTAATTATTTAAGCTGTATTAGTTTATAGAGTAATTAAGTCAACTGTTTTAGTTTGGATCTCTGTAGAGACTTGTTAGCTTTTCTCCTTTAGTCATATTAATCCCTTAAGTCAGTTTTCTCTCTCTCTTATTTAGTAGATTCTAGGCCACAAGGTACTGTGGTAAATTATTTCCATTTTTAACATGAATCCATACTCACTGCAAATTTCAAAAACAATATAATGTAGTGTACTGAGACAGAATTCTGGAAGTGGTTTATGAGCATGAAATTCTTTATTCTAATAAAGAAAGTGTAGACTACTCACTCCAAAAACTTATATGACACAATAAATAAGAGGTTTGGTTAAACCTTTATGAATTTGATAAAAATAAATTTATTACATATTTGACTATCCATAGATATGGATAATTGCCTGTAGAGAATTTCTTGTCAATTCTGTTAATTGTCTCTAATGTCTATTGCAAGTATCTGGTGACAACGCTGCTCCATTCTGGATACTGATTTGTCTCTCATACTACTTGTGCCTCACATGGACTGACTGAGCTGTCAGCATATTATTTTAGGCTCTTCTTGTTGTGTCTTAGACTTTATTTTCTGCACTGCTTCAAAGAAGAGCCTTTGTTCACTGAGTATAATAACCTATAATGGTGGTTTGAGAATATAAATCTGCCTTTAAATGTGGGTATTCTTAGTTTTCAGTTAACTCCTCTCTTTAGCTAGGATGCCTCTGTTCTCTTAGCAAAATGCTGTAATGCCAAAGGTCTAAAACACTGGGTGAGAAGAATGTCTTACTAATTGGAGTCCACAGTGAAAAGAGATAATAATATAAAAGCTGTGTCAAACAATTTTTTATAATACCATCATACATGTCCCAACCAACAGCAGTAGCTCAAAACATTGCAATTAAAACAATTTACACTAGTATATCTTACAAAGTACTGGTCCTTAACACAATTTACAAATAGAGCACCAGGTATCTTATAGATTACATTTGAACCATTATAACATATATGTCCTGAAAATTTGACTTTTTCCAGAATGATGTGAATTTGTTTTATTTTCAGTAATCTTTTTATATTCTTGTAGCTTATAATCCACTTCTCTTAAATATTGCAGGGAACAGAGTTTTTATGAATTTGACATGATTAAGACTGATTTTAATCAATAATTTGATGCAAAGTTCAACTGCAGAGATGACACATGATATGATTAAATCATTATCAGACAGTAACTAATGTAGGCCAAGGGGAAACATTTTAGCACTGAAATATAATCTTTATAAATCAGTGACAAAAGTCATGCAGGGTAGGGGTTAAAAATAAACAGTACTTGGGTATTGACATGTATATGTGTGAATGCATGTATATATGTGTGTTAGTGTGTGTGGCTGTACACACATGTTCTTATAATACTCTTTGACTGTCTTCTCTTATACCCTTTAGTCTTCATTATACAATTTCATAGCAGTGCCAATATATTTACATAAGGATATATTGATTTAATTTTCTATTTTCTAATCAATAATACTTTTTATAAATATGTATCTAGGTATAAATATATGTGTATATGATGAGGTCGGTCTGGAAAAAGTCCAGCCATTGTTAATATAACAAAAACGGATTGCATGACATTGATGTAACCTGTGAGCCAAGGAGAGTGGATTGGAATGTGCATGTGTGAACAATGAGGACTTCACTGTACTGGTCAGTGGAGTTGGTAGATGCCCTTGAGTGATCATGTGTACTGTGTGACTGTCACATTTAAAATTATTAAGTGAGCAGAACAATGAATCTGCATTCAATTTTGTGTTAAGCTTAAACATTCTTCTGTGGAAACTATTTGAATGATTCATAAGGCCGCAGCTATGGGCAACTGGTGATTGGCAGCTTTACCACTACAATGCATCCACTCATGAATCATGCCTCATGTAGTTTTTTGGCAAAATATCAACTCACTCAGGTGACTCAGACCCCTACAGCCAAGATTTGGTTCCCTAAGACTTTTGACTTTTACCAAAACTATGAGAAAAAAAACCTTTGATTGGGAGAACTGTGTGAGGTTCTAAGGTACTTACCATGAAGGGGACTAAGCATCACTGTCCGATATACAATGTTTCTTATAGCTTGTATCTTCTTCAATAAATGTCTCTTTCATATTACATGGCTGGATACCTTTTGGACAGACCTTGTATATGTGTTTGGATAGGTATTGGTATCATCAGAGTTTTTAAAAGTGGTTTCTCAATAACAATTAACCTAAAACTATTAGAAGTTATCTGGAAGGTGTTTAAATAATAAAGTCAGGTACTAAATACATAACAGAGCATCTAAGTTTAATGGTATATTTCTCAGCATTTAAGTTTTTCTTCATTCTTTCACTATGCTCCATTTGTCTTGCATGATTTATGTCTAGGTGGTAATAGAAAGTAGTAAAAATAATATAATCTAATAGATACAAGATGCTCTGTAAGTAAAAACACCATGATGAAATAGTAATTCCTCCAGGAAGCCTTGACTGGCATTTTCTCTGATATATCATAACACATTTTACATATAATAACTTGCCTCTGGGCTTGTGACCCTCAAGGGAACAAGCTCTTTGGAGTATAGAATCTGGCTTTTAAATGTATCCCTTAGTTCATAGTGTACTGCACACTTCAGTCTCTGAATATAGCACTCTATCTATATTGTCTGAATGAATGGGAAACAATTAGGTAAGAAAATAACTTTAAAAAATTTTCCAAAACAATGAGCCTTTCAATCAAGACAAGATAATGGGCAAAATGGACGCCTAGACTGACATGCTCCATCTTCCTCCACAACTAAGAAGGAATAAATCTACCACAAAACCAGAAATAACCAAAAGTTCCAGAAAATAAAGCTACATGGAAGTCCAACGTGTGAAGTTATAAACAAGTCGTGCTCATCTGGATGGGTATGAGGGGCGAAGCCGGGGTGGAGAGGTCAAGCTGTGTTGGCAGCAGCAGTCATGGCGATGGTGGTGGGAAGGCAGTAAACACAGACACCCATATTTCAAAAGAGGATAGAAACACCTGGGTAGCACCCCCAGCTGCAGACCAAACCTGTTAGCTCATGATTCCAATGCCAGGGAAGGCAGATTCCCATTGCCTCAGACTGTGAAGGCTGGAGTGGGTGGGGATGGAGGAGGAAGCTCCTGGTCTCTCAGAGGAGAGTAAATGGAAAGAATGCATCTTTTACCCCCACCCCCACACACAAAATGCCACAGTGTGGTGAGAAGGGTCTCCCCATAGTGACGAGTGCACAGGGCTCTGTCCCCTATAACGTAGAAGGTGTGACAGCCCCACCCAGGAAGTAAAGGTAAACACAAAACTGTCAGGATGGCACGGATCATGATAGAGACCCCAGTCATGCAGCTGACCAGACAGCAAATATCTGATCTAACAAATCAGCAGATAGGAAATCTTTCTGAGGCTCAGTTCAGAGCTTTGGTTATAAGAATGCTTACAGACCTAACCGCAGATCTTAAACAAGATGGGGAAGAAATTAATGCTAGTCCTGCTGAAATGAACAAAAGCATATGTGAAACAAGTGGTGAGAGAAGTAAAACCAGGGATCAAATCAACAAATCGGAACATAGGGAAGAAACAAACAGTCAACCAAGGCAGAAAGAGGAAGCAAAAAGTAAGAAAAATGAGGAGAGGCTCAGAAACCTATGGGACAGCTATAAGTGGGCCAACATCCGAATCATATGGTTGCCAGAGGGTGAAGAAAAAGAACAAGAAATTGAAAATTTATGTGAAAAAATAATGAAGTAGAACTTCTCTAACTTGGGGAAAGAAATAGACTTATAGATCCAGGAAGCACAAACAGTTCCAAAAAAACTGGACCCAGGGAGAACCACACCAAGACACATTAGAATCAAAATGTCAAAAATTAAGGATAAAGAGAGAATCTTAAAAGCAGTAAGAGAGAAGAAGAGAATTATGTACAAAGAGGTCCCAATAAGACTATCAGCTGATTTCTCAAAAGAAACTCTGCAGGCAAGAAGGGACTGGCAAGAAATATTAAAAGGAACAAAAAGCAAAAACCTACAACCACGATTACTCTATCCAGTGAAGCTGTCATTCAGAATAGAAGGGCAGAGAAAGTGCTTCCAGGACAAAGTAAAACTGAAGGAGTTCATCAGATCCAAACCACTGTTATATGAAATGTTAAAGGGACTTGTTTAGGAGAAAGAGGATCAAAACTATGAATATTAAAATGAAAACTGTATCACAACAACCAACAACAGAAGCTAGGAAATTGAAAAAAAAAAAAAAAAAAAGCAAACTAAGTGAGCAACAAGAGTGGGAAAAGAATTACAGGTATGGAAAACATTTTGGGGGAGGTCAGTTGGGAGGGGGAAGGAGGGAAAGGAAGGGATATGGTATAGGAATTAAGAAGCATAGTAGGAGGGAATGGAGTAGACAGGAAGAAGTTGAGAAGAATTATATGCACAATCAGTGGGCATGGACTAAGGTGGGGGACAACTGGAGGGTGGGGGGTCACTGGGTGGAGAGAAACAAAGGAAAAAGAAATTGGGACAACTCTAACAGCATAATCAGTAAAGTATAATTAAAAAAAAAGACAAGATGAGAACAACCATTAGAACTGATAAATATATACCTCCATTAAAATATTCTAACTTGCAATCATTTGAAAAAAGGTAAAGAAAACACCATTATTAAAGTTAATATAAATGGGCTAGGTAACAATACATAGAAGCAAAGGTTGAAGGTATTTTTCCTAATATAGAATGAAATATGACATATTTTAGAACAACTTTATTAAATGTATTCCATGTAAGGTATGCACCTGTGGGATTCATAACAATTCTGATGACTATAAAAGACAAGATAGATTCATAGCATGTCAAGGAAGCAGAACACACAAGAAGTACAAAATAATCAGTAAGCTATAGAAATGTGGACTTTGGAAAGAAATTGTAGATCAGTAGTAACTGAGTTGGCTCTCTCTTTGTCCTAACATCTCCTGCTTTAACTATTAAGGATATTGTTAGATGCATGTGTTTTTATCTCAGAAGAGTTAATGAAAAGATTATAGTACCTGTACTTGAGGAAATACATGCTTGGAATTGAAAGCAAGTATATGCATTCTTGTTATGATGTAGTGAAATTTAATTTAAGAAATAGAATGCAAACAATGCTGTAGAGTTTCTGAACAATAGCATTCTGTTCTAAGTTGTGATAACAGATTTTTATAAGGTATAGTTAAGCA
Source organism: Furipterus horrens (assembly GCF_987537825.1). Classification (NCBI taxonomy): domain Eukaryota; kingdom Metazoa; phylum Chordata; class Mammalia; order Chiroptera; family Furipteridae; genus Furipterus; species Furipterus horrens. The sequence continues at coordinate 18,230,841 of NW_028327172.1, forward strand.
GCTGTTAAGGACCTGGAATTATTTATATGTACTTTTTTGTTCTTTTATATTACCTATATATCTTGTGCATTATATGTCTATCTCAGCATCTTCCTTACATGTGTGCACACAAGTGTGCTGTGTGTGTATAAAAATATAAAATTCATGTGACATAATTGAATATACATATCTATGTTTATACATTTAATAAAATATTTAATATGCAATAAGTGCTATACACTAGATGAAGACATAAATGGAAATAAGTTACAGTCTGGGTTCATGAATTGGGTGTCAGTGTGGGAAGATGAACATATTAAAAAGTATTAGAATATGAGTAAATAAGCTTTGATAGAAATTTATGTAACAATCTGTTGAAGTCCAGGAAAAGGAATGCTTCAAGGTATTCAGCACACAAACAGTGTCTAAGAAAGAAAGAACACAGAGGCATAAAAAGGGAAAAGGCAATGTCATATCATAGAACGGCATTTGCAAAGGCACAAGAATGAGTCATGTTTGGGGAATTACATGCAGATTAATATGACTATCTATTTACAGGAACATACAGATATGTACAATTTAAATGTATGCATGTATTTTGTTTATTTTCCTCCAAGTTTAGATACACACCTTTCTCTATTTTTACCCTTGTAGTAGGAAGGAAAATAATGCCTTAGTTTTCCCTGGCTAGTACTTCCTCAAAGTAATAAAGCAACAGAGCAATGTGATTCAATCCAACAGCTGCAGGATATTCTACTCCCCTTCATTACTCCATAAAACATGTTACCTATTTGCAAGGAAGATGGTTCCCTTTTAAATTGGTATTTCAAATTGCTCTCATAAAATGGAGATGCTTCATGCTTGAATTCTATCATTTATTTATTTATTTGTTTGTTTGTTTGTTTGTTTGTCTGTCTGTTTGTTATAGCCACGGTTGTGTTTTCTTACTTTTTAAAAAAATCACAACAGGGGCAGATCAAATCATGATTTACTGGTTTAGCTTTATTCAGAAAGTGTTTGTCAGTTCTTTCTAAACACCTTAAAATGCATTTACATCTCAAATGATACCCAAGGTCATGTGAATCTCTGCAGGCTATTTTTGATGGAATTCTTTCTCCTGGTCTGACAGTAGAGAATTTAGCACTGAAGCTCACACTTCACAAATATAAATTGGAGTGTTAATTGGAAAGGACCTAGCAGACCCTGTGATTTCTGCTCTCCAAGAATCAGTGACAAATGTTCCATCCTTCCTCCTGAAGTCTAGTGGACAGAAAAAGGTAGGATCACAGAGTATCTAGCTGAGGAGGAAATAGCTACAGAATATGGGAGATGAGAGCAATGTAAAAAAAAGTTGGGATAGCTTGGTGAAAATAAATGAACACATATTATATCACTTCTGAAAGTTTAAGCAAATGATCTAACAATGGCTGTAACTTTCCGGTTTCTATTCAGAGTCTTTAGATAAAGTGAAGAAAGGAAACATCTAGAAAAGTCATGCAACACAAAGGGAAGGGGAATGGTAATTTCTCAATAGGAAGTCTAAGTGGAAAAAGGAGGCACCTAATTGCTGATTGTGAAAATACTGATCTGTGTTCTGAAAATAATAGTTCATACCTACTAAGTGAATACAAATATCTGTTGCATTCTAAAAATAATAAACACTCAAGTGAATATAAATGTTAGTTTGCAAGTACTAGAAATTTCAACCTCTCAACACCTTCTGAAGTAGATTACGATTATCACCCTCATTTTCCAGAAAAAGAAACAAAAACAAAGGAGCAAGGAAGTTTAATTCCCTAATTGTCTTGAGAGCCTGCCTGAGATTGATCACTGTGAAGGATCATTACTACTTCTTATTCTTGTAAAACAAAAGCAGAAGAGCTTTTAATAAAACAAATATGTATGGATTCATCTTTTAATAAAACTGGGCTGGAATTAAAATTGGCTGTTATGAAAATGTCAGCAGTTTGAATGCTGACTAAAATTTTGATTGTTAGATGCAGTCGAGGGCACAGAGGTTGATCAATTACAGATGCTAAGAGCTTGAATTCGGTCAACTGAAAATTACCACTGATGCCTCTGTGATAAAGTTTAGAACCTTACCATCAATGAAAACCATCTTCACCACCACCAAGTGGAATGATTACCTAACTTGTTAATATAATCATGAACTCCTAGGGTTCATGTATTTGATGTTTGAATCCTCATATCAAAAGCCCTTCCTAATGATTATCTAGCCCAGCCAGGATATCTTTAATGAACCACAGTCACTGTCTTCCAGAGCAATACTTTCCATCTTAGCAAAGGTCTGTTTCAAAGTCATTCTTCATTACTTTGAACTGAAACCAATTCCTCTGTAACATTTATAATTGGAGACAATTTTACTTTGCATGAAAAATTCTTCTGGGAGGATCCACATATTCTCCCTATTGTGTAATAAAATGTTGGATATTTTTGTTTTGTAAAATTCTCTTTAATTAGTAGTTGATATTGTCACAGAAATCACCATTTGTAGAGCAAGAAATGTTGTATTATTTAAAGTGCTAAAAGGTATTTTTTAATGGTTGCACATTTATTGTTTAAAAACTACTACTCATAATTTACATGAAAAGTTGGACCAAACCAATGTACGTTTGTGTTTTCAAAATTCTCAGTGTTTACTTCAGCCACCCTTAGTAATTGAAAAAAGAAATTGTGTATAATTTTTATATTATAGGTTGATTATCATAACTTTAAAAGACAAGTGTGAAATATGACAGAGCTAAACAATATAAACTTTTCTCAGAAATCACATGAGATTATTGAGAAGTTCAATTTTTAATTAAAGGATTCAAAGTCTCCTCTCTCCTTGACTATAGCTTTTGAAGTGCATTCATTTTATATTTTATCCTATAAATGTGGGAAAACGGGCATTAAAGAGATAGAACAGGAAGATTCCTAAACAGGGTTGTTTTATTTAGTGGGGTCACATCTTCCAAATGACTCTGTTAGGGAGGCTGTCTTTCTCTCTTGTCCTACAAAGTTTGATATGTAGATCATGCAGACCAGGCAAACATGAGGAGCTTAATTTCAAAAATTTTATAAAATATGATCTGGGGAAAATTAAATTTAATTTCTAGGGTACAAAGAACAGCCTTCTAAGCCAGCCACAAGTCGCTGAGGGCATTGGGGTGCCAGAGGTGGAGTGAGGTGGGGCAGAAGTCATGAATAAGGAGAAGGAAAGGTATCCAAGAAAAGAAGACAGGTGTATACTATTTACTTCCTTAGTGAACATGTATCTCATGCATAAAAGCACTATTTAAGGAAACAAAACTCACTTCATGTAAAAATCATGGAATATGCAAGGAGAAATACTTGTTTAGATTACATGCTATGCAATGAAATAAGAATTGACAGAATTTTTCTTGTAAGGCTTCTATCAGTACTGACTACTAAATAGATTGTTAAAATTATTCCTGCTCCTGGTCTTAACTTTTTATAGATGTTCCTAAAATGTTCATTTAGCTCACCTCTGGTAACAGGTTGAGCAGAATGATTTATGAACAGAGCTGATTTCCACATGACTGATGGATGTTTCACCCACTTAATGATCACTGGCAACTAGCAGCTACTATAAAATTGGAGGTGTAACTAATAGGACTTTTTAGTTCTACTGTAAAACACAATTTGTGAGCTTTTTTCTAAAGACATAAAGCCTTAAAAAAAAGAAAATACAGCTTTTACATTTTCCATGTAGTAAGCATTTTAACCTCAGATCATGTGTTAAAATATTTGACTGCTGTGTTTTTAAGCAATATGAGTACTAGCCAGGATTGATAACATATAAGGATGGATAATATATTGAGCTACATATAATTAACAAAGAAAATCTGCAATAAAATGATAGAAATAGCTTTTTCAAAATTATTTACATAAGTGAATATTGTATCCAAGAAACTGACATTAAATAATATTGAATACAAGTTGCATTCATTGTATACCACATATTATATGTCATTTTCAGATGCTGTCTTATTTATTTTAAATGTCCTCTTAGTAAATTTTGCTGCTTTTATTCATAGGATATAAATCTGTGCGACTATAAAAGATCCAAGGTGCCTACTTTGTATTATTTTCTAATTCAGTAATTCAAAGGCTTTTGTCAAATGTACTCTAACATCAGTGATTTATAGTGAGCATGTTGAGGCAGGTGGGTGCTTGACATTTTCTCTCTGATAGAGGTCATCATGACATCCACAACTGGTCATGTGGTTCTTGATGTCTCAATATTCACACCTGAGTACTGAGGATCTCAAAGAACTCTGACATCCCATAAATTATACAGCTCTATAAATTCTGAATATAGAATGAAACACTCCACAAGTTTGAAAAAGAAAATTGTACAATGACTGACATTCCCTTCAAAAACTTATTACATCTATTTTAAAACCACACACTTTAGGGATTATACAAGGAGTTGGTATAAAACTTGTGAGTCTTAGGCTCCAAAAAACAAGGTCAAGGCCACTTCTTGCTTTCCACATACATCTTCACTATGATGAAGCATGCTTATACATCACAGCATGATGACCATTTAGAAATTTACTAATACAAAGTAAATCAATTTCTTTATGTAGTACTTCTCTCCAAGGAAGGGGAAAGGTTTTTAAGATACTGATTTTATACATAATAAAGATTGACATATGCCTAAGAAAATGGGAAGGTCAAGATTTCCATTCATGTTACCATTCATAACATAATAATATTAAACTTCTAGATTTGAGACGATGCCTTTACGGGGAGAAATAACTTTGAGCTGAATTTGTTGTTAAAACCATAAATATAACCTATCTTTCAATGTTTTTATCTGAATGATGGTGTTCTTTACGCAAAAAGCTCAATATGATAATAGAAAAAAACAACCTGATATTAACAAGAAACAGAAGAATTAGAAATTATTTCCACATAGGTGTTTCCTCATTTTCTCTCCACATCACTAACCTGCAAGAATATACATCAGCAGACTGGACTATGTTTATTACAGAGAACAGCTAAGAGAGAAGGCTGCCTATCGCAAGTGAAAATTTTTGAGGTTACTCTTTAAGTGTTTTTTAGTCTTACATTTGAAAGGCACAGAAGGAAAAACTAGTCCTTTTGACAGAACTTAGAAATATAAGGTCCTGACATTTTCTTCTCCTCTTACTAAAAAAAAAAAAAAAAAAAAAAAAAAAAAAAAAAAAAAAAAAAGAAAGAAAGAAAAGAAATAAAAGTTAAACATTTTTTTTTAAATTTTTTTAGAAAGGGAGACCCTTAACTTTTTTTGCAAAGTGAAAAAACAGCACTACAGATTGAAGATTAAATAAGAGGTATCAGAAATTACAACAAAACAGAAACATGGGACAGACTGACAGCTGTCAGGGGGAAAGAAGAGGCGGGACTGAGTAAAAGAACATATATGTATAACCTATAGACACAGACAACAGGTGGTGATGGTCAGAGGGAAGGGGGTTGGAGGATGGGTAGAGGTGGGCAAACAGGAATATCTGCGATAGTATCAACAATAAATTAATTTTTTAAAAAAGAAATAAAAACAAGCTATCAAGATTTTTATAATCACTTAATGTTACACTTAGCTGCATGTAAGCGAAAATCTTACAAAACGGTACCTCAGTTAAGAATTGATGTCACACATGATGAGAAGCCTGGAGCATCTGTAGAGGGTGAAGCTGATCAATGACCTCATCGGAGATGTAGTTTCTGTAAATGAGTCCTTACTGGAAGAGCGCTTCGCCTTGTGTCATGGAATGATGGCATCGCATCAGATACCAAGCAGGAAGACGTCAGGAGGGTCAAATCAGAGGCCCAAACAGGCAAATTTTCCTCCTTTTATCAGGACACCAAGAGCTCTCCCAGATGCCACACCCAGAAAACTTCCAGTTGCATGTCATTGGGATGGGACCCATGGCTACTAACTATAACTATCGCTGGCCATGGGGAATGAGCTTACCGTGACAGATTACGCCAGTCATGACTCAGCTGCTACAGCTGGACACCTTATGTGCGCTAATGCAGGAAAGAGTGGTATTCCCATCGTTCAAGAAGGGAGGCAGAGCAGATGATGTCAGGCAGACAATGGACTGGAGTCTTTAAATTTCAACCAATTTATATTTCTGCTACATTTCTTTTCTCAATCAGGGGATTTTTTTTTTGTCTTGTTTATGTTTATTCTATATTTTTCTTCATAAAAATATCAAAACAGTTATTTTGTACTGTCCTAGCCTTCTCTTAAAAGCTAACATAACCTTGGCTTTGAAGTTTAAAGCCAAGTTGAAGAATCACATAGAATGCAGGGCAATCTTCAAAACCATAAACAGCACTCAATAGCAGCACATGAGAAGGAAACAACTCTCATCCTGGGAAATCACAGCATTATTTTGTTTTGTCAAAGACATTCAGGACTCCACAAAAATACAAAAAATATTTACTGGTGACACTAAGTTAATGTACAACCAGATCCTCACTCTAATCACTCTCCATGGGATATAGTCTATTGTTCAAAAATTACTGAATTCAGTTTCAAGCTCATATCTCTGCATGACAGTTATACTTTCTTTCTGTTATAATTCTGCCTCAGTATTATTTAATATAGACTATAAATCAAAAGTTTTGCTACAATAAAGATATATAAAATAGGTGGATGCAAAAATTAAAAGACAAGTTAAACTACACATGCATGTATACATAATACACATGAGATTTCATAGAAGGAAAAAGAAGTGGATGGTATACTCATTATTTATGCAACTGGTCATGGGGTTTTAGTTGTATTTGAAAATTATGACCGCATTCTAATCCTAGACATGTGTGTACATGTTACTTTACATGGCAAATGGGTCCTTATATGTGTAATTAAGGTTAAGGATGTTGAGATGGGAAGAGTATACTGACCTATCCAAGTGAGCCCCACCGAATCCAATGAGTCTTGAAGCATGGAGAACATTTCCAGGCTACAATGGACCAGAGCGATGGCCATGTGAAGGAATCACCTTGCCTCTTCTTCCCATTAGAAGACAGAGGAAGGATCCACATGCCAGTGAATGGGTAGGACCTACAGAGTGGAGAAATAAGAAAATGTTCCATTTGAGCTTCCAGAAAGGAATGCAGACCAACTGACTCCTTGGATTTTGTCTAGTGATATGTGCATTGTTCTTCTGATAAAGAGGAGTGTAAGATAAGTTTACGTTGTTTTAATTCACTAATTTTGTGATAATTTGTTACAGAAGCAATAAAATATAAATCTAATACATGGGTTTTAGGGAAAACTCCACATTTACAAATGCTAGTTAAGAACGTGACAGAAATGGTTCTCAAGACTTGACTGCACATTAAAATCACCTGGGTATTGGCAATGCCCACAAACCAATGTCCAGTCAAATTCAATTAGAATCACTGGAATTGGGATCCAGACAATAATACTTTCAGAGCTCCCCAGATGATCCATTATGCATTTGTGTTTTTGAGGACCACTGATACCTGGCATTCTGCAGAAGAGTGTTTTAGCTGTTGATGCTAACTGAAATGAAATAGATTGTTCCACCACCTTATTGGCTACTTCTATACAAGAAGGTATATTATAAAACAAGTGAATCCCTCCACTCTTCAGCTCATTGCAATATCTCAAAGATGCAGATGCCTTTCTCAGAAGCAATGTTTGCTTGTAGAGCATTCGAAGGTTTCATTCTAAGCTACAGTCCTGGAGCACATGTTACCTATCTCACATTTTTGAGATGAGATTAAAATAATTTGATAAAAAGATGATTTTGACAAAAAGAAAAGGAGAAAGACACACGGTTATGAGTACATGCATCTGGCCTATGATGATCAGTGCTTGCGATGGTGTTTGATGGGAGGGTGGAAGGATGAACAGGTGAAATACAGGAGAGTTTCACAGCAGTAAAATGATTCTGTTCAACAACATAAGGGTGAACAAAAGACTTATATCCTTACAAACTCACAGCACACAAAGGAATCTTCATGTATACAAAGTAAAAATTAAAACATTGAGAAAATGGTAGTATCCCCTGGAAGAAATGCAGAATGTGAAAAGAAAGTCTAACTATATTACAGACTTACGAAACAACATGAGTGATGTGAATGGGGAAAAGGTACAGACCTTTTCCCCACTCACATGAACCTGTAGCAATGAGCAGAGTCTGTAAAACAAAAAGCAAAATAAATTGTGCAAAAGTACTACTTTTGAAATGATAGAATTGCATCCACAGGAGTACAGGTTAACAATTCTGATATGTCTGTTCATGTATACCATATCGAAAAATTAAGTAAAGACATAGCAGACGGTGAGAACAGGTTTCTCACTGTTTAGGTGGGAATTTATCTATCAGCAAGGGAAGGAGGCTAAAATGATCGACATACTAATAGATTAGAGTGAGAAACATCAATTCAACTCATTTTTAGCTTAACATAGATATAGATGGTTAACTATGGAAATATGTATAGATAACTGTACATAAAAAAATTAGTGCAGACTTCCGGCCAAGATGGAGGCTTAGATGGACGCGCTAGGTCTCCCTCTACAACTAGAGAGGAATACAACTACTTCAAAACAAAGGATAACTAGAAATTCCAGAAAATAAAACTACACGGAAGCCCAACATATGAAGTTATAAACCAGCGGCGCTCTTTGGGCAGGTAAGAGTTAAAGAGGGCAGTGCTGTTTGCGGTCGCACCTGAGACAGCGGCGGGGAGAACAACGCCGGCTGCAGTCGAACCCCCGGCAGCTCGCGACCCCAATGCTGGGGAAAGCAGCCACCACATCGCCTTGAACAGTGAGGCCCAGGGGGGCGGGAGGACGGATCCCGGTCTCCTAGCGGAATAACTGTATGAATCCATCTTGGACCCCCGCCCCCAAAGAAAACGCAACAGGGCTGCGAAATAGGTCGCGGACAGGCAGGCGCCGGTCGCTGATTTGTGACGCGTACACAGGCACTGCCCCCGACAGCCGGCCCAAGAAAACAAAACGCATCTGTCAAAATGTGGCAGACAACTATAGAGATCCCGGTGACACAACTCACCAGACAGCAGATAGAGAACCTGACAGATGAACAGATAAGAAACCTGTCAGAGGCTCAGTTCTAGGCCATTGTTATCAGGTGGCTTACAGAATTCACAAAAGAGCAGGAAAAAGATAAGAAAGAAGCGAAAAACATTCATAACGAAAGGAACAAAACCACATACGAGACAGATGGTGAGGAAAAAAAATCCAGAGTTCATTTCAACAAACTGGAATATGGAGAAGGAACAAGCAGTCAACCAATGCAGCGAGAGGAAATGGGAAGCAACAATGAGAGGATCAGAAACCTCTGGGACAGCTATAAAAGGCCCAACATAAGAATCATTGGTTTGCCAGAGAATGAGGAAGATGAACTAGAACTTGAAAAATTGAGTGAAAATATAATAAAGGAGAACTTCCCAGACTTGGGGAAGGGAATAGACTTGCAGGTCCAGGAAGCAAGGAGAGTTCCCAAGAGACTGGACCCAGGGAGAACCACTCCAAGACACATTATAATCAAAATGTCAAAAATTAAAGATAAAGAGAGAATCTTAAAAGCAGCAAGAGAGAAGAAAAGAATTATGTACAAAGGGGTCCCAATTAGACTATCAGCTGACTTCTCAAGGGAGACCCTGCAGGCAAGAAGGGACTGGCAAGAAATATTCAAAGTAATGAAAATCCAAAACCTACAACCACGAATACTCTATCCAGCGAAATTGTCATTCAGAATAGAAGGACAGAGAAAGTGTTTCCAGGACAAAATAAAACTGAAAGAGTTCATTAGATCCAAACCACTGTTATATGAGATGTTAAAGGGACTGGTTTAGAAAAAGGAGGATCAAGACAATGAAATCTAAAATGAAAACTGCATCACAAGAAACAACAGAAGCTAGGGAATTGAAACAAAGGCAAACTAAACAGGCAACGAGAGTGGAAAAAGAACTTTAGGTACGGGGAACATATTGGGGAGAGGTCAACAGGGAGGGGGAATGGGGAGAGGGAGGGAGATGATATAGGCATTAAGGATCATGGTAGGAGGGAATGGAATAGACAGAGAGAGGTTGAGAAGAACTGTATGCACAACTAATGGACATGATCTAAAAGGGGGGGACAACTGGAGGGAGGGGGGCCACCGGGTGGAGGGGAGCAGAAGGAAGGGAAATTGGCACAAATGTAATATTATAATCAATAAAACACATTAAAAAAAATTAGTGCAAACCCATAAATGTATTGTTCTGTTAACCAAGAGAGCCAAAATATGATGCTCCAGTAGCAAGGAGTGTACCTTATGTCCAGTTCTTTTCCTATAACAACACTCTCCAATAAAAAGAACCAGGGATCCTTGAAGAAAGGGCTGATTTAAGTGCTGGGGCAAGAAATAAACAAGATATTATTTTTTAGTGTCAGAACCTAGGGAAGTGCTAAGAACAAACAAACAAACAAAAAACAACATCAGAGCCAACTGAAAAAGACTCCAAAGAAACAAAGCTAGATTAATTTGAACCAGAAACTAAAGTAGTATGCATTATAACTCAAAGTATGGAATAAGTATCTATTATGTAATACTGATAATTAATTGATTTAATAAATTAATACATGAGAGGCTGGAGAAACTAATTTTCCATGCAGAAGAATTCTAAAATTATTTAGGTAGATACTCCTTCCTCAAGGAGGGGAAGCCTATGCACCCATTCCCTTGCTGTGAACTGTGCATAGTGACTTCTTCCTAAAGTGAACCATGTGAAAAGGGGAAGAGTGAGTAACCTTTTAGTAGAAAAATCTGACAAACCCAACCTTAGCTAGATGATCAAGGATGATACCAATAGATATAAATCATGTTGACAATATGCACCCTTGATATAGCCTGATGAAAATGACACTTTACATCTGTGGTTTTCCCTTCCAATAAGTCATACATCAAGTCTTATCCTGAGAAAAACATCAGACAAATTCTAATCGTGTGCCATCTTACAAAATATCTGGTCAGTTCTCAAAACTGTCAAGATCACCAAAAACAAGAAAGGTATGAGGAACAGCCCTAGTTAAGAAGAGCCTAAAGAGACATGATGGCTAATGTATCATGGCTTCCTGAAACAGAGAAAGAAATTAGGTAAGAACTGAGGGATTCTGAATATAATGTGGACTTTAGTTAATAATAATGTAAACAAACAAAAACCAATTAGACTTAATGTCTTTCCTAAACTGCAAGCCAACACCACACAACATCTGAAGAGCTGGGAAGTCAAATATTTCTTAAAGTTTATATATACAACAAAATGCACATGTAACAAATTAAACATTTAGTGAGTGACTACAACCCCCACTCATGCAATGTCTGTTACTGTATTAAAAACATTGATTTAAATATGTCAATACCTTCAATAAGTTGGAAGACACACGAGCTCACTTCTCATGGTACAAATGTAAAAGGGAACTTTGACAAAGACTGACATAATAAAGTAAGAAGAGCTAAAAAGGAAATACATATGGCTACTTCATCTGCTTATATCTTGACCTTGTCCCCATTCATTCTTCCCTTTAAAACAGGGAGTTAAAACCCTGTCCAAGATGACTCTGAATTTTGTATATATAGGGTGCTGCTTTACATTTATTTTCTCTAAACTCAGTAATCTAACTTCATAAGTGTACTTTAAAATATTTGAATCATATTGAATTTATTGGTTCTCTGTGACTTGAGAATGCATGGGTAAAGGAAAGGGTTACTGTATATAAATATAATACTAGTTTCTTTCAATATGACCAAGAAGATTCCACTACAGAGAATAACAAAAGCCCTCATTGTCAGCATTCCATACAGTACATCCTCAGTTTCACATTATTCTTATCAAAGAGCTGCCTAGGCAAATACTATGTTCTTTATAGATAATGAACAGGGTTTTGCAACATGAGTGATAAACAGGTGTTAGTTTGGTACATCACATAATACAAAGAGCTGTGACTAAATACTAGATGCTGCTTTAGAAACGATTCCCGCATACCAAGCATTTGAGTTATTAAACATTATATAAACAAAAAAAAAGAGCAAAGTAAATATCTTAAAATATTTCCTATACATGAGGGAGAAACGTTTGCTAAAGGTGTTACTTTATCTGCAAAATTTCTATTGGATATTGTGATTGCTTCCTTAAAAGAACAAACTACTGATACAAATAAATAAAACTAATTTCCATATGAAATTATGTTAGAGGTATATAAATAATTAAAATGTTTGTTTCACTATTATTCTTGGGTTTTACGATCTTCAGATTTTAGTAATGATGTCACTGTAACCCTTCCTCTGCCTTGAGTGTGGACACTCCAGAGCTCTCAAGGTACCTAGAAGCTTTTGCTCTCAATTTTCTGAGACACTCACAGGTGGTGGAGTTCTTTGATTGCACTTGGTCTTGAGCTCAAAAATTTATTTTTTATCCAATTTTGAGTACTTTGAAATTGAAACTTGTAGAACAAATTAAATCGACCTCACATAGACAATTGTTGCCATTTATTTCAGATTTTCCATTTAGCAGAAATGAAATTGCCAGTTAATTCTGTATCTACTCTATTTTTATTAAGTATGTCTGTGTGTGTGTGTTCATGGCTTTATTATTCTTCATATTTTTTAAAAAATTCAGAACCGCTAGCTTCTATAAAATATTCCATCTACTCCCCCTTTGCCCTCCTACCCCTATAATCTAACAGCATCTTCCATAAGGAAAAGTGCTTTAAATTTTCCATAACATCACTTGTCCTGAATGTTTTCTTGATACCAAAAGTGTTACTAGATAAATTATTGGCAATAAATGCTTTCTTTTCATTACCTCCTCTCATTACTACTGCAGTGCCTTTTCAGCTAATGTATGACCTCTTCCAGAAAGTCTTCTTAGCTTGTCTTCCCCTCTGCAGGCACACAACCTGGGAGGCCCTGGAGCCCAGTACTTGTTACATTGCATTATAATGATTCACTGTATTCTTTCACTACCTTGGCCTTCTTGTTTAACTCTTTATATCTAGCACTTACCTTAATGTCTAGCACATGGTATACTTTTATTGACCGGTAAATGCCAAAATTAAGCAAAAGGATTTTTTTCTGACTTTCATTTACCTGTGGGAGGTAATATTAGAAAATAAAATTTTTTTCAATTCAATTTTACCTTTCACGGCATAATTTGTAAATATACATACATATAAGAGAATTCTTTCATTGGTATTTGTTGCCTGTTGATAAAAAGAAAATTATGAATGATGCTCACTAATAAATTCACAAATGGTCCTCTGTTTCCCCTTTGTCAATTTGCATTTAAGATGACCTGGTTAATATTGTCAAATGGGTCACCTGAACCAGGTACACTTTTTTGAGTTAATATGCATTCCCTTTGGGAATGTTAACTTTAGAGCCAAAGAATGTCAATTTCACTCTGCAACTGAGGTGTTAGTTTTTCAGTTCTGGAGAATATCATTACTCGCACCAGCACACTCACAAATCACTGAGTATTGATTTGAGAGAGAGAGAGGGAGGAAGGAAGGAAGGAAGGAAGGAAGGAAGGGAGAGGAAGGGGGAGAGAAAGAGAGAGAGAGAGAGAGAGAGAGAAAGAGAGAGAGAGAGACATTAGTGTGTTCTTCCACTTATTTATGCCTTCACTGGTTGTTTCTTATATGTACCCACAGTCTTCAAGTATTGGGGCACTGCTCTAACCAACTTAGCCACACAACCAGAGCCTCACCGAGTAGAGTATTTACTTGAGTGTAAAAAAAATTCTGTGGATCTTATATTTTTGGAAGTGACAGGACAACTTACTAACATAATACATATTATCAAGAGAGTGTGTTTATAAATATCTTAGATAAATGCATAACTTAGTAAATAAAATAATGGCAATTTGCCACTATTATACTTTAGTGGAACTTGTAAAATGAACATCTTCTTTTTAGCACTGTTAATAATTTACATCCATACGTTTATTTTGTAGTAATGCCAGCAAGAAATAAACACAAAGTCTGTTTGTAAAGCTTCATGATTTCTAATGATCAGATTTTGTTATGGATGTAATTTGATTCACTGTAATTTCATTTTACCATGTGTAAAATCAATAAAAGGGAAAATAATATGCAAATAGCAGGGTAAAGCAACAAAATATACAAAACACACTTAATGTGTTCTTCACTGGAAGAAATCGTTATAGATGCTGCTCTCCATGAATGGTAGGTCTATATTATTGAAAGAAACTGGGCTTTATTTGAGGCCAACCTAAACCAATCTTTTGAAATTATGGGAGCTTCACAGGTACACGGGTGTGTGTGTGTGTGTGTGTGTGTGTGTGTGTGTGTGTGTCTACTCACAAGAATGGAGCTTTCTCTGATCCTCTTACTGTCAGCAGTAAGAGGGAGTTTCAGGGAAGTTCCTTTGGCTTCCTCCTTCCCCAAGTATTAGTCTCCCTACAATATATTTGCTAAAATAAAAGCAAATTTACATTTATTAACATCAATAGATAGTTATCGCATACAGTGGGAATTTTAAACAGTGGACTCACATTAGATGTTATTAATGGAACCACATATAATATGTGAGCATAGATTAATGTTCAGATACACCTGGAAGATGACATAAGAAACTGTTAATACCAGTTGTCTCTGAAGAGGAACTTAGGTTTGGGGAAGATAAAAGTTGGAGAATGGCTTTGTTTTTAAAACATCATTTTTACCTTTTTAAACTTTTTTGAATATTAAAATATGTAAAGGATTTACCTATTCAGAAGTTCATGTATTTTAAGTAGTGTGTGTGTGTGTGTGTGTGTGTAGGTGAGAGAGAGAGAGACAGAGAGAGAGACAGAGAGAGAGATGAAGAGAGACAAAGAGAGAAGAGTAAATGGTTGTAAATAGAAACATTAGGAATACAACTCCCTAAAAATGACAAAGCCACCTACAGTGTATAATATTATTTACAGAAACAGTGTAGTGAATTTCATAGTGAAATGATACATGCTGATCTTGGGACCACTCTCAGACATAACAAATTACAGCCTTTAAATTTGGGTAGTTTTGATTTCTGTTAGATATCACAGCAAAAGCAACCATGAGGGTAGCTAACATTTATTGAATGTGCCCCATACAACCTGATTTAACCCTCATAATAAACTCTTCAGTGAGTGTTGCTTTTACCTCTATAGTACAGATAAGGAAACTAGCATACAGAGAAGTTAAACAATTTTCACAAATTTCACACAATGAATACAAGATGGAACTTAGCAGTCTTTTTTCAGAATCTATCACTCGCATCACTATGCTCTACTGGTACTTGGTAATTCCCAGGCTGAAGAGCCTAAGTCTAAAGAAAAGGCTTACCACTTTCAGTTTTACCTGAGAGCATCAGGTTTTCTAAGTAATTAGGATACTAACGTCTGATCATTCTTAAGTCAGATCAACTATCGAGCCCAAGATTGCTGTTTGTAGATATGCTGATGTATCGTTTGACCTTCAGCCTCAAGTATTTCCAGACAGACTCGAACTGCACTCATCATTTGCATCTCCATCTGGGCCCAACTTATGTTCCAGCCATGCTTAGTTCAATCTAACTCAATTCACGTCGACAGCACTGCACAGTACAAGTGAAGGCAAAGGGAGAGGTTTGTACCCTAACCTCTCTCACAGAATTTTGTGAAACATTGCAGAATCCAAAGATAATATCACTTTGGGCCTGGAAATTTGGAAAAACATTGCTTTAGAAAAAGAAGGTGGTGGAAGGTTCCTGACTATTGTTTTTTTATGCTGACCCTTCTCTCATGTGAAAAAGAAGGACTCAATCCTATCTCACTAGAAGTTCATGACCCTGCATAGACTGGACCACTCCATTCCCAAAACATTACTTATATTTTGCAACAAGGGTAAAAAACTAATCATGAAGTCTTTTCAATATTTTTATATATTACTTAGTGTCTTTGCATGTTTGTCACTTGGTAATGATTCAGCTGATCTCTCATATATAAAATGGGGAGACATGGCCACCTCATTCGCTGGGGGGAAAAATGACCAAGTATATTTATAAAGTTCCACCCAAGTTGAATCTCTTTCATCCTTCTTTCCTAAACTGAGGAAGGAGTTTGCACTTTGAAAAAAATAAAAGGAGATATTACCAAGAGTGCTAAGAAGCCGGTGAAATTAAAATGTGATTACTAATTAATGTTATCATAGGGAGTTTTTTATAAATCTATTTTGACTGGTTTCTTGGTAGTTTTACCATTTCACACATACCACTATAAAAAGAACAAATTAATTAAGAGTTTGGCAAAAAGAGTGTTTAAAAATTAATTGGAAAAATATAATTAATAAGCATCAAATGCACTTTGCATTGATAACTACAATTTTGAAATTGTGACACTTTAAATATTTTTCTCAAAATTGTTTAGTGACTTGCTTTCCCTAGAAAACATGGAGATCTAACTATGAGTACTAATGTGGTCAGTGCATGTCACTACAGTTTAGTTAATGACAAAATCTAAACAGATGTTTATATTTCATCTAAATGCAATAAGGTAGAATGTAAACTACTTCTGTCACTGAATTTTAGCAAAATTACCATGAGATAATTTAAAGTAATGTCAAAATTTTGATGTGCAAACTCACCCAACTCTACTTGGGGGATTACTTCTTTGCTTCAAGTACATTTGACATGAAAATACAGGCAATTTTTCTTCCTAATTCCTTAGAAAAATATTTCTGCAGTAAGTCTCTTGTCTCCTTTACTTTGACTGGATTGTTTTCAAGCAATATTATTCGCTTTGTGGTTACTTTCTTAGAGTTGGTAAACATCTATCAAAAACATCATAATATAATTTGCAAGAAAACAGTTTTTGAAGACTGCCAGAACAGGAAAGAATTCTCCTAACAAAAGAATCCATCCATACCATATGATATCACAACACAAACAAAGGAACTAAATAGAACAAAGAGCAGAATAGCAGTCAATAGGGGGGAGGGGGGAGGGAGAGAAGGGGGATAAGTAAGGGAAGGGATTAGTCAAAGAACCCGTATAAATGACTCATGGACATGGACAACGGGGAGGGATATGATTGCGGGAGAGGGGGTGGGTTGGGTGGGGGAGAGAAATTAGGGGAAAAGGGGACAACTGTAATTGAAAAACCAAAATAAAAATTTAAAAAAAAAAATCCATCGATATTTGTAACATTTACTGAGAAATAGGAAGTAAAAGTTCACAATTTAATTTTTAACATAAATATGACTCAATCTGCACTGAAATCATTATGGTAAGTTTTACTTACATTTTTAAACAACAAAAATTAAGATAGCTGTAAAGCATTGCAACTCAATAAATTCTTTGAATTTATAAATGGAACCATAGCAATAAAAAGAAATGATTCACATAATAGCATTTGTCAATTTAAATATATAAATAAACAGATATGAGACTGATAAAGTTTAAGTAAATTGCACTTAGTAACCAGATTTTTA
This sequence comes from Furipterus horrens, assembly GCF_987537825.1. Lineage (NCBI taxonomy): Eukaryota > Metazoa > Chordata > Mammalia > Chiroptera > Furipteridae > Furipterus > Furipterus horrens. Next base: position 18,248,332 of record NW_028327172.1, read on the forward strand.
AACTGTAGGCTCAGAATTTGAATCCAGTGTTTTCTAACTATTAGGCACACAAAATCTTCTTCAGTGTCCTGTATTTAAAATCAGTACATCTCTTTATCTATAGAGACTATCTACCTTTAAGTCAACACTAAATTAAAACAAAAGAAAACAAAAAACAAACAAAAACTTTGCTTGCCATATATGGAGATAACTATCATGCCAATATTTTACTCTGAAATTAATAATTAAAAGGGAAGATTTGAGCATTTTTCTGTCTTTTAACAAAGATCTGCAATGACAAAGATCTACAATTCATCATGGATTGTTGAGAGAAAGTAGTTTTCACAGATTAATGATGCAACAAATATCAAAATGATGCATTTAGAAAATGCACCTGTCTGCAAAATCCAATGATATAATTGATTGCAGTGTACATAGTCAATGGACAATAAAACTATTGGGTAAAGGCATTAGGTAAATTTGCTTTTGGAGGAAAATGTTCATATGCCAAAGTATGATCCCCCAAATATTGTCTGTTAAATTCAAAGGTAAAATGAATCTTTATAATGAAGAGATCGATTGGTCACAACCTTAATCAAGTAGCCAAACCTACCATCACTACTAATAAGAGCAACCAATATTATGGGCCTCCTGATGTGTTGCAATGTGAAGTACATAGTCTCTCCTGTGAAGTGTTCTTGTTGAAACATTTAAACCTGCATCTAATTCATTCCAAATTCTGATTTATAAAAAACACAGGGATAAAGGAACAAATTAATGACACTACAAAGAAAAAATAAGAAAAAGCAAACACTGAGAACATTTTACAAAATAACTGAACCATAGTTTTAAAATAATTAATGTCATGAAATATTAACAAATGTAAAAAAGAATGGAACTGTTTGAAAACTAAAAAGACTAAAGAGATATGAAAGACAGATGCAATTGATAAACTTTAAGATAAGTCAGGTCTTAAAAAAGCAATTATAAAATATTCATTGTATGTATTTCAGAAAATCTGTAAATAGACTGGATATTTGATTACATTAGGGTGCTGTTAGTTTTAGTAGTTGGGATAAAAATACTGGAGTTATGTAAGAGAATGCTCTTGTTTTTATGGGACAATGTTGGAATATTTAAGAGGGAATTATCATGCCACGCATATGAAAAATATTAACAAGTACAGAATTTATGTGAAACTTATGTAGCTCATTCTTTTAACTTTTTTGTATGTTTGATAATTTTATAATGAAGAACTGGAAAAATATTTGGTGATAAGTGTATGCCATGATATACTGCCAGAGCTGTTAATAGTTAAGAGCCTTTAAAATGTCCTCATCAACACTTAAGGACAATTGATTTTAAGAGAAAAAGAAGACAATTCACAAAACATTTATTTCAAAGGAAGAAAGCCACACAGATGGCAATGGCCCTGCCCGAAGTCGTCTGAGCCTAAAGCTGATTTTGCATTTGAAATTTTAAAAAGGAAGAACTTCAGAGGACTTGGTGTAAAACACACACACACACACACACACATAGTAGGTGAGCTTGTTTTCTAATCTTGAAAGTTTCCAGACCCAATCTTATGTTTTCAGTCATAGCAACAGCAACAGTAACAATGACAAAAGATGCAAGTTGATCAAAATAGATATTGCTCCTCCTAATACTCTGAGGCAATAGCTTGACATTTCATTTATTAAACATCCACCTGTGGGTGCTTTCCACTCCCTGAATCGCTTCTTACATTTCTCCTGGGAACATGTGTTAGTACATCATTATGGGTCACAGAATTCAGCTCTCTTACTCTCACGGGAGCTTTTTTAGGCTTGATATCTCTCCCCACCAGTAATTTTTTTCAGCATGAGATGAAGACACACTCCATTGAAAAAGAGCATGTGATGTAGTCTGGAAACCAGATATGTTTTACCTTCTGACCCTGGGTTTGGGATAAGCTTTTTCATGTTTCTTCAACTATAAAACAAAAAGAATATTATGAGCACCTACCTCTTAGGACTATTTATTTAATAATTTATCTTTTCATAAAATGTATTTGAGCATATACCCCAGAAACTGAGATGATTGATTATAAATAATGTTACAGTCTAGAGGAATAAATAGATGGTAGGACCCAGTAGAGGTTAAAAGAATTACCTCCTATGGTATTATGAAAATAGACCATGAATTCTGAGCCTTAGAATAGGTCTTCTAAAAAATTTTCTATCTAGATTGATACTTGAAGATCTAATAAAGCTAACTAAGTGTAGAAAGTCAGTGAAACTACTCTGGGAAGATGGAATAATATGTAAAGACAATAAAATTTAAGAGAGTGTGGTCCATACCTGGAGTGATTTCAGTAGAACCTAGAGTATCAGAGTAGGTAAAGGCAAAAGATGAGGCAAAAAAAGGAAGTAGCAAACTTATCATGATGGGCTTTCTATATCTGGACTTCTATTCTCAGTATTGAGAGTCGATGAAAAACTTAAGTAGAGAATGATGTTTTAGAAGACCTGTGACTCAGACAGCAATGCTGAAGATTGCCAGAGATTAAGACTCAGGATCTGGGATCTTTCCTATTTGTATCTTCATCACCAAATACAATTTATAACACATAATATGTATTTGACCTTAGCATTGGAGGCAATAAATAACTACAATCTCAAGATCAGCGAAGCACTCTGAAGTGGTTAAATATTTTTCCTCAAATTGAATGTAAGTGGGACAGATTTGTTTATTGTCCCCTGGGAATCCTCATTTGCCTCCTATTCATTTCTCTCCTTCCCAATGAGTTGAGTCTGGCATTGCCTTACTGCTCACTGTGCCTTTAATAAAATTCTGAATTCAGAATAGGCTTTGAAAGAAAAAAATATCCCTATTATATTCATAACCTCTTGCACATTCAGGTGCCTTGGGATGGAGAATGTCAATTCATATAATCAATATTACATTCTCAGAAATAGAGTCTGTGAGTGAGAACTAGCTAGGGGCTTAACTAAGCACAGTCTCCTGTTGTGCAAAGGCCAACATGATTAATTCATGGGAGAGTTATATATTTGAGCATTATTAGTTACTGTTCACCTGCAAATATTTATTGATACTGATTAAACTTTCTCAAAAAATGGGGCAGAAATCTTAAATGTTATTATTATGTATTTACTTTTTTCATGATTGTATTCCAGGTAAAACAAGATTCTTTCTTTTTTCCAGGTTTAGAATCATAAATCTAATTTAAATATTCTCATTTATCAGCAGCTTTATAAAAGTGAGGCTGTCCAGTTTCATGGAATTATGAAGGTGGAGGGTGAGGATGAGGCCAACATGGTCTTATAAAAGAGGAGTGATCTGAGCCCAGGAACACTGGTTATTTGCCAAGGGGCATATATGTCCACTGATTGCAAGGGTTGGCATTAGAATCAGCGTTCCTTAACTTCTAGTCCAAAGATCATTCAGTATACCAAACTACAAAAAAAAAAAAAAAAAGAAAGAAATTGGAAATCATCATACATTAAAATGCAGAGGGAGAAAAACATTAAAGGAATTCATAATTAGACATCTTTTGATGTATTGGTTTTGAGAATATCTGATAGGTTTCTTTGTTACAGCACATCTTCTGCTCTGAGTTCTGAATGAAAAATAAAGGCACCTAGCTTTTTTAAAAAGTTGAGGGTTATGACTGTGTTAATATTTGGTTATGTCCTACTTTTGTTTTATCTCCCTTTAGACTCAAGAATATGAAGGAAGTTGTAGAAGAAACAAGACAATGAACAGAGAAAACCACTGGGAGTGTCAAAAAAAGTTCTCCTTGAGTATATACACAGAGTACAGGCAGTCCTTTGCTTGGACATGAGATGGGCAGGCAGGAGAAGTGCATTTCAAATTCCCTGGGCAATGATGAGCTCCACATCATAGGAATCACAGTTATCAAGATTACTAGGAAGCTGGTGCTTTCTCTACCAGCCTACACAGATGATTCTTACTTGTCACAACAGGTTCAAGTTCTAGGATCTCTGTTAGCCCGCACCTAACCAAATGTTTTAATGTTAAAGTATATCTCTTGGGAGTACACCTTAGGCAAAACACACACACACACACACACACACACACACACACACACACACACACACACACTCAGAGTACTCCTGCACCAACCCAAATTATTTTTCAAGCACAGAAACAAACAAACAAGAAACTGGATTGTAGTGTATGTTAGTGCTTTTCAAACTGAAAGATTCTTGTTTAGTACACCTGCTGGGCTCAGATTCTGCAGCTGTAACAAACTCTCAGGTTATAATACCAATGATGCCGATGTGCAGATCACAGTTTGAGTAGCAGGGCTACTCATCAATAAATGACTTAGCAGTAATTATTGCATGGAGACATCCACAAAAATGGATATTTTACTTTTGTATTTCCAAATACTTAAAGTTTATTTCTGAATTTCGGAGATACCTTCTAAACCATTTATTTTTAAAAGGAAAGAAGATCAGAAAGAGTTTAAAAATTAAAAAGAAACTTGTATATCTTCTTGAAAGACAATACATTTGATTTCACATTATAGTTTACCAATTATATTTAGTTGAATAATAATGCCACTAAACTACCAAATAATATTTTAGGTTACTTTAGAAAGTAAACTGCAAATTTTTATTAGGCAATTTATGATGTGCCCAGATCTATGCTAGAAGTAACATCAGACAAAAAAAAAAAAAAAAAAAAAAAAAGATAAGAGTCTTTGCTGTCAAGAAATTTATAATTTCATTGAGAATACAGATAAGTGTATGACATACACATACACGTAATTATAGGTTCATTCAATAATTACTTATTCAGCAACTTCATTTTTCAGGTATGGCATTGATAGAAAGAGATCTAATCAGGTCACTGGGGAGGAAGAGAGAGGGGTCATAGAAGGAGGTTGACCGAGGCAATGGTAAGCAATGTAGGACAAGATTGGCTGAAAAGCTAAACACCTCTGGAGCACATAGAATTATGAGCCAGAAGATTTAAAATAAAAGGAGGGCAGAGACTGGCCCTCTGACTCTCTTCCTCGAGGATGCCTGGATGATTGAGCTGCAGCTGTCTGTGTGTCCCACAGGATGGTACTTTGGACATTAGAAGGAACTCTGGGCATAACCTAGGATAGGGCTGGCCTGGCAGTGGGTGGCAGGGTTATTCTTTGGGTGTTCCAGAGGGGATGAGCTCAGAGGCAGAAGCCTGCCATTCTTCCAAAATTGTGTAGTTTTTGTATTTTATGTTGTTTGAGTTTGTAAATTAATCATATAGAAATAAGATAATTAAAAACTAACAGGGAAAATGATAGGGGAACTCAAGAGTTAAAAGATTTCGCCTTAACTGATAGGCTTATGTGATTAAAGCTGTAACTTTTGAATAAAAACTCCTTGCCTTTATCACCAAACCTTTGTCTCTCAATGGTGGCACACAGCAGGACCCCACTTACTGTTCAATAACAGTATGGTGATAGCATGGCCTTACCATCATGGTGCTTAAAACAACCTACAACCCATGTAATTAAAGCCTATTATACAATATATTATGATACAAATATAATGGATAGATCATAAGACCAAATTAGCATTTATCTTTTGCATTTGAGTTGATTAAATATCAATTTTGATCAAAACTTACAGGTTTTCAAAATCTCTTTTTAAAACCTATAATGCATAGTTTCTCAAAATTGACTATATGCGAACAATTTCAATAATTAACAAAAGAAATGAAACAGTTCTACTAAATAACATGTGGCTTTCTTCCTTTTCCTAAGAGCATTTCAAGTGAGATAATGCATGATTTGTCAGAGACTTTGACTATTGTAATGATTGTACCAATAAAGGAATTAAAGAACTAATACTTTCCTGACCTACAATAAGAAATCATTGTATAGGCATAGGAAAGTTTTCTTATTTCTCAGAAAGCTCCTCATCAGCATAACAACTCACAATAATCTGTTGGGGTGACTTCCATCACCAAAGAATATGTTAGTGTGACTTTTCATGCTATTTAAGTTGACTATTTTGTAATATAATTTCTACATTAGAATCAAGAGTATGTTAAAACATACCCTTGTACATGGGTGTTCTGAAAGATTCAAAAGACTATACAACTTGTTGGATCTTGAGTTTCTCTTACTGAACAGCTTTTAGTATCTTAGAATCTCCTAGAGAGATTAAACTAATAATGCCTCAACCGCACCCTCGGAGATTAATTGGTTTAGCAAAGTACTACCTAGAAGTAAACACTACAAAGAGATGAGAGAGGGAGGAAGAAAACAAACTATGTAAAAGTACATAGTAATAATATAACTAATAAACATGAAGAGCAGAGTCCATCAGAGTGAGGAGATCAAATAAGACTTCTATTCTTTATAAACTATATACTTCTGTATTTCATTACTTCTATATTGATAAATATCTATGTTTAAGAAACAAAGGGTAAAGAGTAAGTCTGTCAATGGCATTGAATTACAGATTATACACCCTTTTGGATATATGTCAACTATACTATCTTATATATTTAGAGCTACAAGCACGTTTCTATCTTTATTACAATAATCAATATACAGTATTTCTTCACATATCCTTGTGAACAGCCTCAGAATAACATTTATCCCTAAGTTTACTCTGCATCATTTGTAATATTTTTGGTCACTATCAATTACAGCATTTGGCTGCCTGACCTCTCCAAGAATTAAATTGTGTTCCTTTGTTTTCTGTGGTCACTGCAGCAGCTATATTCTTAGAAATCAATGTCTTAGGAAAGTGTGGCCAAAAAGAGAAGGCATAGTTTACCAGTGATTGTGATGTATTTGGAATACAAATAGAAAATGACCTTTAGATATGCACAATTTGGCTTTGAATTCCTTCTGCTGGTGTCTGAAAGATTAAGTAAAATAGTTTGGGGGAAGATGTAATAAAAATGTGGTACTATTTATCTCATCACCTAAAATAGCTTTAAGATACTTGTGGTAAAAATCTGGCCCATATGAGATTTTCAGTCCAAAAGCTGGATAGATCAATTTAATTTATATATAATGGTTTTCTGGATTTACAGGGATAAACACACAATTCTTTAGTAGATTTACTGAAACCTATATCCTGCATAATTGGCTTTTATTATTATCACATGGATCATTTTACCATCAGAAGCTTCAGATGACAATTCAATTATATTTTATATATTATAGTATCCCTCTATAGTAATAATTTTGCATGAAATGAAAAAGGATTTCATATGAGCCAACTTTAAAAAGTCCATAGATATAATGTATCTTGGAGGAAGTAGAAAAATATAAGGATAGTCTTCAAAGTTTTGCTTCAAGTTAATTTCATCACAGTGTCATCTGCTGATTAAATAGCGTTCAAAGGCATATCATCTCATAGTGGTCTGTAAGTAATTTATTAGAAATGCATTCAACATTTCATCTGTTTCTCAAATATGTTCCCTGGTAATTATTTTTGGCTTTCCATTACAGGCATAATATTAATATTCTAAGAATCTATGTGGTTGTATTTAAAAATTCATCCAATGTTAATACATTCATCAGAAGCTTTTGATATACTAAAGAGATCATTATAAACTGTAACAGTGAACAAATTGATTAATCATATTTTTGCTTGTATCTCAATGCTTAAAGTTTGATTAAATAATGTGTTGACAATGTAAAAATTGTCAATGAACTGAACTGTTCCTGAAGCTAAAAGCAATAATTGTTTAATAAGATCATGTTTGTATGCTTTTTAACATTTTTTATCCCTTACTTGACTTTCAATCCTGAATTTTCCATTCATTTACTTTTACTTGAGGGATATTGCTACTTTGATGATGAGAAAACAACTGTTAGTAACAATTTCTTCTTACTTTGTAGATGGGATTGACTCCTGGTGAAATGGTGCCTGGGTCCAAACAATGATTTCTCTTCCCCGAATGACATAGTTTTGGGGATAATCATACCCACTCAACAGGAGACTTAACAATGGCAGGAGCAACTTCTAAAGTATCAACAATGAGTTACAAATTTCTCATTCCTTGGGTATATATGTATGTACATATTCTCAAAATGACCCTAAGCAGGTTATAACATCTCATTGGCCCCCCTCATTAATTAAAAAAAATATATGAAACTTTGATATGTGTTCTTTTCATGTACGCATGAGAGCATGGTTTTCAACATTTTGACAACTTATACTCTATCAAAAGATCAGGCTCAGGCTGTTTGAGGTCAAATCCCTGTTGTACCACTTAATCATGAATTGATCTTGAGCAAAACAAACTCTTCAAATCACTTTCTTACATGTAAAATAAGAACATGACTTTCATCAACTGATGGCCATTGGTGCCAATTCAACACCACCAAGAATTCCCATGTGGGGTGTGGCGAAGGAGGAAACTTTAGTGAAAAACAGCTCAACTGCAATAAAATACAGCAGTGAAAACAGCATTACTTAAGAACAAACAACTTGGGCCAGACGACCCTGGGACCAGGTCCCTCTCTGGCTAGACAGCTCCGATCTGCTCTGCTCCTTGCCCTTCTGCTTCTCTTTGCTTTGGAAAAACAATTTCAATGTGTCAGCGCAGCCAGAGAGGCACAATCTTCATTCCTTGCTAGAAACAGCAACTGCAATCCCTGAGCCAGAGGAGAGCTTGCTTTTATGAGCAGAAGTCGTGCCCTGGTCCCTGATTTGTCCATCCGCGTGCAGATGAGGACTCCAATACTTTGCAGTTTGTTTGGTCCAAAAGGCAATGTCCTGACTGGTCAGAATGGAGCCGCTCTGGTTGGTCAGAGCGGTACAGCTCTGACTGAATGGGGACTCAGTCCTGCTGGTTACAACAGGATTCCAAGAAGACTTTATGAGGGCTGGCTGGATGGCAGAAACACAGTGCAGGCAGGAGAGTTCATGGCCAAGTCAGGCAGCTCCGTGCAGAGGCAGGCAGACCAGGGCAGAGGCTTCTCTATGAAATGCAGTTTGCTCAGAGGCCCCTCTGCCGAAATGGCTGTTAGGCACTGCTTTTCTCTTTGAGCCTAGTTAGCCAGCATGAGCCCTTCTTAGTAGGTTTTTTTCTTTTCCCCTCCTTGGGGACCCCATTTTGTTTATATGACTCTTTATAGGATTAATTATCACAATGTGCATAAAGTACTTAGAACACTGCATGCAGATGAGCAACCTATAAATGTTTTTTCTTCTTCTGTGATTTGCTCTTCTTCATCTTATATAGTTTACCCAAAAACAATTTGAATGCTGCTCCTTAACTATATTGTATGTTTTCAGAATATTCTTCAGTGTATTTTAGTAATAATCCATTCACATTTTTATTTAATAATTATTTTTTGGTCCTTCCAGGAGAATTTATTAAGTACCTCCTGTTCAGCAATTAAGTAGGATAAGATTGTTTGATATTCCTTTTCTCTTGTCTTTTGCCTTCTCTGACAAAAGTTACCAAAACTACTTTCTCTCTGGAGTATGACTTTTTGACCAATCAACAATTACTTTGACCTCATGGCAATAGCCACACATCCACACATCTCAAATCATAGGCAATTAGGATGTATCTATCATTCAGGGCCTTAAGCATTTCTATTACAAGTATGATGCTTCCCGATCTTTCTCAGCGATGTAATGTCATACCAGGTATGATATGGTTGTTTAGGATTTCTTTGGCCTTTTGGGGTGGCAGAGGGTAAGGAAACACATGGAAATAATGAAATTAAAAGAGTCAGCCATACAATCCTGTGTCAGAAATGATATATTTTCAAATTAGGATTCCTTGGATCTTACAGCTTTATTTTAGTACTAGTAGTTATAGTAATAAAAATAACTAACAGATATATAACACTTTACAGGTTTCACATGTTTTCTCCCCCATAGTCTCACTAATATAAACAGTTCTTTGACTTATATTATCTTCTTTGTACAGATGCAAGAGTTGAGAACCAAGAGTTTAACTATCAATAAATTGCCCCAGCTCACAGACTAGCAAGAAGCAGAGCTGGTATTCAAAACCAGCTGGATCATTTGATTCCAATCCCATTGCTCTTCTCATTATCCCATTATTCCCCATCTTTTGGCAAAATTAATAACACTGTCTCAAAAAAAATAAAAGTTACCACATGTTAACTATGAAGTTAGCAAGTTAGCAAGAGCAATAATAACGCCAGAAAATAACAAATTCTAAAAGACATATCTGAAATAAACCACCTGTTTCTTTCTCAGAAGACCACCTTTAAGAATGTGTTATGTTCTAATGCTTCCATGTTTTGTAACCACCCAGCATCTAGTCTAAAGGCCAGTATGATTTGAAACTGTTTTATTTTATTTTGGTATTGTTAAAATATTATCTCTAGTTGAAGAAACCTCCATGTAAATCTTATTACCTCTTGATCTAACAGTCAGGTTTTCCTAGCATGATCTCTTTTAAATTTAATTTTTCTGATTGGTGAATTCTCAGAGATTAATGGGGAGAATTATGTGGTCAAACAGCAAGTGATGCTAATGAGACTCTGACTACCTTGACTATGGAACAGAGACTGTAAGTTATAAACAACTCCAGATAATAGTCGTACAAGCTGTGTGTTTCTAAAGCTTTATTTTTGTATCACAGCATCAATGTTATCTCTAAGAAAAGCATGGTTTTACTTAGGATTTGCGAGCTGCATAGCCAGAGGGATAAACATCCTAGACAAAAAAAAATGAGAGAGAGAAGCCTGGCTTGATTTTGAAAGGGTAAATGTATTATAATAAGTAAATTACAGGAATAACCAGGAGTCATAAAAATAAATACCAAAATATTTCAAATCAGAATATCATTGCCCTGAAAATGAATTTATTTTTCCTGATTAGTAATCAGATGCCTTCCAAAAAAAAAAAAAAGTAACAGACAAGATTACATTTACTTCATTTATACCTGTTGTGATATGGAAAAACTGAATTAAATGAAGTTTCTGTTTGTAGAAGTTAAACTTTTTTTCTGAAAACTTCACATTACAGACAACAAGACCTTTTGCTCAAAAACACTATAATATTGATATTTTTAGTGGATTTCAGTTTAAAAGAAGGTTTTTAAAATTATTTTCTTCTAAAGCAGCATTAGTGTATTTTTTAAAGCAACTATCTATCAAATGAATGTCATATTCATAATAAGTAAAAGTCTATAAATTTTCTTGTGCATATAACATGAATTTTACTTTCCCTCTGAAGAGTAAACTTACAGAAATTATTTTCTGCTTTATTAAATAGTGGCTCTCACTAATAAATTTCTTCAGAAAGATATCTTAGGAGATAAGTAAATAACATTTTTATTGTTCATTCATGTCTCTGAGGACATAAAGTTATAGCCATCAAACCAACAAGCAAAACACTCCATCAGTGCCTTTCTCTTCAAAACTCAAATTCAACTTCAGGAAACTTTCTCTGAAGTATATGAAAATGGATAATACATTCTTTTACAAAGGAATTCAGTGTAGACAACTACATTTATTTCTAGTGTGTTGCAGAGCATTTTATCCTCATGTATGTGAACCTCAAAGTCAGTAAAACTAGAAGTGGGAGAATTGATTGTCCATGACTTTAAACAGTATTTAGAATTACACCTCCTTGTGCATTTAGAAACATGCTGTCTGCAAGTATAATTAAAAGTACTGTGCCACCTGGAAAGATGGTCTGGAAAGAAGTAACAATTTGTTACATCTATAGCCTGGGGAACACAATTTTCATTGAGTTAGATCTGACACTTGTTATGACTAACTTTTGGCATCTGAATCAAAAAATGACCACAGTTTTCTCTATCATGTTGACTTTTTAAGGTACAGGATACCCTCCCTTTGTCCCAAAAATCATACAAAATGTACATACAAAGGAAAATAAAGAAAAAAATGACCAGAATATATGAATTTTATCCATACAAAGGTTATATATTATTACTGTAAGTCAAATTGTGTACAAGTAGTAAAGTTCTACTACCAAACATAAATATTATGGTAAAAATTTACGTGTACATTTATGCGTAATTTTCTGGACAATTTTGGTGTAATTCTGTGCTTGTGTATTTCCAAGGAGGTCCTTGACAAAGTTTGTGAATGACAACGAAGCACTCTATTGAAGTTCTGACATTGTCCGATGAAATGTTCATCTTTAATGAACTGCTGAATCCATGGACCATCAAACAACTGACCTTTATCTTTTCAAATGACAGGCTAGGTAGGAAGTGCCAGAATGAGATACTTGAAACAGTCTCCTTCAGTTGGCAAAGCTTTAATAAATTGCTTCATGAGACCCAGTTTTATGTGCAGAGGTGGGAATAGAATGTTCTTTCTGTCAACAAGTGGCTCACGTAGAATGTTTGGATTGCCAGGTTCGAGGTCAGATCTTGGAGGCCAATTCAACTCCACCCAATGCTTCTCACGAGCTCTGCTGTCCCACAGAAAACAGGGATACTTGGTGTATCTGTGTTGCTGACCAAGAAGGAAGCCAACCATTTGAAGGTCAACACAGATGATCCAATTGTGCTTGTGATATTGCAACAGAACAATGACTCTCTTGATGTCTTCATATTCTTCATGAAAACAAAGTGAATGGCCAATTGTGACTGCACCAAATAAACTGCCATTGTGGAGGAGGACACACTTCAAGCTCCACTTTGAGCTATCAATGAATAGTCACCATTCAGTTGTTTTATAGATTGGAATTCCCAATTCCTCTATTAAATCATGTATGTTATGGCAATATACAAAGCCACCGTCACTTTGAAAGTACTGCAGAAATACACTTTCTCTTGATCAAAAGTAGGATGCCTTCGCTCCTTTTTCAAGCAAATTTTTCTCATGCAGTCTTGATGGCAGGAGTTGTGAAGCCTTTTTGGATAGTCCCAAATCTTATGCCAAATTATTCAATTCATGTTGATCAAATCCCTTGTAAACTGAGTCAGCTTCAATTTCAAAATCTTCATCATTGCTGTCACTTAGTTCTGCACCATACTCCTGTTTTTGAAAGATGGTAGTTCAATGAAAACTGGCACTTGGATTTCAGCTGAATGAGGCACTGGGCGTATATTTGATGGTAGACTAGGATACTCTATTTTACATGTATTTTTCTTGTTATGTCCTGACGTTTTCACTATACAAAAGTAACAGTCACTTGAGTAATTTCTCAGCTCTCACCAAACCATAGGTATACCAAATGGCAATTTATCATGTGTTCCCTTCATCCACATCTGTAAACTCTTGACACACTGCTTACACACCTTGTGAGGGGCCCAAGACTTATCTTGATCACCAAGTTTTACTTTAAAATATGCAAAATAGGCTTGCCTGACAAATGCACTGATGTTTGTCCTTTGACTGGGAATGGTGAAACTACCACAGATAGAACAAAACAAATCAGGGTTTTTAAGGCATTTATGATGAGAAATAAGCAGAGGCAGACATGATCCAAAGGAAAGGAAATAAGTACATATGTAAATAAAATAATTAATTCTGCTAACTCTTTGTATACAGACAAGAACTCGGACTACACTTCAGAATACAATTCACTATACAAAGTGACAGACAACCTCTCACTACCCTGTCTTATGTGTAACTAAATAGCCTAGACAAGTATGAACCTGTCGCTGGTCTACAAGGTCATCCTCACCCCTTCCCCACTCAAGGGAAGTTTGTTCTCAGCCAATAGGAGAGCACTAGTGTTTCCCTCAATCCAGCCTAGAGTGGTCTCATTAAGATAACTGTACTGAAAAAACTTGACGTGATAGAAGGAAACTAACTGCAGTTTTGAAATCAGCATGCTTTTTTAAGTCTAAAACAGCTGAAAAATCGAACTTAACAGGAATTATGTTAACAATTATTGCCCAGTGTAGCCTGTTGCTCACAGTGGTAAATGAGACTTATTTGTAATGTAAATATGTGAATACAACATCAAACTTGGTACTTCGCTGGAGGTAAAAATTCTGTTCATACTTTGGCATTTGGTCTTATATAACATCACTGTTTTTTAAAGAGAAATGTAATAATATATTTTCAAATTACTAAGCTAAGCAATGATGATATTGGGTATAATTTCAGGTCCCTGTGTTAAGCATTTTGAGACCAGGCATATTTTCCTGTACCTATGTTAAACAGTATTGAGAATGAGCAAAAATAATTTAATTGCTCAAGAAAATACTTGCTTCTGGAATATTAGGTTATGAGTAAACTAAAAGTCTTTAATTTTTTTTTTTATTTATTTAGTTTTTAGAAAAATGGGACAAGAAGGAGAAAGAGAGGAAGAGAAATATCACTGTGTAGTTCCCTCTTGTATCCTCCCAGCTGGGGACCCAACCTGCAACCCAGGCACGTGCCCTGACAGGTAACTAAATCAGTGACCCTTTGGTTCGCAGGTCGGCACTCAATCTACTGAGCCATACCATCCAGGGCATAAAAATTCTTAGTGATCAAGTATAACAGCCTGCTAACATTTAACATTAAGACTAGCTTTAAGACCTCTGTTTTATTGTAATCAATAAACCAAACCTATGTCATAAGCTTTACCCAGAATCAATCAGTTCCCCACCTTGTAAGACACAGCTTAAAATCACCCAGCAGAGACCTAAAACTCATAAATATTTCCTCCTAACTTCCCTCCTTTTTAAAACACACTAAACTCTAAAGGTGATGTTCTCCATTACTATAGTAGACTTAATAAATGTAGCTTTATTTGTTCGGAAGATGTTTCTGATGATGTTTTGAAGAGCGGACAATTGACTAGTCCTTTATCAAAAACTGAAATATCTCTCTTTGATAAAATATAGAATAAAAAAAACTTGTATCTAGTGCCATGTCTCAGTGATTTCCAAGGGGTAGTTACCACTTGCAAGATTCTTAATACAGTAAAACTATAAAATTTCTCATTTTTCACTTATTTATAAAATATATAATAGGTAGCATGGCAGGGGCTATTAATAAAATATGGAATAAAGCTGACTTCTTATTTTTATGGAATATATAAACATCTTGTTTTCAATTCTGTAGCCAGCTATTTGCTAGCTATGAGATTTTGAGCAAGTGACAGTCTGCCTAAGCTTTACTTTCCTCATCATCAAAGA
The DNA here is from genome assembly GCF_987537825.1 of Furipterus horrens. NCBI lineage: Eukaryota > Metazoa > Chordata > Mammalia > Chiroptera > Furipteridae > Furipterus > Furipterus horrens. The sequence continues at coordinate 18,263,395 of NW_028327172.1, forward strand.
ATGATTAATAATAATTTCTTTATACAGTTTTTGAAAGGATCAAGTGTGTTTAGTCATGTGAAGAATTTACAATGTTGGGCACATTGTAGGCATGCAACAAAATGCAGTGTTTTTATTTAAAGAACAAAGAATAGACTAAATCTCAATGTAATAAAGTAATTGCAAATTATATTGATTGTTATAAAAGAAGTAAACAAGAGGAAGTAAGAAAGGGATATAGGTGTTAGGGATTTATTAAAAATATTTTATCTGAGAATATAATATTGTAGTTGCTACTCAAGGAGTAAGAAAAACTCATGAGAACATAGAGGGGCACATTTTTCAGGTAGGAAAACAAACAAAAAACCAGGTATGTGTAAACGCCTTAAAATAGGGAAAAGGGAATAGCTAGAAATATATAATACAAGATGGGGAGTATATCTTCATTGGCTTATTTTATTTTATTTCTTTGTAGGTAAAGATTTAAGTTCACTTTCGGGAAAGTTAAATATATCAAAACTCCCAGACAAATCTGTGCAATAACTCACAAAAGTGCCCAATGTTTTCTTACCTAATTTTATCAGTATTTATATTTAGCACTTATTAAAGTGTTTATATTTGATATTATCAAAGTCTCCAGACAATAAATTGAAATGTTAGTCAATAAAATAATCCATTCATTTTAGGATATTATTGATTTATTCAATCCCATAAGTCTTGAGTGGATTATATTACTCTGTGGGAGTTTAGTCCATATGTATTACTCAATTAAGTCTCCATCATCCAGATCAGAAGACTTTTAAAAAATTGAGATACAATTCACATTCACATTAAATAATACAAGACTGTGAAGTGTTTCTTTTGGAATAGTTCACCTCTTATCCTCTACAAATACATAATTTTGCCTTTGTAACTGTGCAATTTTAACATTATAATATAACCAATTCAACAAATGTCTTCATATTAATTAATTAATTTTGTTTTATCATCAAGGCAAGATTATCTACTCAAAAGTGTTACACCCACCCCAAACAGAATCCATGAGAAGATCCTAGTATATCCAAGCCAAGAAAGTGAGGTACAAATTCTTGAGCCCCATAATTGTGAGATTCCTGGTCTACAGCAAACTTTCACTGGTAAGTTAGAAATCTGAGCGTGTCAAGGGGAAATGAGTTTATAAAAATTTGTAATACTGGTTAAAAATAGTAAGAGAAATTTCTAATATATGTTCAAATAGTCATTTTTTTGTGAAGTTTTTCTTTCCAGAGACTTGGTGTTTCTAACTATCTAACAAATTTTAAAATATGTCCTTGGTTCTTTTGTTCTTTTGTGTTCTGACCGTCCTTATTTTGAATAATCTCTCTGCAATGGCAATGTTCTATCTCTGATTGTTATATCTATCGCCAGAGCCAGGTCCACATAAATTATGACCACACACACACACACACAAAAAAAAAAAAAAAAATCAGACTCACTTATTGCTGTAATCTCTCTCTATCTCTGTCTCTGTGTATCCTTGTTTCTTTGTCCCTTTCACACACACACATATACACACAATAAACCCTTTCCATTTCAATAGAGAAGTGATAAAGCGTATACCATTGCAGTTTTTTTAAAAAACCAACAATTTAGACAATTCCAAAATGTTAATTGTTTAACAAAAGAAAATCAGTTATGGCCCATAAGTTGAGGAGGGAGAAAGGGGTTCTGCTCATGCAGTTATACAAGGATTCATTATCTATCCTTCTAGGCATATTCTATGGCACAGTTGCTTCCACTTTGTCTTCCCAATCCAGCCAGGAGTCAAGACAAAACAGATGGATCGTGTGGTTTTTTATTTTATTGAGAGATAACTGATATATAACATTATGTCAGCTTCAGTTGTACTGTAAATATTTGGTATTTGTATATATATTCCAAAATGATCAGTGTACTTTTTTTCAAAACTCCAGGTCTGGAGGTTGCATGTATCACTTCTGCTGCATTCTACTGGCCAGAAAGAATCTGTTGCATGGCCTATTCTAAGTGCCAGGAAGATGAGAACACTTGTTTCTTGTGGCTTATTCAGCCCATTGTTGCATCTATTATACCTACGAAATGAGTTGGTTGAGATGAGAACACAAATCAAACTGAACAAGTTGTCAGCAAAGCTGTGGGAAACCAACGCCAGTAGATAGGCTGCCATTAACTACCACAAACAAGCACTGATGCGTTTGAAAGGGTTGTAATGTTTTTGAGGGGAAACAGTTATTAGTATATGGCACAAATGTACTAACAAAACTGTTAGTTACCCCTATACTATAACTACTATTCACAATTAATTTCACTATATGCCAAACAGTGAGCTAAGCTTTATTCTCTAATTAGCAGAATTACTTTTACAGACTCCATTTCACAGATGAGAAAATTAGTTTTAGAGAAGCTAAGGACATAGTATAAAGCAACTGAGCAAGCATCTATTAGACGATATATTCAAACCAGTCTATAGTCAAAGATAACAACACTAAACAAACACACACACATGCACACACACACACACACACACACACGTCAAAGTTTACTGAGGGAGGTACTGTGTATCTTTATGAGAACATATTTAGTAATCTGCATTAAGTAACATGTAATTCTGAATCCTGTGTCAAATACATCCTGTAGTTTCCTGTCTCAGGATAATCATTTACAGAATATGGACATTAAAGTTATTTGTTATGGTCCTACTTCTAATTTTATAAGAGATTTAGCCTTGCCAAATATGTTCAGCTCTCAAAATGTTAGTACATATTTTACTGAATTTAAAATTGAAAATATTTTTATTTAAAATGTGCAAACTCTATGTAAATAAGAACCATGAAGGAAGGGATTTTGCCTGTTCTCTTCCAGGTTATATCTGCAGCACTTAATACAGTAGTTGGTAAGAACTAAATAATTAAGACAACTAAATAAATGAATAACAAGATGCTGCGAATGCAGTGCTGTGACATAGAGACAATGCCCATGCCTTCTACAACAGTTACTGTTTCATCTCAAAAATAGTTAAGTAAGCCCTGGCTGGTGTGGCTCAGTTGGCTGGACTGTCATCTGTATACTGAAAGGTCACAGGTTCAATTCCCAGTAGAGTACATGCTTAAGTTTCAGATTTGGTCCCTGGTCAGGGCTCATACGAAAGGCAACAGGTCAATGTCTCTCTCTCACATTGATGTTTCTCTCCTTCTCTCCCTCCCTCCCTCCCTTCCTTCTCTCTGAAATGAATAAACATGTCCTCAGGTGGGGATTTACTTAATTAATTAATTAATATAAAGAATAGTTAAATAAGAAATAGCTATACAGGAATATACATGCTATGGCAGAGAAAGTAAGTGTAAATATGAAATTAGACCACAATTTTGTAAATCACCACATTAATGCCGTTATTTTTATATTATTGTTAAAAATACATATACAGATCACCTATGCCCATTTAACTCAGCCTGTAGGAAAGGTTTCAAAGAGCAGCAGGTCACGATTTTGCCTGAAGCAAACATTATCCGAAAGTGACCTTCAGAGAGAATGAGCTACGCAGTCATTGATAGCCATTGGGGGGGGGGGGGAGACAGAGAGAGATAGAGACAGAGACAGAGAGAGAGAGAGAGAGAGAGAGAGAGAGAGAGAAGACAGCCATCACTATTCCACAGCAAACAAGGCCTGTCTGCATAATGGTGAGTCACGAGTGTGACTCTTTAGGAAGGATGGACAGCCTTTTGTTATTTGTGGATACTGCACATTTTCAAAAAATTGGAAAGCAATGCCACAGAATTTCATTCTTTGCAAAGTCAGCACTCTTGGAGACATTTTTGACACTTACAATATCAACTATTGCTTAGCTACTGCTTTTTAACTTTTTTTTAAAAAAGTATCACCTAGCGTTGTTGTGTCAAGAGGAAACAAATGATGCCTTTGTTTCTGAACTTTTGCTTCAGGAGCGTCACTTCTTTTGGTGGTTGGGGTGTGGTGGTTATTCTTTGACAAGGAAGAAGTACTGATAAAATTGCTCTGCTAACCACAAACCAAAGGACTAAGTAATACCACTTTCTTCTTCTCTTTCTCAGATTATATTATTTATGCATTGCAAAGAGTCTCACCATATACAAGCTGTGCCTCTGGATTTTGTTAATAACATGGACACCACCACAACAACAACAAAAAACAATGCAAATAAGATAATAAAATTGTCCTTCCAGGTTATTACCTTACTCTATACTATGAAATTGATGCTGAGTCTAAGACTTTTCTACTTTGTCAATTCCAGACAAAGGGATTTAAAAACTTGTTATATTACATTGAAATATAAAATTTTGTAAGTATTTTTTTATCATTTTCACTCACTATTTTACTGAAATTAATCACTTTTGAATTTGCAAATTATTTAACAATCTAACCCTCATTGACAACATCTTTCTGACAGATAAATTAGATTTATAAGTAGGTAGATAAACACAAACATACACACATGCCTATATATATAATGCACCAAACACAGTATTAGCGTACTATTTGATCATTTCAAAACATGTATTTTTAAAGTTAATAAAATATGAAGAGTAATAAAGAATTGTGTTTTTAAATATAAGAAGCCTTCATTTAAAGGCATTGACAGATTTTTCTGCATTAGTAATTTTATACCATTTGGAAAGGACATCGGTATAATATTTAATATTTATCTGGTGTATATCCATATACATGTAAGTAGCACCTAAACAAGCTTTCACATAGTTAATATTTTATTCTGCAGTTCTTGAGATATTGACATACTAGTTACAAATTCAGGAAAAAGTAAGTGAAGAGTTGTTGTTTTTTTCATGAAATATTATTAAAGCACATCAACTCATTATCTGATTCTAGTAATTATGTTTTATTATTATGATTACTTTTAATTGCATCTTTAACAATCCCAGGGCACCAGTGCAGTTAAATATTAACTAAGTTATTTAGAACAGCAGCTGTAGCAATTAATAAAAGTCTAGAAGAGAACAACATGGAAATAGCAATAGCAACTCAATACTTTTAAAAGATTTTATAATACCTTAACAGAGCAATCATCTTTGAATGTGGCTAACTATGCTAAGTTCTGACATTCGTACATGTAAAATGTACTAACATGTAAGTTGTTGAGTTTTCTATAATTGCACTTCCACACTTCCACATTACAACTTTATGTATGCTTATAACTAAGAGTCACCAGATAATACGTCAGTTCTATATCTTCCCAAGAGCACGTTAAGGTGCCTAAACTTGACAATTATTTCATTTATTCTTTTATTTGAAGAAATTATAATCTGTATATTCTTAGCTATGACCCTCCAATAATAAGCAACAGTATTGATCAAAGATTATCTTCTTTCTTTTTTTTTTTCCTGCTTCAAATAAGTTCTTACCATCTCTTTCAGAATTCTGTCATGTGTGCCCTACACTCCTGTTTGCTCTGTTGCCTAGTTTGAGGGTCCATTTTCTCCTACCTGCATAAATCCAACATCCTCCTGATGGTTCTTTCTAGAGGTTGTCTCTTTAACAAGTGTGCCACATGGCCGGAATACTATTTTCTCAAAAAAAAAAAAAACTTTTATAAAATTATTTAACCTAAAAATACTTTTTGCTTTGCATTTGCTTATAGGCTATGTTTCAAAGTCTTTTGCAAGGCTTATTAGATACCACATAGCAAGTGTAGAGAGCAGGACTGAATTAAGATGGCAACAGCCCTATCAACTAACATGGCATTGAGGGAGCCATATTTAGAGCATACTCAGTAGAGCAGTAACTCAGAGGGATGGTGCAACCCCTCGAGCATGAGCATGTGCAATACAATGCAGTAAGCAATATGAGCTTATCTGAAGGGCTACACCACCCTCTCAGAGCATGTAGAGTAGAACAACATAAACAACATGTACTTATTTAGGTTGCACAAAACAACCTGTGTGTATCAGAGGCTGATACAACATTGCATCATCTAAGGGTATAAAAGCCCAGGCCATCGAACAGACAGCTGAGATAGCCGAGAGGGAGAGAATGGCATGCTGCTGCTTAATCCCCTGCTGTAGCCGACTCCAAAGCCACAGAGGACTCTGCCTGGCAAGACGTTGACCACCTGAATCCCAGTCCAGGACTCTGATCTGGATTCTTGGAAATTGGGTTCATTTTCCCCCAATTCTTGTGTGTTATGCTATTGCTGATTGTTTCTGAGTGATTATTATTGTTACTGAGTTAATATATATTTGGACTGAATCTGCATTAATAAAAGCTGAGTGAACAGCATAGTCACTGTGCCGACACACTAGTATTCCTTGTTGCTGGCATTACATGTAGGGCTGGTGGCTGTATAGGTGGCCTGACTCTTTTGATTTCTAATGCGCAGGTCAGACAACCCAAGCGGGGGTTGAGGGCTGATTTATATGAAAGACTATATTATAAAACATTCATTCCCGACAGCATGACACATATGTATGACAGGGGACCCAAAACACCTGGAATTATCTTCTGGAGGGTGGGCCCCTTGTTGTACAGGCTTTCCCCACTAGGCGAGTGTCCTAGGAACCCATCTGTATCCGTGTATCAGCTGGGGTTGTTGTGAGTGGCTGTGTTCGGCTTCAGTAACCTTTTTTGAAGAGGGTTTTGATGCATTTGCCCATTTCAAAATGGGTGATTTACGAGCATAGTTGCCCACACCACACTGAGTGTTTCAGCAGCTTCATGTCTTCTAGCTGAGGCCATGGGCATCCAGAGAAGTTATATTCTATCTGAATTCCTGACCATAGTAATTGTGAGAGAGAATAAATTTCTTGCTTTAAGCCACCTAGCTTGGGTAATTTATTAAATAGACTAGGACAGAAAAATAATAAATATATTTTGCACCCTGACCTAACACACCACATGCACACACACATTCACAGACAAAAAGCAAAACTCAGTCACAGCACTCACTTTTGCTATGTGCAATGAATATTTTAAGAGAGTTCTATTATTTCTATATCCTGTTAGTATATATTTATATATTCTAACTTATCGTTATTATTTGGGATACTTACTCCATGGAATATATTGATTTCATGACACAATTTTGAGCCACAACTCATAGCTTGAAAAATAGAGTTTTAATGAAAAAACAGATAATTTTCTTTTAAGATATTTCAAGCAGTTTCATAAAAGTGGGAAATTGTAGAGTCTCACTAATACTTCCATACTTTTCTTATGAAAAAATATATGTATTTATACTAGGGCCATGGTAAGAATATTTCTTCAGAACAGCTCTCAGTTTATGAATTCTTACAGTTTAAGACAATCTTGGGCAGACTGCCTTTGACTTTCAGATCATATATTCTTTGAAAAAATTATTTGAAGCATTAAAAATATTGCCTTGCTAATTCATTTTTATGTACAAACTACACTACAAAATAATGAATGGCTTATAAGGAGGTTTATAAGACTAAGACCTTTACACTCTTAAGATTGACTCTTGTTATTGGTCAGGGAAATCACAGCCAAAACATCACTAAATAGAATTAGGTCTCTAAGAATATTTTCAGCTTAGGGCCATTTATGACTGTTCCTACCAAGTAGAAAAAGGGAAACCAATTGAATTTTTAATATAAGGTCTTATTACATTGCTAAATAAAATGCCTTAAAATTACCAAAGAGGGATTTTGTGAGAGAGAGAGAGAAAGAGGGAGAAAGAGAAAGAGAATCCTTCTGTTTGCAAACTGTTTAAGACATTTGAAAAGTTGGAAAAATTCTAGGTAAATTGAATAGTCATGAAGGGTCATCTTGTCTTGCATAAAAAGAAGGCTATTTTAACTTTCTTCCTTTCCTTAAACTGTCAATGTTTGGCAATAGTGAAGGCCAAAGTCAATCAACATTAAATGTGCTGTCTTCTGGGTGTTACACAATTGGGGGAAATATTTGCATTGCAAATGAATGAGTAATAATCTAATTCCAGACCAGTGCCATTTTTGTTTTGACATTTTCCTATACCTGTTGTAAACTTCTAAATATTTTTAATAAAGTCTTCTCATCTAGATGATAATCACATACATTTCAAGATATTTTTAGATGTGTTAACGAAAAAGCATGAGACCAGTAAACAGCATGAGTCCCTATGGAGGTCTTGTTGATGTGGGAAATACAAACAAACTTTCCTCCTAAATATTGTTACATATATCAGGGGCATGGGTTCAAGGTCATGATTATCTTCAACGTTATGGCTTAACATTAGTCACGTACAAATACTTATGTGCCCAATATAAGTAACAACACTTAAGAAAAGAGTGTGTTTTATCTCTTATATCAGCCTGGACTTCCTTCCACTGGGTTAAAATTAGATTTTTTTGTCAACATCCATGGGGTTTCCTTAGGTTTTTTTTTTTTTTTTTTAAATTTCATCACTTGTGAAAATATTTTTTTTAGTGCTAATCAGTTTGCTTTGAGGGTGTCTGCCCTTTCTTCCCCTATACATAGGAGTGTACACTCCTGCTTCTCCAAGCCTGGTGACAGAGAAGCTAAGATTCCAAAATGTGGGGTAAATATGAAAACAGTTTGAAATAAGTAAGAAGTTGTTAATAGAAGCACCAAGTTGAATTAACAACTTCAAAACAGTATTGACTCCTTTCAGTATAAAGATTTAAGCTAATGAGTTGGGGCAGGGGAATGTGATTAAGTGCTAAAACTTCAGGGTATGTTTTAGGAAGGAAATGGATAAAGCAAGCGATTACATGAGAGACTGTTTAAATGCATAAAACAGGAACCAGCCAGACTAACTTAAGAAAAAAGGAAAACTTGAGTTTCAAAAAGTCGTGGAATTGATGAATGCAATGACAGAAAATGACAGGGTAAAGTAAGAAAATCGAGGTCACTGGGTATTCAGGCAGGTAGAATATAATTATGTTCTGTCCCTGTATCCCAGGCAGGAATTGTTACATGGTTCTTAGTTTTTGTTTGTTTGTTTGCTTGTTTTGTTCCTTTTTTCTCTAAATACCAGACTCAGAGTAAACTGTTTAATCAGTTTTGGCTCACCTGTAACTTTGCTTCAATATGGTGCTGTGAATTTATTTCAATTCCCAAGACAAAATAAAACTAAAAATTGTTTCCTCATTCATATATGAAGCTGAGGTAGAAGAGGGGTTCACACAGAGAGAGACTTAGTTATCCATTATTCAGTGCCCAACTCAGACCACTATTGATGCTACAGGGTGTCTTTGGGTACATGGAATCAGGTATGACCAATATGGCTGCCCAGTCTACTTCATTAGCCAAAAAATCAATATTTGTGAATTTATTATAAACAAATGGCAGTAGTAGGATGCTTCATACATTTTTAATCACAAAAGACTCCCAGTTAGGCAAGAAGGTAAATATCACCCTCATCTTTTATAAGGTAAAAAACTGAGGTTAAACAAGGTTAAGTAATGTATCAATGGTTTTATGGCTAACAGATAATGGGGTCAAGATTTACTTTCACCTTTATGTGCTACCAAGAGTATAATTTTTCTTATATTTTGAGTTTAGAATTTTTCTTATTGTATTTAAAGCTGTAACCTATAAAGAAATGGCTGGGTTTTGTAAAAATTATACTAAATAAATTCTAAGATACTTTTCACTTGGGTTCTACTGATTCTTTGAATTCATGTTGCATTAAAGGTTTTTCTTTTCTCAAACTAGATACCTATGAAAGATTTAATAGCTATTTTCCATAGGATCGTGAGACTCAGTCTATCTATACCTCTCTGTACTTTCTCTGCTTCTAATATCTCACTTTTACATACCCACAACACTTATTTTATGCTAGTGGTATGGTTGATTCCTTCAGAAAGTTCACAGACCTCCCCAAGTCCATGCACTGACCATAGGGTCCTGGAATTTAACTCAAAAAACCTTGTTTGTAGTATGTTTTGGGTCTGTTCTGTATTTTCATTTTTACTTCCATGGAAGAGTCTTTACTTCCCTGGCACTTAACTGATGACAGCTAAATAAATGTCTTCCACACGTAGATCCTGCTGAATTTTCTGAGCCACACCCTGAGTAACTAGACCTTGGCACAAACCAATGTCTAGAAATATGCATTCACTTACAATGGAGTTCAATGTTTTAATTAAAAATATTTCTGTTAAAATGGTTCACTATTTCATAAGATAAGCAGGTACAGAAAAAACTATGAGGAATATCTCTTTGTTCTTCACTTCAAAATGAACAGATCCCATAATTCTAGGAATAAAGAGTTTGAACAGATCTTGTCCGTGTTTAAAAATGTCTTCATTCAATTATTTATTGGCTTTATAGAGAATTGTTCCTGTAGAGGAAACAAACTAATTCTTGCATGGAATTGGTCACATAAATAAAGAAAAATTGGAAGTTGTAAGTAGATGGGAGGAACATGCAGAGAACCTGGGAGTGATACTATCTCCTATCAAATAAACACTGTGGCCTGGATTTGCTTTCATCCCAGTGGACAAGCATTGAAGATATTAGATAGGATGGGATTCAATAGTGGCATACGGTAGTAGCAGTTTATAAAGAAATGCCATCTAAACCTAGTTTTTATAAGAGGAATGACATCTGCTTTATTTTGAATATTCATGCATAATTCTAAAGAATGGCTATAGAAGATTATAGTCATTTGTTAACATGAATATAAGCCAAATATTTATAAAACTGAAAGATTGCTACACTTTATTTATTTATTTGATCTTAGTTTAGGAAAATCCATACAGAAGACATTTCCCCAATTGGTCAGAATTGTTTTCTTAATGATTTTGGTAGAAGAGTCAGATGTAGGTTCATAATTTCTAAAAATTTTCACTGTATACACTGATTTCTTTGTTTAATATAAATTTCTCTTGACATAAAGATTTTTACTTTGATTCCTAATATTTCTTCTATAAATAACATGATAAAACAAATCTTAAATTCTGCTTCCTTCAGCATTATCTATTTAGCTTCTAATACTACAATGATTGATCAAAGTACTTTTTATTCCTCACACTTCTACCCAATATAAAGCAACTTTAAATTTATATTCTTTTCTGTATTTTCATTTTTAGATATAAAAATACCCCATTTTATATGTCATCTTTGTGTAGACTCCTTGCCACCTACTAAAAGTAAAGAAATCAGAACATTTCCTCTGCATCTTGCCTTATTGCGTCCTTCTTAAAATGTTTGGTTACATGATGTTTAGATGGTCACATACTTAGTATTCATTCTTTTTTTTTTATCATATTTAATCACAATTGATTTAACACTTTTTAATACTTTAACATCGTTTAACATTTAACATTTTTTCCCCTAAGATCAAATGGATTCATTACTGACAGCAAAAATTTTGCCTTTGTTTTTTTATTTTATATCCTGGGTTGGCCAAATTTACTAAATTCTTAAGAAACTACCCATGTGAACAACTTTCCCAAAGTCCAGGAACAACAACTTCTTTGTTCTTTTATATATTCTATGTGTTCCTTGACAATTTTGTAGGTATTGCTCTACTATCTTACATACTGTATGGTATTGTAAATAAGTTTGAGGCCAGCCTAATTTTTTTCTCTCTTAAACTGTTTTTTGAAATTGAGGGATATACCTCTGTGTGATCCATTCTGGATTAATATTTCCTCAAACTGTATCTTTTCAATTTACATACTGAAGTCTTCTTTTATTTTGTGGGTTTTCTTCTTGTGATATATCAACATTTTATTTTATATTTTGTCTTTGTTTCCTAGAAGTATATCTATGACAGAACCGTTGCTCGTCTTATATTTAGCCTGCCTGGGCTCATTCCAATCTCAACCTTCTATTTCTTTTCCCTTCACTTTCTTCCCCGGTTGTTCCCTGAACTTTGACAGCTTATGCTTTATCTCATTATATAGATTTGATGATTTCCTTGAGCTCTCTTGCCTCTTCTCTGAGCTTGTCCATTTTATGCAGTTACTTGATTGTTTGTTTGTTCACTGATTACATGTCCGACTATTTGGTCACAAATTTCATCTGTTCTGCTGCAGTATCTTCCTTATTTATATTCTCCACCTACCATCCTTTTCTTTTTTCTTTTGCTTTTACCCTATCAGATTGATTATACTACACATATTTGAAGTTTTTCTCAAAAAATATGTATACAGATCTTTTTTATTGGGTATATTTATCCAGTCACATGTACTCCCTCTCCGAAGAGTCAGGGATTCTTCTAGATTCTTCATTAAAATTGTATTAGTTGTTTTATATAAGGTTTGCTGTTCTTCTGATGGGGGAACTCAAGAGTTAGAAAATTTTGGTTTTCGGTAATAGTTAATACAATTTTAGTTTTTGGTAATAGTTAATAGTTAATGCATGTGCAAAGCTATTGTTTCAGGAACTGAAGGTACAGCCCACCCTAACTTGGGGAGACCACAAGGAATTTGACCTTTGTGCTCCAGAAGAGACCACAGGCAATCAAGATGGTATCTGAGCCATTGTAAGGAGAGACATCTCGCTGCCCAGGACACAGATAAAGAAAATCACTCAGGATACAGGACACAGGATCCAGATAGAAAATAACTGGTCAGTGGATGAAAAGAAGTTAGGGAAATTGCTGGACTATACGTTTTATCTGATTAACCTCTTTCCTAAATTCCAAATCCCTTACCTACACTTCTTTCCCTTGAATTTCAAATCTTTTACCTACGTTTCTTCCTCCTTATAAAAAAGCCTGGCTTGAAGTAAAATGCAAGACCGTCTTTTAGAGGACAGAACCCGCTGTCTTCTCAGATCACCAGCCATCTGCATAAAGTGCCCATAATGATTCTGTTTGTTGGTTCTGGTGGTGACAGGCAGCACAAATGCCAGTTTTTCCTGTTTCACTGATTTTTTTATGCTGTTCTTTTAAAAGCTCATTGGACTTATATATAGATATTTTTGAAATGGAACAATTCTCTTTTAAATTATTATCATATAACTAATTATACACTGCAGAAATACTTCCAATTAAGCACAAATATAAAACTATCTTGTCCATAAATAATCATTGCAGTCTTCTTTAAATAGGAAAAAATTAATCACAAATTAAAAGACCGATAATTCAGCTAAACAATGATTTTATAATCATTCTCATAATTTTTCTCTTATTTGACTGTTTGGTTACTCTTTCTTGGTCTTAAAGTCCACGTAGCTGACCTACTACTGAAAAAGACTACTACTTGTCTACACCCAACATTGGACCACAGAGCTCAGGTCTTGTTTCTTTTCTCTTTTCTCTCAATACTTCTCCTTAATGATCTCACTTGGGCATCATGACAAGAGAAGCACTTATAAACTGAAACTCCAAATTGGTATCTTCATCCCAGACTATTCTCGTCAGAACCACACACCTCTCTATCTGGCTGTTTATCCTATAACTTGTTTGTTTACCTACAAACATCATAAATGTGAGCAAGATTGAAATCCAAATCTCCCTACTCCCAAACCAGATGTGCCCTCAGCATCCTCCTTATCAGATTATAATGGTAAATTGTTTCAGTAACTGAGGCCAAAACACTGAATTATTCTCAAGTTCTCTATTGCTCACACTCCATGCCCTGTGTACCACACAGTCCTGATTTATCTGCTTTCCAGTACGTGTAGGTTTCTACCATTTCTCTCTATCTCTGCTGGTACCACCCTGGTCTGAGACAGTCTAGTCTCTTGTTAGAATTAATGCAACAGCATTCTTGTATCTATCTGAGCCTTTCTGTAGTTTATCATCAATATGGCAAAATGTGGTGACCCTTTGAAAATGTGAGACACATCATTTTATTCCTCTGCTCAATATTCTTCTCCCAAAGCTGGCTCTACAATTTGGCAAGTGCAGCACAAAATAAAAGTATGGGTC